>NW_024070194.1:58028712-58480613 GCF_014754425.2 Oryx dammah
CTATATATATATATATATATATATACACACACACACACACACACACACACACACACAGACCCTGAGGCAGCCAAGTATCTCTCTCTCTGTATATATATATACATATATATATACACACACACACACACACACATACACACACACACAAAGATCCCGAGGCAGCCAAGTATCTCTCTATACACACACACACACACACACACATTTATTTATTTAACGTTAAATACAATAGAGTCTTGCCCATCCAACAACCTGAGTGACAGCAGTCACTGGACGGATATTCTTCTGGGAGGCACTCGTTCTTGACACGGAGATTAGTAATGGCATCACTGGCACTTAACCCGTTAACTTGGTTTTGTTCCAGACATATTGGCACAGTTGGGACTCAAGAGAAATGATAATACCATTGAAGTGAGCATCCCAAAGCATTTCTCTAAAAAACACTAATATGTGTTGATAACTTTTGGAATTCAAGCAGAGTTAAAGATGTGAATGTCTAAGACGCTGATTTCTGGTGCCACGATCCTAATGATTCCCAATGGATCCTACTGCCCTCTTACGTGGATAGTTAGAAACTTGACTCAGAAGTTCCCTGTGCAGTCACTACGGAACCTGCAGTGACAGCAACCGAGTCAATAATTTAACCTTAAAGGTTACTCAACAATTAAGGCAAGACTTATTATAAGAAAATGCAGTGAGAAACATTGTAACTGTGGGTATACTACAACTGAAACTGGATTCTTTCTTACACTTAGGGTGAACTGCTGGTTCAATTAAACCTTGCCAGACCATCTCACTTTATAAGGCTAGTATTCACCTGGATATTAGGAAATTAATAAAAGGGAAGACTTCAAATTTAAATGTAATCTCTTAATTAAACATTAGCAATGCAAATCTAGCAATGTATGTGATTCCATTTCATTAGACAGACTTTCTACTACGTTTTCAAATTCATGTTGTTTTTAAAAACGGGACTATAATTGCTTTACAATGTTGTGTTAGTTTCTGCTATACAACAAAGTCAATCAGCTATATGTATTATGAATATATCCCCTCCCTCGTGGGCCTCCCTCCCATCACCACCCCCATCCCACCCTTCTAGGTCATCACAGAGCACCCAGCTGAGCTTCCAGTACTTTACAGAGAGTTCCCACTAGCCATTGATCACCTTCATGTTTTAAAAGCATGAAGTGGAAATGCTTGGACTCCAAACAGCCTTTAGTGCCGCCTCTTCCTACATCTTTCCCTTCCTCACCTTCGTTTCCGGACTCCACATCTTAGTTTCCTTCTGAGGCCCAGCCTTCTGCCAGAGTCCCTGTCCCCAGTAATTCTAGTCTCTATCTGCCTCTTGGCTCTCATGGGACTCATCCACTTTTCCAGCACCTCATGGAAATACATGGGGATAAAAACCCATCCTTTTGCAAACAGCTGGCCTTTGCCACCCTCAGGCCTGGGGGTGCACACACACATGTAATAGGACCTGAAATCGGGGAGCGCTTCGGTCAGTCGGAAGGTGATGTTCTGAGCACGGGCAGCCACTGACAAATACTCGGCAAACACTCACGTCTCCCTCCTGGCTTTTCTGCCCCCAGGTCTGTGGAGAAGGCAGAGCAGCTGGAAAAGTGATGGACAGGGAGGGTGCGGCACGCGCTGAGCGGCTGGTCCTCCTCGGGGCTGCTTTTTCTCAGCTTCTTTCTGGGTGCCTGAGGGGGAGGCTCAGAATGTTTTGTGCCGAGTGGTGAGAAAGACAGTGTGGGCTGTTCGGGGAATTCACATCTCACTGGCCTTCATTTCAAACCTTTTAAAAAAGACTTTGCTCCATCACGTGAGAAACATAAAGGATCTAACCGATGCCAGCTCCCAGAGGAATCATTGGCCTCTCTCAATGCCTGTGATATGATTTTTTTTTTTTATTGAAGTATAGCTGATTTACAATGCTGTGTTAATTTCTCCAGTACAGCAGCAAAGTGGTTCAGTTATATCTGATAGAAGGGCAGGGCTTCTGTGTGTAAAGTCCTGATGGAGTAAGGGGCTGGAGGAGGAGGTGACAAAGAGGCCTGTCCCAGGGGGCTACACTCTGGAGCCGCTCCCCACCCCCAAGATTGGTGTGTGCACCCCCAAGTGCTGAGCGTGGGGACCAAGGCTCTACCGTCTGCAGGGAGTGTACAGGGAGCTTGTGTCTGCAGGTGAGCATCACTTACAAGCGAAACATGAAAGCAACTGGTGGGAGAGGGACTTCCCAGGGGTTGAGACTCTGCTTTCAATGCAGGGAGTACAGGTTTGATCCCTGGTCAGGAAAACAAGATCCCACATGCCCATGGCGTGACAAAAAAAAAAAAAAAAAAAACAGAGAGAGGGAGACATGGAGGGAGAATCAGAAGGAAGCTGGGCTGCTGCAGGTTGAGGGGTGTGGCAGACCTCCTCCACCTCATGGTCAAGCAGAGAACTCTGAGAATTTCAAAAATACTACCATCAAATCTGCCTTGAAAGGTTGTTACGAAGCTATGCTGGTCAAAGCATGACGCTAGAACATATTCCACCTAATGGGGGTCAGCTTGATTTCCAGCTTTAAAAATATTTAGACACATGGGGTAGGAGCCTCTGTGTTCTTGCCCCAGGCAGGCTCGTGTGTGACACAGAAGTATGAAGGATGTTTCCTGAACATTGGCTAGGAATAGCGTCCTCCACTGACAGCTGACTTTATGTCTATTTTTTAAGTGGTCCTCACACATGTGGGTACCCGAGGGTCCTCTACTTCTCCAGAGATTTACTTATTTTATTTTTGGTTGAATGTTGGCAGGAAAGCTGAGTCATGCCGAGCTGTTTTTCGTGTCTCCACGGTGTACACATGGGTGGACTGCTTCGGTGACAGTTTCAGCTTCACATTTTTACCATGATGATTATGCACTAATTATCCTGTTATTTGTTACTATCAGATTCTTCTGAGATTTGTAACAGGCTTTCCCAGGCTGTTGTACATGTCCCCTCTGCCATAACTGGCCCCAGCTGCCCGGTGGACTCTCCCAGACAAATCCGGCCAGACTCCAGCCTGGAGTAGGCAGGTGATGGAGCGCGAGATGGGTGAGGCCCTTCCTGTTCCTGCCCCTGGCCGCCCACCTGCTTCCACTCTCTGGGTCGACTCGGCTGCTCCTCCCATGTCCTCAGGCCCATGCCAGAGGGTGTGACCCTTCTGGAAGCCTCTTTGGGGTCTCCTGTCTTTGGCCCTCTCCACACCCTGCCCCTATGGGGAGATCTGGAATGTCCTTCTCAGCCCTGCCTGGAGGAATAAAGGGGGTCTCAAGAGACAGTGCTGTGGAAAGTGTCCCCATTTCTCTAAGCCCCAGACTGTTGCTCAGGATTGTAGTCATGTGTGTGAGGGTGTGTGAGTCAGAGAGGAGAGAATGGGGTACAGATGGATCTGGCGGTCAAGTGTGCCAACCTGGGTTGAAAAATGAAAGTGCATTGAAAAATGGCACTTGCCCTGGATAGAAGGGGCTTTACAAAGCTTTGTAAATCTCTGTAAGAGCTTTTTTTTTTTCTTCCTTCCTTCCTTCTTTCCTCTCTCCCTCCTTCCCTTCTTTCTTTCAAGCCAGGTCTTAGTTGCAGGTTTTAGCTGTGGAATACGTGATCTAGTACCTTGACCAGGGATTAAACCCAGGCTGCCTGCACTGGGAGCGTGGAGGCTTAGCCACTGGATCACCAGGGAAGTCTCGTAAGAGGTATTCTTATATAATATGTTGGTTCTTGCTTTACAAGCAAGTGGGAAAGGAGAGAGATACAGCCAGTGTAGAACTCCAGGTGCAAGAGGGTTAGGAGATGGGGCCACAGTCTCTCCCCCAGACACCTGGCCTCCAGCCCGCAGGGGCTGTAAGGAGGGGCTGGCCCTGAGCGCTGGATCCCATGACGTGACTCTCCAGGGCTGGGCTTGATGAGCTGAGCTTTCCAGTCTGTCCTCAAAAGACCCCGAGGGACTTTATCATACCTTTACCTTCTGTTGTCCCCTGGTACTTTCAGATAGGGCATTTCAGAGATGTGATACATGGCTACTTCCTCCACCTCCCCTTTGCCCCTTTGAAGTTTCGGTGCTGCCTTTTGAAAGCAGCTTCTGTTCTCCACCACACGAGCACAATCAAGAACAGATGTCCGAGGGTGGCAAAAGCAGCCTGGGAGTAGTGGGTGGGGAGGGACATGATGACAAAGTGGCCTGCTCAGATCTGTATCCCCAGTCTCCCCATCACTGTGGGCAAAACGCAGCCCCTGCTTCCAGACTCATCCCCAATCGCCTTTCTCCCTGCTTTCAGAGGTTAAGAGTCCCTCCTTCCCACCTCTAAATGCCTCAAGATCAAAATGACAATTGTTGGTATTCTTTTTCTATTTTTTTAGCTGCATCGTGTGGCATGTGGGATCTTAGTTCCCTGACCAGGGACCAAACCTGTGGCCCTTGCAGTGGAAGCGAGAAGTTCTAACCACTGGACCACCAGGGAAGTCCCGTCACTGGTGTTCTTACTGTAATCCCCAGGAATGGCAATATGCCCACAACACTTCTACCTGCTTTAATAGCTAAAGAATTTATCGAGCAAAGCTGTTTTGGGCTGCCCCATCACGACACTGCCCCTTCCCTGGGCAGGAGGTAACCTGGAGAAACAAGACCCCACCCAATTTGCTACCGCGTCCAAGCATCAGTGCATTCTCTCAGCTTTATCTTCTATAATAACAGTTCAACTGATACATAAACATTATGCTTTAAAACAAGCATACCAGAAGGGAAAAATACAGACTATGTTCTCTTTCCATAGGACAAGTACTTCAACCTACACAGCATGCTTACGCTGGTTAAAACAACTAAAAGCAAAAGCAGACTCAATTGTTATTTTGATCCTGAAATGAAAGCTTTAGGGAGAAATGTTTGTGAAACGTGGGGCTGTTTCAAACTGAGAGCAGCAGCACTGCGTTCACTTCAGCAGAATCAGCACCGTGAAAGACACATTTCTTTCCTTCTACAAGTATTTACTGAGTACCCACATGTGCTGGCTGGCCAGCCTTCTAAACTGGGGATACAGCGGTAAGCTCAGAGATCTGTTTCCACTGATGTACAACAGACAATAAGCTCATAGACGAGAGAGTGGAGACTGTGCCAAACAACAGGGAGTAAAATGAAACAGGGTGTGGGGGGCAGAGAGCAGTGGGGTGGGAGTGGGTGGATTGCTGTTTTATTCCCAGTAGTTGGATGTCCTGCTGATAAGGTATTTGAAAGAAGGGTGGGAGCAAGGCTTACAGATATCGGGGTGAAGAAATCTGGGAGAAGAACAAGCTAGACAGAGAGAGGAGTCTTGGGTCAGGAGCATGCCTGGGGCATGCAAAGGACTAGCGTTTGGAGAAGACAGAGATGGCAAATGGATGGAGATGAGATCAGGAAGGGAGCAAGCAGTCAGACCGTGTAGACTGTTTACTCTCCATGAGCTGGGAAAACAACAGAGGGTTGTGTGCAAAGGTGAGACAAGGTGAGATTTATTTACCAGGGCTGCTTTTTTAAGAACTGACTACGTGAGACAAAGATTAACATCAGAAGACCATAAGAACATAAGGCAATAATCCAGGGGACAGATTATGGTGGTTTGGACCTGGGCAGAGTATTAGAGGCAGTAAGAAGTGGTCAGATTTCTGCATAGAGTTTGACAGCAGAGTGAAGAGGATTTCCCGAAAGACTCGATATGGAATGAGATTTTTAAAAGAGGAGTCAAGGAGAATGGCAGGGTTGGGAGGTGAGCAGCTGGCAGGAGAGGGCTGCGATGTATTGATGTTGGAAGAAGTAGGTTTGGTTGGAGGAATTATTTCTAGACCTGTTAAGGGTAAGGTGTCAAGTGTGTGCACGCTCAGTTGCTCCATCTTGCCCGACTCTTTGTGACCCCATGGACTATAGCCCTCCAGGCTTCTCTATGTGATTTTCCAGGCATCAGTACTGGAGTGGGTTGCAATTTCCTTCTCCAGGGGCTCTTCTTGACCCAGGGATCGAACCCATGTCTCTTGTATTGGTAGGTGGATTCTTTACACTGAGCCACCTGAGAAGTGTGAGGTACCAAATAAGTGATAGGAAATATATATCTGGGGACTTCAGGAGAGAGGTCTGGGCTAGAAGGGTCATCATCATGGTTATGCACGGAGTGTTTGTATCCCCTTCCAAATTCATATGTTGAAGTCCCAACTCTCTACATGACAGTATTTGGAGGTGGGGACTGTGGGAGGTGATTATGCCTGGATAAGGGGGTGAGGGTGGGGTTCTCATGATGGGATTAGCACCCTTATAAAAAGAGACACCACAGAGCTTGTCCTCTTTCTTTCTCCATGCAGAGGAACAGGAAAAGGCATCTGCAAGCCAGGAAGAGAGGCTCAGCAGAACCTGATCATGCTGGCCCCCTGATCTTGGACTCTCACGCCTCCAGAATTGGGAAGAAATACATTTCCATTGTTTAAGCCAGCCAAGTCTATGGTATTTTGTCATGACAGCCTGAGCTGACTAAGACAATCAAACAGGTGACAATGGGCACCAGGAGACTCCATCAGACCACTGAGGGCACTACATCACTGAAAACAGAAGTGGTCTGGGTGCTGAGGCCAGTGTTTAAGGGTGAGAAAATGAGAAGCAATCAACAAAGAAGGTCCAAGAGGAGCGGCTGGTGATAATGAAAGATGGCTGAGAGTGAGGGGCGTCCAGGAAGCCAGGAGAAGTGCGTGTCTTAAGGATAGGAAGTCGCAGCCTGCCGAATGCTGACAAATCAGATGAGAAAGGGCTGATGGACACAGGGTGGTCACCTGCAACCTTGACCACAGCTGCCTGTATGGAACAGTGAAGTTTGGAGTGGACAGGTTCAAGAGAAACCACAGGAGAGGAACTGGAGACAGTGCTAACAGAGAACTTTCTAGCCATTCTGTCACATAGCTGGAAGGGGATATTATAAAAAAAAAAAAAATGAGAGAGCTCAAGCTAAAGCACTGGGTAATCCAGTCTCAAAATAGTCTCAAAGGATTGCGGAAGACTGGCAGGCAAGTCAGATGAGACACGGCTCAGATGCCATCAGTAATACGAGACATATTCTTTAGAAGATTTCAGATTTTTGTTTTCAACCAAAACATTTTTGTGGTATTGTTACAATCTTAATGGAAAATTATAACAAACGTAAAAAATTGCAGTGGATCTTTTCTTTCAGAATTCTGCAGACACAAACAACTTTTGGTCACAGTGGTATCTGGCAATCTAGCTAGAGCTTGTTTCTACACAGATATCTAATCTACCCTTGGCGTTGACTTTCTTGTTTATAAGTCATGTTCTGTGCATGGGTTGGATGTTACCTCCGTGATCTCTGTGGTATGCTTGGCCAGAAGCAAAAGCATCAATTTCCATTAGCAACTTCCTACTGATAGTATCTAGTCTCCAAATTCTAAAGAGAAACTAAAAATATTCAGTGTTCACAGCTAGACTCAAGGAAACACCCAAGTGTCTGTTTAGATGTGAGATGTGATGCAAATGGAAAAATAATCACATTGGAGTTTTCATTTTCCATTGTTTTCTTTCTCTCTGCCCAAATAGGCTTGCCTAAGATTACTGAGTTGATGCTTGCAAACATGATGGAAAAGGCTGTCCCAATTTAAGAAAATCGTATTTGTGTGTATGTGTATATATTTGGAGATGTGTGTGTGTATTATATACACACATATATATGCATATACACACAATTTCTCGTAATAAACAGTCGAGTAAATTATGCATACAATGAAAGAATTCACCAAGCATACCCTTTTAGTAATTAGTATTCAAATGCACTTAAAATCACAATTATAAATTATTTAACCAAGAGTCTTGGGAATATAAGTGAAATAAAGGAGGTAAACGAATTAATTTAAAGCTAAAAGATTGGGCCTTCCCTGCTGGCTCGGTAAATAATCCATCTGCGAATGCAAGAGACTCAGATTTGATCCCCGGTCAGGGAAGATCCCATATGCTGCAGGGCAACTAAGCCCATGAGCCACAGCTACTAAGCCCAGGTGTCACAAGTATGGAAGCCCATGAGCCCTAGAGTCTGTGCTCTACAACAAGAAGAGCCACCACAATGAGAAGCCTGCCCCCACAACTGAAAAGTAGCCCACACTGGCCGCAACTAGAGAAAAGCCTGCCAGCAATGAAGACCAAGCATAGCCAAATAAAAAAGACTTTTAAAAAAGCTAAAAGGTAACGATTCAGTAACAATTCAGAACAACAACAAAAAATCGTCTTCTATGCTTTCCTTACTTTCCAAAATACTTGTCATTTATTCTATTCAGTCTCCCTGAGAGTTAGGCTGACCTCTTTGCATCCTTCTGTATACTTTGCATTCAGTAGGTACTCAGCAGTACACAGCAGGAAACTTTAAAAATGTCTTCACTTAACTAGAAAAAATATTGATCAATTTGAGAGCAGAAGCTTTCTCAGGAACAGGTTTATTGAAGTGTGGCTTACTTGACTAACATCAGGTGGAATTTCAGCCTTAATTCCTGACACATTCATCTGGCTGATACCTTTATTGACTTCAGTTCTATTGATACTTTTTTCAATAGAGGGTCCCTCTCTTAAATAGCAGATTTTATAAAAAGAATTTCTAATGAGTTTTGTACGTGCCATTTGGAACACCTTGTTCACAAAAGAGAAAAAGAAACAAGCTCAAAAGACTTGGAGAAGCAGATAATTTCAGTACTTTGGGGGAAAAAGTTACAATTTGCCAATAAAGAATGGAAGGAAGAGAAAGGCTTTTAGGCTGAGAAACAAAATTCAGGGTTATTTAGTTTCTAATTCTTGTGCCAAACCTGCTGTTTCAGATGGGCTCGGTCAAATCATTTAATTCTTTAACTTGCTCACCTGCTGCTGCTGCTGCTAAGTTGCTTTAGTCGTGTCCGACTCTGTGCGACCCCATAGAGGGCAGCCCATCAGGCTCCCTGTCCCTGGGATTCTCCAGGCAAGAACTCTGGAGTGGGTTGCCATTTCCTTCTCCAATGCATGAAAGTGAAAAGTGAAAGTGAAGTCGCTCAGTCGTGTCCGACTCTTAGCGACCCCATGGACTGCAGCCCACCAGGCTCCTCTATCCATGGGATTTTCCAGGCAAGAGTACTGGAGTGGGGTGCCATTGTCTTCTCTGCCAAAGCAGTGGAGTGCAGCTGAAAATCCCCAACAAACAGACAAAGGGCCCCCTCCCCCAGTTTTATGACAGAAAATAACATACAGTAAATCGTACATATTTAAAATGTACAGACTCCCTGGTGGTACAGAGGGTAAGAACCCGCCTGCCAATACAGGGGACACAGGTTTGATCCTTGATCTGAGAAGATTCCACATGCCATGGAGCCATGAAGCCCTGAAGCCACAACTACATAGCCTGTGCCCAGGGCCCTAGAGCCACAACAAGAGGGGCCACCACCACAATAAGAAGCCCACAAACCTGCAACTAGAGAGGAGCCCCTGGTCTCTGCAATGAGAGGAAGCTCACACACAGTAGCGAAGACCCAACACAACCCAAAATAAATAAATTAATTAAAAAATAAAATGTACAAACCGTGGTAAGTTCTGATATACGCCTATATCCGTGAAACATCCACCACGATGAGGATAACGAATATCTGGCTGCTGCCAAAGGTTCCCTCATCCTCTCTGCGATGCTCGTCATACACCAACCACCCACTGATTTCACTGCGGCAATTTTTTGAGGATGGAACGCTTTCTTTATAGCTGTTTGTGCAAGCAAAGAAACTTGCCCTCCCTGTTGATTCCTACTTCATGAAAGCAAATAAACTATAGTGCATGTAAAAATGCATCCAAATATAAACAACCACGTCACCTACTCCGTTCATGTATTCAACACATATTTACCGAGCATCTAACTGTACATTGGTTCTATATTAAAGCTTGAAAGTACACCTAGCAAAATGCGACATCCGCTCTCTCGGATTCTTTATGAGAGTCAGAGAAAGACCGGGGTGCACCAGTAAACACACAAGCATATACTACGGCAGGCGGTAATGATGAGCGGTCCCCGAATTAAAATGGTCTGACTTATGGGTTTTGACTTTTTTGAAGATGTGCAAGTACTATTCGTCCAGTAGGAACCCAACCTCAAATTCTGAATTCTGATCTCTTCCTGGGCTAGACACGGTAGACGATCTCCAGTGATGCTGCCGGTCGGGCATGTGACCAGGGTGAACAACCAAGACACTTACAGCTACTCTGGGCCCAGACAACCATTCTGTGTTTCACTTTCAGCACGGTATGCAATGACATGAGATATTCAAACTGTATTATAAAACAGGCTTGCTGTTAGATGACTTTGCCCACCTGTAGGTGAATGCAAGTGTTCAGAGTACATGTAAGGTAAGGTAGGCTAAGCTACAGTGTTCAGTAGGTTAGATGTGTTAAATGCATTTTCAATTTATGATAATTTAAAGTTATCATGGGTTTATCAGGACATAACCTCATCATAAGCCAAGGAAAATCTGTAGTCCACTGTAAAGAAATAAGGCAGGATATGGTAAACCTAACAGCAAAGGAAGTGATGTTTCAGAGAGGGTGAACCCACTTCAGATAAGGTGACATATGAGTAAAGACTGAATGAAGGGACTTCCCTGGCAGTTCAGTGATTAAGACTCCACCCTTCCGCTGCAGGGAACACCTGTCTGATCCTTGGTCAGGGAACTAAGATCCCTTATGCCATGCTTTGAGGCCAAAAAAAGAAAGAAAAAAAAAGATTGAATGAAGAAGCCACTCTTCTCACAGATGTCTAGGAGAAGAACATTTCAGAAAATATAAATATTGCTTGGGTAGCAATAAACTCGGAGAAGGCAATGGCACCCCACTCCAGTACTCTTGCCTGGAAAATCCCATGGACAGAGGAGCCTGGTAGGCTGGGGTCCATGGGGTCACTAGGAGTCAGACACGAATGAGAAACCTCACTTTCACTTTTCACTTTCATGCACTGGAGAAGGAAATGGCAACCCACTCCAGTATTCTTGCCTGGAGAATCCCAGGGACGGGGGAGCCTGGTGGGCTGCCATCTATGGGGTCGCACAGAGTCGGACACGACTGAAGCAACTTAGCAGCAGCAGCAGCAGCAGCAGTAAACTAGGCTGTTAAAGGAACTACCAAGAGGTCAGGAGCTGGAGCAGAGGGATGAGAGCAGGGGAGCCGAAGATGAGCCCTAATGGGGATAAACTTAACTTATCCAGAGGGTGGATGGCCTGGACTCTGAACAGATGATGGGTTATAGAGTACACAGAGCAGAAGAGTGAGGTGATGCAATTCAGGATGACCACTCGGGTTGCTCCATGGAGACCGTTGGTGGCAAGAGGGAAAGCAGGAGAATCCATTAGGAGGCTACTGCAATAGTCCTAGCAAGAGGTACTGGGGCACTAGGAGCAGAAGCAGTAAAAAGTGGTCAGATTTTGGATATGTTTTGAAGGTGGGCTGATTGCTCAGGATTTATTTGCCTGCAGTGCTTTGAAGAAACACAATAATAATCCCAACTATATAGTAATTACTATGGTTCAGGTATTACATTGAGCAATTAACATACACTAATTTACTCCTTACTACAATACTATGAAGTAGATCTACTTCTTTACAAAGACACTGACACACAGAATAGTTGGGTAATTTGACCAACATCACATAGTGGTAGATGACAGAGCTGGGTTGTGATCCAGAGTAATCTGACTTCAGAGGCTGTGCTTTAACTACATGCTATCTGACTTCTCAAGGTTAATGTATAAGAGAATCAATAAGTATGTTGATCCAGGTAAACCTTACGGAACCAAAAAATTGAGAAAAAAAATTTAATGGTCATTCATTGAAGACTCAGAGTGTCAAACAAAAATTTCAGAAATAACTTCTCTATCTTTTCGGACAAAGAGATAAATCAGTTTTCTGTAGAGCCACCTTCTGTAGGTCTACTCAGCCAACGCTCCCTGGTCATTCTTCGTGTCCACGGCCACGTGAATGGTGAGTGCTGTTAAGACTACGCTGGAGGTGACCTTTCGGAAAAGTACTGACTCCAGAATAGGACTGAACATGAAGAATCAGGGCATTAGGGTCACGGCTGCCTGCTCTTTGGGGAATTCTTTCTGGCACTTTCCTTTTGTTCTTGCCTTACTAAAAGTATATTCATTTATCAAGGGCACAACATACACCCATGGTTTCCCCTTTTTCAAATCATCACTATATATTTCTGGAAGATATTCTGCTTTTCATAACCATCTCTCTAGTGTCACTGTTACTGTTGTTTTTTTTTTTTTTCCCCCTCAAATATCCTGAGAAATGGGTCAAGATTTAACAGATGAGAAAACTAAAGCCTCAGGAAGAGGCAAGGTTTGTCCAAGGTCTCCCAGGGGTTCCATGACAGAGCTGGGATCAGAACGCTCCTGAAGTTTTTATAGACAGTGGTGAGCTGAGCCCATGACAGGTGTTTCTGTTGTTTCATCATATAGAGCTGTTGTAGAGAGGCCAGCACACACATTCTGAAGTCTATGCACAGAGAGGTGGGCGATCATGTATGTCTTCAGAGTCTGGGGCTACATTTTGCTTAATGCTCTATTTGAGCTTACTTCAAGACTTCCTGCCAAGGCAGAAATCTGTACACATTAAGGAAAGTTGGATGGTTCAATAGTACACCTGATTATAATTCTAACTTCAGGAAGCTACACACTTCAAATCTCCCAGTACATTCACCGGAGTCATCCTAAGTACAACAGAGGAGGCATAAAATCTTTTATGAGCCAGTAAATAGAAGCTTCTGCTGAACAATGCTTCAAGTAAGATAAAAGTACTCCTTCTTTTCAGTCCTATAAAATGAAGAGCTTTAGTCATTTATTCCAGACAAAAAAAAAAAAAAAAAGGAGAAAAAGTTTGCTAGATCAGAGATGAATCTTCAAGGTTTCTTTTTTTCATAGCTGTCAACAAACAGGAGAAACTAAGCCCTAACACCTCTTTCTTAACTATCTGTTACCAACCTGTGTGTGTGTTTGTGTGTTATCCCCACAGGCTCTGAATGGGTGTGTGAAAAGGTATCTTAGAATACTTGGGCTTCAAGATCAATTTTAGCATCAGAAGAAACAGAAACAAGATTTACAAATGGGAAATTAACCAACGGTCGGATAGATTTGTGGTTTTCTTTGATCTTCAAAATATCAGCTTTTTCTCGTCCACACAGAACAAGATAAAAAAAAACTGCATGCTTAATGCTCATAGCTTTATTGGGAAAACACTAAATGTGAAAGTTAACTGATGCTCTTTACTCCTGCAGGTAACACAACTAGTTGAAGGATGGGTTCCTGTGATACCCAGCTTCACAGGGGCTGTTTAGTGTTGACAAAGAAAAAGGGAAGCTATGAAAGCTTTCTATTCTGCTATAAGTCTTGCCCATAGTTTGGGCAATGAAATGAACTGCAAAGAGTAGATGTGAAAGCTTTCTGTTTTGTCCATAGTTTAGAGATGATTCATATTTCATTCCATAAAACATAAAAACATTTCACCTTCAAAACAGTGTGAGCATTCTCCTTAGAAAATTAACTTATTTCAATATTCTTTATGCTCAGGAGGGAAGAATGGAGTTATAAGAACACAGACACATCAGAGAGCTCTGGGTTCAAATTCTGCCACTGGGGACTTCCCTAGTAGTTCAGTGGTTAAGAATCTGCCTTGCAATGCAGGGGACATGTGTTCGATCCCTGGTCAGGGAACTAAGATCTCACATGCCTCGGAGCAACTAATGCTGCACGCCACAACCAAAGAGTTCACACATCCCAACAAAAGATGCTGTAAAAAGATCCCACATGGTGCAAATAAGACCCGATGCAGCCAAATAAATAAATAAATACTGTCTCCTCTTATTTAAAAAAAACTCCTGCCTTTGTCACCACCTTTTATATATGTCATTGACTCCCATTTAGGTAGGCTCTGTTTCATCATCAGTGAGAAGGGGATAAAACTACCTTCTTTCAGAATTAATGATAGGAATTAGTAATGTTAGTAGGTTTCTAGACACACAGCAGATACTCAGTAAGTGATTTTTGTATGAATTAAAATAGCATTGGTTGGTTTAGATGTCATTCTATTTTTTCATCATAAAGGCACATCAAATATTTGGTTTTCTGTTCTCTGAGACAACAGGAAGCTTTCTGAATGTTTTCACTCTGATCAGGTGCTCTGGTCTTACACTGTTTCTTGCTGGCATTTCTATTTTATTTTGATTTCAACTCCCATAAATAATTCACTAGAACTGATGCTTATTTACAATTTTCTGGAAAACATGACTCCCAATTTATTTTTCTCACCATCACGTCACATATTTTGCTTCTTTCTCCTGGGTTTATTATACTTCTTAGTAAACTGTTTGTGGCACTTTTTGATTTTGAAATAATTACACATTCATAGAAAGTTAGAAAGAAATGCACAAGGAGGTCCCATGCCGCTGCTTCCAACAATGGCATCTTACATAATCCAGTAAGAAAACCAGGCTATTGACATCAGAACCACCCACAAAGGTTATGCAGATTTACTTGTGTGTGGGTGTGTATAATTCTATGACACTGAACTGTAACTACTACCTAATCACAACACACAATTGTATCATCGTAAGAAGTCTCCCTCGTGCTACCTCTTTGTAGAAAGTCCCTTACCCCTGACAACTACTAATTTGTTCCCTATTTGTACAATTTTAATAGCATTTTAAGATTTTTATTTATTTGGCTGCATCGGGCCTCAGTTGCAGCACACGGGCTCAGTTGCCCTGCGGCATATTACGACTTAGTTCACAGACCAGGGATTGAACCCACGTGCCCTGCACTAAAAGGTGGATTCTTAACCACTGGACCACCAGGGAAGTCCCTTAATACTGTTTTCTATAAACTCAATAGCGCCTTGAGAGATTGGTGCCCTCCCCCCACTGTGCATGATTCCCTTCAGGGACATCCAAGTTGTAGCTTGTATCAAAAGTTGTCCCTTTTCATGGCAGCAGTACTCCATAGCATGGAGGTACCACAATTTACTTACTGTGCACCCGCTGAGGGACATTTGTGGCTGCAGTCCATGGGGTCGCTAAGAGTCGGACACAACTGAGTGACTTCACTTTCACTTTTCACTTTCATGCGTTAGAGAAGGCAATGGCAACCCACTCCAGTGTTCTTGCCTGGAGAATCCCAGGGATGGCGGAGCCTGGTGGGCTGCCGTCTATGGGGTCGCACAGAGTCAGACACGACTGAAGCAACTTAGCAGCAGCAGCAAGCAGCTTTTGATATTACAAACAAAGCTGCTGTGAACATC
This sequence comes from Oryx dammah, assembly GCF_014754425.2. NCBI lineage: Eukaryota > Metazoa > Chordata > Mammalia > Artiodactyla > Bovidae > Oryx > Oryx dammah. The sequence goes on from NW_024070194.1 coordinate 58,044,041, forward strand.
CATGGACAAGTTTATGGGTAATACATTCTCATTTTCCTGAGATAAATGCCAAAAAATGTCATTGCTGAGTCATACTGTAAGCCTATTTCTAGTTTTAAAAGAAACTGTAAAACTCTTTTCCAGAGTGGCTGTATGGTTTTCGATTCCCACCAGCAATGTACAAGTGACCTGGTTAACTTCATCTTTGCTAACATTTGGTGTTATCATTAAAAATCTCAACCATTCTGATGTATGTGTAGCGATACCTCTGTACGATATTTAAATCTGCACTTCCCCAAAAGCTAACGATGTACATTTTTCCATGTCCTTATTTACTAGCTGTACATCCTTTTCTGTTACAACGTGTCTTCCTGTATTTTGTCTATTTTCTAATTGGACTGTTTGATTTTTTTTTTACTGCTGAGTTTGAGAGTTTATATATTTTTTTATTTAAGATGGTTTTTTTTTTGGATGTGGACCATTTTTAAAGTCTTTACTGAATTTCTTACAATATTGCTTCTGATTTACGTTTTAGATTTCTGACTCTGAGGCAGGTGGGATCTTAACACCCGGACCAGGTACCCAACCCGCACTGGAAGGTGAAGTCTTGAGCACTGCCAGGGAAGTCTCTGAGAATTCTTTATATGTTTTAGATATTACTCATTGTCAGTTATATGGCTACAAATATTTCCCTCCCAGATTGTAGCTTACATTTTCACCTTCTTAACAGGGTCCATGTTTCTGGACCTGTTTTTGGATGACGTCCATTTTATCAATTTTGCTTTTGATGGATTGTGCTTTTGGTCTCATGTCACTCTTCACAAAGCCCAAAGTCCTGAATCACATTTCTTTTTTTTCCTAAAGGTTTTTATAGTTTCACATTTTACATTAAAGTCCATGATTTATTTTGAGTAAATTTGTGTACAAGTGGAAGAAATATACTAAAGTTCTCTTTTCTGCCTGTGGATGTCCAATCGATTCAGTGTCACTGAATAAAGCTTCCTTTCATTGAATTACGTTCGCAATTTTTGTCAAAAAAATCAGATCAGCATAATTTTATGGGTGTATTTCTAGGTTCTCATTGGCCTGCGTGTCTATCCCTCTGCCAGTACCGTACAGTTTTTACACCTATTTGTATTTAAATCTATTTTAAATCTATTTGTATTTTCTTGGCTGCACCAGGTCTTGGTTGTGGTTCGCAGGACAGTTTTAGTTGTGGCATTCAGAATCTTTAGTCACAGCATAAGGGATTTAGTTCCCCAGTGAGGGACTGAACCCAGACCCCCTGCGTGGGAGCACGGAGTCTTAGCCACTGGACCAGCAGAGAAGTCCTACGGAATAGTCTTGATTTCCACAGCTCTATGGTAAGGCTCGAAATCAGGCAGATTTGAGTTCTCCCATTCTGTTCTTCTTCGTCAAAATGGTTTTAGCTATCTAAATATTCTATAAAAGACTCCTTTGCCTTCTATATGAACTTTAGAATAAGCTTGTTTATGTTTCAAAAAAAATCTTGCTGTAATTTTAATAGGGATTATTTTAAAACTCTAGATCAGTTTGGAGGAACCTGACTTTTTTGAGATTCACTTTTTTGAGATTTCCAATCAATGAAAACAGTGTCTCTTCACTTATTGAGTCTTTGATTACTTTGTATACTGTAATTTTCAGCATACAGATCTTATACATGTCTTGTAAGATTTATACCTAAATATTTAATTTTCTTTTGAGTAATTGTAAATAGCATTAAGCCTTTTATTTTAGCTTCTAAATGTTTGCTGTTAGTATACAAGAATGCAACTGAATTTTATGTTAATCTTGGATCCTGTGACCTTGCTGAACTCACTTATTCTACAAGGAGTTGTGCTTTATTTTTTTGGTACATTCTTTGGAATTTTCTGTCTAGATAACATGACTTGGCAATAGAGACAGTTTTATAGCTTCCTTTCCAAATGGCATGCTTTTTCTTTTTCTTGTCCTTTGCACTGGCTAGAACTTCCAGAATTACGATGAGTAAGAGTGGAGAGGTTGGTCATTCCTGCCTCATTCCCAATCTCAGACGGAAAGCATTCAGTCTCTCATTATCAAGTATGATGTCAGCAACAGGGTTTTTTGGTAGATGTTTTTTATAAAGTGAGAAATTTTCCCTTTATTCCTAGTTTGCTAGGAGTTTTGTTTTGTTTTTTAAATCACATATGGGCATTGTTTTTTACAGTGCTTCTTATGTGTCAGTTGATACAGTTGACATAATCATATTATTTTTTCTTTTTTTGTCTATGGATATGGTAAATGACAGGCTTCCTTGGTGGCTCAGACCATAAAGAGTCCACCTGCAATACAGGAGACCTGGGTTCAATCCCTGGGTCGGGAAGATCTCGTGAAGAAGGGAATGGCAACCCACTCCAGTATTTTTGCCCAGAGGATCCCACAGACAGAGGAGCCTGGTGGGTTATAGTCCCTGGGGTCACAAAGAGTTGGACATGACTGAGCGATTAACACTTTTATCTTTTCATGGTAAATGACACTGATTATATTTCAAATATTGAACCAGCCTTGCATACCTGGAAAAAATCCCACTCGATGGACTTTTTGAATACATTGTTGGGCTTGATTTGCTAATATTTTGTTGAGGATTTTTATGTGAAATAAATATGCTACTAGTTCTTTCAGCCAGAGTCTGTGAATGGTAAATACTGTTAATCTGTTTACCTGAAAAATGTCTTCTTTTGGATCTCATTCTTAAGTAATAATCTTGCTGGTTAAAGAAATATTTGTTAGAAGCGATATTTCCCCCAGGATTTGAAATATATTATTCCATTGTTTTCGGACTTCTTGCTTTCTCTTTTCAGCACAGTGTAATGGTTTTTAGCATGTGGGCTCAGTAGACAGACGGTTAGGGTTCTGATTCTGTTTTTGCTGTGATGTGTGTTAGATTTCACCTATCTGGCATGGAGTGAGTGCTTGGTAAGTGTTAGCTGCTATGGTGATTTCTAATGAAGGAAGTGTGGCAGTGACCCTTCTTATTCTAATTGCAGAACACTTATAGGTCCCCAATTCTTCTCACTGCTTCCACTGCTAACACTCTCACCTCCCTGCTGCTGCTACTGCTAAGTCGTTTCAGTCATGTCCGACTCTGTGTGACCCCATAGATGGCAGCCCACGGGGCTCCTCTATCCCTGGGATTCTCCAGGCAAGAACAGTGGAGTGGGTTGCCATTTCCTTCTCCACTCACCTCGCTACATTGCGGCAAGCCTTCTAACTGGTTTTCCCAACTTCTGCCCCAACCCCCTTTAGTCTGTTCCAAGCCCAGAAGCCAGAAGACAGTCTTTACCATGGAGCGGTGCCACTGCTTATAATGCAACAGAGCCATTCCCATCACAATGAGGACAGTGGAGCCCAGGTCTCTGCTGTTGTCGAAGCCCTGCACTGTCCAATTCCCACTGCCTCTCCAACCTCATTCCCTGCTCCTCTGTTACTGTGTGACTCCAGTCACAGTGGTCTCCCTGAATGCTTTGGGTATGCCTTTTTCTCAAAGTTTTTTCACTGGCTGATCTTTCTGCCTGGAATTCTCCTCCCTCGGATATAGGTGTCATTCCCATCTCTACATGCTCTGGATCATGGTGCCACTTTCTTTTTTTTTTTTTTAAATTATTTTTCTGGCTGCCCTGTGTCCTTAGTGGTGGCAGGCGGGATCTGTTAGTCACTGTAAGTAGGCTCTCTCATTTGAGGCAGGCAGGAGATCTAGTTTCCTGACCAGGGATTGAACCTGGACCCACTGCTTTGGGAATGTGGAGTCTTAGCCCCTGGGCCACCAAGGAAGTCCCTGACATGCCACTTTCTCCATGATGCTTTCCTCGTCTATCCTTTCTAAAATGACAACTAATCAAGCCTTCATCTCTTCAGCACTCCCTGTAAAATAGGGGCCCCTATTTTATTTTTCTCCTTAGCATTTATACCATCTGCTCTATTAGTATGTTTTATTTATTCTCTGTCTCTCTCAACAGAATAGAAGCTCTAAAAGATCAGAGGTTGTGCCTTTTTTGTGACCTGCACCCAGGGCTGTCTTAGTTGGAACTCCCTATTTGTTACAAGAATGATTTTCTTGCTGCCTACTTAACACAGCATGTGTATTGTAGGATATTTAAAATGTATGTAATTAATATGTTAAATTTGACTCTTTCTTAAAAGGGTTCCTATATTACTTGACCCTTCTTATGAAGGCAAATGAAAGCATACGAAAGAATGCTGTCCTAGAAACACGCGCAACCAAGAGAACGCTCCCCTCCAGGAAAATCTTCACTGCACTGGCCGCATCCATCTGCCTCGGCCTCCTCAGCACAACAAGCAGCACCAATACTGGGGTGCTAACTGACCATGACTGGGGCCAGAGGTCCCCTGAGCAGACAAGGGCTGGACGCCAACAGGGGAAATCCCTGAACTGAGGAAACTGGGATGTGGAACAGAAAAGCATGAAGTGCTATGAGAAGTCCAGCTAAGTTGACTCTACTGTCAAGCGGTGGTGATGAGATGGAAGGTAAAGATCAAATAGGGATCAAAAGTATGAATGGCACAGGGCAAAAGGCAAGACAGATCTATGACTTTCTTGGTGGTGCAGTGGTTAAGAATCCACCTGCCAATACAGGTTCGATCCTTGCTCTGGGAAGACCCCACATACCACAGGTGCCACAACAAGGAAGCCACTGCAACAGGAAGCCCATGCACTGCAACCGAGAGCAGCCCCCGCTCACTGCAACTAGAGAAAGCCCACACACAGCAGTGAAGACCTAGGGCAGCTGAAAGCAAATAAATAAGTAAAAGGCAAGACAGATCGAGCTGAGTAGGTTGGCTCCACAGTTTGCTGCAGTAAGATGGGTATTCCCATACTTGTTGTGAGGGTCCTGTGACTCATGTGTGCTGGAATTAAATACTCTAGTTCAAAGATGTGACATTGAAGGCCCCGTATTTTCCTACCAAAGGATGAGGACAACTTTCCATCCCCTACGTGGAGCCAATTAAAGCGCCCTCACGTGGTGCCACATGGTAATGACACATTAAAATCTGCAGGTGTGCTTGGCTGCTTCAGTCCTGCCTGACTCTGTGTCACCCCGCGGGCTCCCTCTGTCCATGGAATTCTCCAGGCAAGAATACTGGAGTGGGTTGCCATGCCCATTTTCCAGGGGCTCTTCCTAACCCAGGGATCGAACCCACATCTCTTACATCTCCTGCACTGGCAGGTGTTCTTTACCACCAGCACCATCTGGGAAGCCCAAATCTTTCCTAAGGTACAAAATCAGTGATCCCCTGACCCACATCACCTGGGAACTAGTCAGAGCTGCAAATTCCTGAGTCTCACCCCAAATCTACTGCACCATAAAGCCAATAAGCAGAGCCCGACATCGGTGTTTTAACGAGGTCTCTGCTAAAATTTGAGAACCACTGTCCTAAATGATGCGCCATGAGAAAGGATGCAAAAGCGTTTGGCAGAGTGAATCTTACTTGGGGGAGCATTCACTGATGAGGCCGCCTGAGCACAGCTCTGAATGAAGTGAGGAGGGGGCCGTGCAGAAGCGAGGGTCCAAGAGTGGGAGTTGAATCCCGGCACAGAGAGAGCAGAGTGTGTCTAGTTCTGATGTGGCATGGCTAGGAGGCCAGTAGGACTGAGCAAATGCACAGGGTCATCTGTGTAGTCTTTGATTTACGTATATTTCAAAGACTTTTCATGGTTACCATGTGTCCTTAGTTACACTTAAAATTCCTTGCATACAAGAACCAGATTTCATATATTTTCTAAACAACTCACTATGCACTATGGCACCTTTAACAGTGCCTGGAACTAAACAGATTCTTAATAAATGTATAACCAGATGAATGCAGAAAAAAACTAAGAAACGGGCAAAACCTGTGAAGGAAAAAAATTAAGGATTTTTTTTTTCATGTTTAGCTTTATATTGTTACTGGGAGAAAGTTAGGCAGAGCCATCTGAAAGCCAATTAATACTTCAGAGAAATTCTGAAAGTAGCAAAGTTGGTGAGAATGTAATTTTTAATGACATCACCAAACTTCTGAGAACTCAAATTCAGATGATTACCTTCCAAGCTTTTCTTGATGGGATATAATTAAGTCACTCCGAAGTGAAACAACTTTCATTTGCTAAATCTGAGGATGGCGCTTGAGAGACACCAGACAGAAAAGTAGCCGTGGATGATGAATCTGTCCCAGGGGTTTTAAAATTTTCCCTTGCAATGCTAAGCAAGAGCAAAGGTGGAAGCATGTCTGCATGCTAAGTCACTTTGGTCATGTCCAACTCTACGTGACCATATGGACTGTAGCCCTCCAGGCTCCTCCACGGAATTCTCCAGGCAAGAATACTGGAATGAGTTGCCATTCCCTTCTTCAGGAGATTCCTGACTCAGGGATCCAATCCATGCCTTTTACATCTCCTGCACTGGAAGGCGGGTTCTTTATCACTAGTGCCACCTGAGAAGTCCCAAAGGTGAAGAGGCTGGATGAAACCCAACTTAAACAGAAAACTCGGTGCATCTAATTTTACTGTCTTAAAGAGAGAAATACTTCAAGTTTGTGACAACTGCCATCAGCCTGTCCCCTCATATGAGAAAGGAAGTGGGAGGATACAAGTGACCTGAGTCCCTGTTTGGGTTTGCTGGGGCCGCCGTAACAAAGTTCGACAGACTAGGTGGCTTCACAACAGAAATCTATTCTCTCACTTTCTGTAAGCTTAAGTCTGAGACTAAGGTGTCAGCAAGGTCGGTGTCTCTGCAGCGTCTCTCCTTGGCTCATAGATAGCCCTCTTCCCCATGTCTTCACGTGGTCCTCCCTCTGCACCTGTCTATCTCCTAACCTTCTCTTCTTACAAGGATGCCAGTCCTATTGGATGAGGGTCCACTCTTAGGACCTTGTTCTAATCACCTCTTTAAAAGCCCTTTCTCCTAACATAGTCACATTCTGAGATACCAGGGGTTAAGACTTTAACATATGAACTTGAAGACAGAGGGGTCAGAGGAAGATACAGTTTGGCCAATTTCAGACCCTCAGAGAGTGGCTCAAACTGGTGAGTAACTAAAGACCACCGTGGTGGTGCCTTGGGGCTCACTGACTGTCGTGCTCAAAAGCAGCTTCTGGATGGAGACTGAGTCTCCTGGTGGTGCAGACAGAACCTCATTTCCAGATCAGAGCCACTTAGTTCCCCTTGTCACAGAGCTTACTTGAGAAATCCGGATGGGAATTCACCCATTTCTTTCCCTAAGAAGATACACATAGAAGATATACATCTCCTCTCTAACAATGCCCATGCGTTCTTCCCTCTGTTCTTAACACTCTGCCTGAAACATAAAAAGCTGCCACAAATCTCAGTTTCCAGATGTCAACTCTCTGGAGGCCACGTTTAGGATGAGGGCACCAAGGATGGAATCTGACTTGGGTGTGTAACATAAAGCTGGCATGCATCTTCATATTATTTTTAGTAGTCCATAGAATCATCTTTAAAAGCAGGTGCAAAAAATGTGTGTGGACTCATAGAATGAGATGAACATTAAGGATTATATTTTATAGTCAGCTTTGAAAGAACAAATTAACTTGGCAAGGAACTCTTAAGGGTGCAATGAATTTTGCATTTACCAAATAAACAAATAAATAAAAATAGCAAGGCATGGTCAACAGATTTTTAGGTAGAGTTTTTGTGGCAAAGGGAGACAACAGCAATTTATAAATGAAATATTTTCCCCTAAAAGTAATGCAATAGCTCAACTCTTGTTCCAACCAAACCATAGCAGAGAGTATCAGGGAACATCACTTGAAAACAAATACTTCCAACCTCATCCCTGGAGTCTAAACAGTTGGTATTATTAGGAACTTGGAATCTGGGGAGAGATTTCTTTTCTAACTCTCTTCCGCCTTTCAAGCCTTCAATAATGACTGGGGACCTCCCTGGTGGTCCAGTGGCTAAGACTCCGAGCTCCCAATGCAGGGGGCCTGGGTTCAATCCCTGGTCAGGGAACTAGAGCCCACATGCCGCAACTAAGACCCAGCGCAGCCAAACACATAAAAATATTAAAAACCAAAACACTGACCTGCTCCTCAAATTTTCCTCTCTATCTGAAGTTATCCACCCTGATGAGATTATTAATAGCTAAAGGCCAATCACCTGGGGGGTCAGGTCAATTATCAAGACTATATCAGCTCTTTCCATGTATCAAATTAGATCACTAGAAACCTACAGAGCCCAAAAGACACTATTGTTCCATCCCTAAGTCGTATCCGACTCTTTGTGATCCCATGGACTGCAGCAAGCCAGGCATCACCGTCCTTCACTATCTCCCAGAATTTGCTCAAACTCATGTCTGTTAAGTCAGGGATGCCATCCAACCATCTCATCCTCTGTTGCCCACTTCTTCTGCATTTAATCTTTCCCAGCATCAGGGTCCTCTCCAATGATCGTCTCCAATGAGTCGGGTCTTCGCATCAGGTGGCCAGTGTGACGGAGTTTCACCTTTAGCATCAGTCCTTCCAAAGAATATTAAGGGTTGATTTCCTTTAGGATTGACTGGTTTAATCTCTGTGCAGTCCAAGGGACTCGCAAGAGTCTTCTCCAGCACCACAATTCAAAAGCATCAATTCTTCAGCGCTCAGCTTTGTTTATGGTCCAACTTGTGCATCCACTGGAAAAACCATAGCTTTGATATGGACATGTGTTGGCAAAGTGGTATCTCTGCTTTTGAATATGCTGTCTAGGTTTGTCATAGCTTTTCTTCCAAGGAGCAAGCATCTTTTCATGTTGTGGCTGCAGTTACTTGCAATGATTTTGGAGCCCAAGAAAATAAAATCTATAACCGTTTCCACTTTTTCCCCATCTATTTGCCATAAAATGATGGGACCTTCTAATAAGATGGTTTCAGACGATATCCTTGGATTTTGAAGTTTTATACAAAGAAACTTTCCATAAAACAACTGTTAAATAAAACTATTACATAATATAATGTCAACAATATTAAGATACAGGTGGTCTTGGATTAAATGCTCTAAATAAGGGGCCCTAAACCTCTTCTTAAATAACGAAATTCACTGAACTCATTACATTTCTCCTTTTATCTTCTTTTTTGATCTTGGCTGCAATTACAGCAATTATTCTTATCTTAATTTTCTTGACATACATATTGCGCCCAACTGGTACTTGTGTTAACTCTTGTCTTAATGATTCTTATATACTTTTATTGTTTTAAGCCAAACCAAATCTACTTTGGATATATAGATTTATATGGATAAAACTTGTCTTGCTTTCTTTTGCTGACTTGTGAAATTCGATGAAGAGTTTTTTTTTGAATAAGAGTATTTTTATAAAAACATCAGGGAAAAAATCTAAACATTGTCTAGATGTCTGGGTTTGAATGGATTTTATGATTGTGACAGAGAGAGAAATATTTCATACTGGCTAACAGATGGGCTGGGCTTCCCAGGTGGCTCAGTGGTAAAGAATCCGCCTGCCAATGCAGGAGAGACACTGGAGACTCAAGTTCAATCCCTGGGTCGGGAAGATCTCCTGGAGGAGGAAATGGCAAATCCACTGCAGTATTCTTGCCAGGATAATCCCACGGACAGAGGAGTCTGCCAGGCGCCAGTCCACTGGGGTCTCAAAAGAGTCAGATATGACTTAGGGACTGAGCACACACAAGGTATGGGGGGACTGGTTTTCTGAAATGGCTTTGGAAACTGAAGTCACCTTTCCAGCATTTAACCCTAGAGCTCCACCTTCAGTTTAGAAACGGTTGCCCTTAACAAAAGGACTGATGCTGAAGCTGAAGCTCCAATACTTTGGCCATCTGATGTAAAGAACTGACACATTGGAAAAGACCCTGATGCTGGGAAAGATTGAAGGCAGGAGGAGAAGGGGACGACAGAGGATGAGATGGTTGGATGGCATCACCAACTCTATGGGCATGAGTTTGAGCAAGCTCTGGGCATTGGTGATGGACAGGGAAGCCTGGTGTGCTGCAGTCCATGGGGTCACAAAGAGTCAGACATGACTGAGCAATTGAACTGAACTTAACAAAAAGTATAACAAAAAGTAAAGGTCCAGGTTTAGCAACATCTCAGCTATGGCGGAGGAGGCAGAGACAGCATACTCCAAGTCTTCTCCAAGCCTTTTCATTGGTACTCAGCCAGCCAACAGCAAACCCTGTAATTTTTTTTTTGGACCAAATCACGGTCCATGACCAGGCATTGAACCCATACTCCCTGCACTGGAATATCAGAATCTTAGTCACTAGACCACCAGGGAAGTCCCAGATTCTGTAAATGAATGGTAGCTTGGGGAGGGCCCTTAGATTCCACCAAATCTTCTATTCACCTTCACTGATGCTTTTCCTACCAGCATCCTGACTGCAAAACAATCCTCAAGAAGTTGGTAAAGGGCACAGAACTCCGTAGGTACCACATTAACTAAACCGTTTCCTCAAAGTCTGAGAAATTTATTCTAAAGTTTCAACCCAGGAATGTTAATAGCAAGGGATTTCGAAAGACATCAGACTAATGTTATTTTTTAGAGTAAGTACAAACAAATCATGAGTCTCCAATCTTTTACAAGAACATTCTTTCTTATGGGTGAATTGAGAGCCAAGAGGGTAAACTTGGATAAGTACTCCCCTCTTTCAGAGGGTAAAGGGTAAAGCCAAGTGTACCCTCTTGGCTTCTCTTTCAGAGAAACTCATATATGAAAGTCCCAGGTACTAAAGGAAAATTGGGGGTGATGACTTGCATCACAGAAACATGTTTTGCGATACCAGAGGATTTCTTTCTTTTTTAAGAAACATTCTTTATTGAACTTGTTACAATGCTGCTTCTGTTTTATGTTTTGGTTTTTTGGTTGCAAGGCGCGTGGAATCTTAGCTCCCTGACCAGGGATCGAACCTGCATCCCCTGCATAGGAAGGCGAAGTCTTAACCACTGGACCTCCAGGGAAGTCCCAAAGGTTTCTTGAAATATTTCCTTTCAGTGGTTAATTCCCAGTCCCAAATCTGTTTTTTCCCCTTAGCTTAAAGATCGATTCACTTTTTAAAAAACATTACCTTTCAGGACATTCATTACATCAAGAGCAAAAAACCTAAGAGATCATCTTTTGACTTACCTGATACAGCCAAATAGAAGAGCTCAAGGAACCCCTGTTATGGAAAGAAAATGTCTTCATGACTTCTCTCTTATTCTCCAATGCCCCTTGGTCTACTTAATGCTTTTTACTGTGTGGGTGGTTGGCAGTCCAACACAGCTCATTTGCCAAATGAAATCTTATATGAAAATGCAATATTTATAGTAGAGAAAATGCCACAGAACTCCAGAGCTCTGAGGAACACAGTTGGGAAATCACACCTCCAGTTCATTCTCCAGTTCACCAATTCTTTAGAAGTTATCAGTCTGTCCCTACTGGTACCTGCCATCTTTTCTAGAACATGCGGAAGAGGCGGCAGTACAACTGCTACAAGCACAGCCAGTCAGATCCCTTGTATCAGTGAGGATTCAGTGCAGAGAACTGAACTGACTCCAGCTGGTTTAAGTAAAAGACGGATTTATTAACTGGCTTGTGGAGTCACTGGGCTGAATGATAACTGTAGAACTGGGAGACTACACAACCCATTTGACAAGGGGGAAGCTTCCAGTGGTCCTGGACCACTGTGACTCTGCTTTGGAAGTCCAGAAGCTGCTGGTCCCACTGCAAAGTCACACCACACCTGTGCCCTCAGCAGAAGAAAAACAGACGCCCAGATTTCAACTCTATCAAGTGAGTGGCTATGCCCTGAGACCAGTCAGCAAATGATGCTGAAGAAAATCCAAAGCCTCCACAAATGCCTTGGTCCCTACTTCTGGAACCCAGCGTATCTGCTATTCCAGAATGATTCTGCTTTCCAGTCTCCAAAGTAAAAGAAGGAACGTTAGAAGGAGACTGCAATGGACCACGCTGGCCAGTCGCCGTATCCTCCTACCCCGCTCACTGAGTTCCCAAGCTAGAAATGACCCTTTCACCTTTTCTTTGATGGCACCCTAAAAAGGTCAGGAATGTGCTCCCAAGCTACTGACCTACAACCAAACTCTTCTGTAAATTTTAGTTTTTATAATATTACATGTTAACCACTGCTGCTGCTGCTGCTAAGTCACTTCAGTCGTGGCCGACTCTGTGCGACCCCATAGACGGCAGCCCACCAGGCTCCCCCATCCCTGGGATTCTCCAGGCAAGAACACTGGAATGGGTTGCCATTTCCTTCTCCAATGCATGAAAGAGAAAAGTGAAAGTGTTAACCACTACTGGCACTTAAGTCCCTTTAGTGCTTTCTTTACTCTCTACAGCAACATTGCTCTTTCCATGTGTCTGAAATTCATTTCTTTTTTTTTCTTAACTTTCCAGAGCCTAGCTCTTCATGCTCAAACAATCTTAATACGAGGCTCACAGTCTTCACCCATAAACATCCTTGGTTTTCCACTTTACACATGGACGTCTCCTCCATCTTTTTCTCTAACCTCCTACTCACTCTTCTGCACAGGTAGGGAGATTCTAGCAGTGGTTAACTTTCTGTTCCTTAAATACTCCCACCTGGATATGGTCCTCATCACTGTCACCACCTCAAAATAAGAGGACAGCCCCAAAGATACTCAACGAGCCACACACGTTGGGTAAGTTCTCCCTCGAAGAGTCTCAAATCCTCCGGAGCCTTTAAAAATCAATCTTGTTTATTGAGTCTGAGTGTTTAAGAGGAAATTTGCACCAGAAATGGCAGCACCTCTGGCTGCTGGGCTGGTAAGGAAGGTGTCTTTTCCAAAGCTAACCGTTCAGGATACAGTCACCCAAGGCATCTGGCTGCAGTGAGGAGGAAGTTGCTGCTCTGTGCTTTTATATGAGTTTTATTTTCAAATTCCTGAGGGTACACAGAAGGGTGGGAAGAACTTGTGGCTCTTCTTTCCCTCGTGGCTGACTGTGGAGCAGCCAGACCCTAGCCCCTGCCCGCAGTTGCATTCCAGACATTTACAAGACAGCAATGACTAAAAGGAAACAACTCTATCATTAAGACCCAGACCTAATAACTGTGGGACAATTTTACACGGAAACGATTTCTAAAACTTCACTCTATGGCAAAACGGTTTTTACTTTCTTTTGGAGATTTCCTTTCCCCAAACCATCTCTCTTTTCACCGAAGAGAGAGGGGAGCAGAAATGGCATAAATTCCACTGAGAAGAATTTCATTTGGTCTCCGCATGGGTGGAGTGTGCGGGGAATCCACTACTCCGTAGAAGCAAAGATTTAGAGGTGACAGATCTTTGGAACTGGTCATGTTATAAATCAGAGCGGCTGAGTGAATTTTTTTCTTTACGTTTCAGCTTTGTAAATCTCTGAGAGTGACTAGTTGGCTCCCAGCATCAGACAAGATTTCTGGGTTTTGCTGTCACTTGGCCCCACCTGAAATCCTGGAATGAGAAGCTCCCACCTTGCATGCAGGGGAGCATTGGAGAGAGACTATTACGCGGGCACCAGCAATGTCTCCCTTCTCTGTCCTAATCAGCGCCTCAGAGCTACCCCATCTCTCTCTGGCACATCTTCTAAAAGCCTCTCTGCAATGCACCAAGTCCGCGCTCCTCCCATATCCTAAATACGCCAAAGCACTAGAAAGGTAGGATTATTCAAGTGAAAAAATGATTAAGCCAGCAGGTTTATCTCCAGGCACAGGCTGCCTGAAGTGAAGCAGCCTGCCTCTGGGGAGCGGGAGCGGATGGGAGAATTGGTCCAGACCATGCCCAGGACCGGGGAAGGGCACCAGTGACACACTGCGCATGTGCAGAAGCGAGGCCTGCGAGCCAGGCTCTCCTGCCCCCGCCCCTTCAGGGCCCTGTGGCTGGAGGTCGCCTGGATGATAGGCGAAATCCTTGGGGTGACACATGGGCAGCTATTCGGGTGAGGCGAGTGAGGCACTCTCCTCAGGCGCAGAATTTATGGCGCCCCCTGCAAAACTCAGTAATCAAGATAAATAATATTTTAATGATATTTTTTAAAAAATCAAAAGTAATGCAATAATCCATGAAGAACCAACCATGACAAATGTAAACACAAGATGAGCAGGACTTGGGTGGGAAGGTCCTACCCAAGTTCTGTGGATTAAGAGAAAATGACTGCACTGACCCCAAAGGAAACCCTGGGCTTGCAGGTGGCTCCCAGAGTGGGTTTGCAAGAGATCACAGCTCAGTTTCCTCTGCAGCCTCCGAGGTCTGGGGTCCTAAATGGCCTTCACCACTGCAATGCTGGGGGCCCCCGCTGCTCCCAGTCCTGCTCTCTGGGGAGCCTGCTGTTCCCATGTCTGGGTGTTAAATAGTCAGGCACACAGGGACTTTTTCGGACAGGAAGCCAGCAAGGCCCCTGGCACAGAGACTGTATACAGACTCTCCTTGGCTCACCTTCCTGTTCATTTCCCATCCTGGCTCAACTGGATTATGTCAGGAAGGCCAGGTGCGGCCAGAGGACATTCCCAGGTCGGCCACAGAGAGGCGGTGAAGGGCAGCGTCAGGCGCACTGGCCCGGGCCAGCCTCATTTTCTGGCCCCAGGGCTCCTCTCGAAGGGGCAAACTTCTCACTCCTCTCCTCTCCCTGCGTTTCTCTCTTTCCATCCAGGAGTTGGGGAAATCACTGGCCCCAAAGCTCCTCCTGGAGCCGGAAGAATAAGCACCTCCTTTGCATTTGTGAATCTGCTGGGACTTGCCAGAACTTCACAGCAAGGCGTGCTTAGAGTAAAACAGCATTTTGCATAAGTTCAGCCGGCCCGTGAGAAAACTACCAGCCACGCTCAGCAACTCCTAAGGCAAGGTTGCCTGTCCTAAGCCTTCAGCCCCGAAGCCCAGAGGTTGGCGTTCTAAGGCAGCCAGTATCTACGGATACCTGCACTGCCAAGTACGCTTGGCTGTAGGGGAAATTCCTGCCTGTAAGACAAAGGCTCCATTATCCCACAGGCGTGCTGTTCCCCAGGTAAGGGGGTAGGGACAGAAGTATTTGTTCTTCTCTTTCATTCTATTTTGCAAAGCACAGCCTATCTTTACAGAGAACTGAACCTCATTCATTTCCTGCAAAGCACAAAGGAGAAATTCACTTCTTGGCTGGTTCCTGGGCTCCTGCCTCAAGCAGGAGCGGGGTTAAGAGAACACTAAGACCTGTACTTTAGATGGAAAGCGCCAGCCTGGATCCTACTGACACTGCCAGGGCCCCCGTATGCTCCCTGGGTGCACTGCACCCTTGCAAACCCCGTGCCTTCATTGGTAAATGGAGTTAATAGGAACTAGAGGGTCTTCCCACTTCTGCGATTTAATTATGTTCCTCAGAAAACAAAAAGGAGATTTTCCATGGCTTTCATCTTTCACTAGTAAAATGAGGACCCTGGATTATTAACCAAATGTGAAGTATACAAAATCGAAGGTTAAAAATTAATACCATAATACCAATAATTTTTTGATTTGTTTATTTTGTTTTTCTCTTTAAAAGACCTAGGACAGGGCTTCCCTGGTGCTCCAGTGGTTAAAAACTGATGTACCCCTTGCAATGCAGGGGACATCAGTTTGATCCCTGGTCCAGGAACTAAGATTCTACATGTCTCAGGGCAGCTAAATCTGTGCACCACAACTGCTGAGTCCATGCGCCTCTGCACTCTAAAGCCTATGCTCCACAAGAGAAGCCACCCCAGTGAGAAGCCCGCACACTGCAACTAGAGAATAGCCCCCTGCATGACATCAAAGATCCAGCACAGCTTTAAAAAAGAAAAAAAGACCTAGGACAGTGTCTGAACCCAGTTTGCTCTGGTTACCATCTATGACGGAGGAAACAACATCAGGATACCTTCCCACATCCTTCTCTGTTCTTCAAGCAAGGCGTTTGCTTGGTTTTAGAGGCAGAATTCAGCTGTCTTCTGCAGAGGCCCACCCTGAAGCCTTTTGTGGGTTGATCCCATTCCTGTCCCCTGTTTCTCCGGACCCCAACTGTCTGTAAACACAGGTGCCGAATCAGAACCTTGAGAAGGCAGGTTCATCCTATGAAATACCAATATGATTTGCAAAAATGTCTAAATCTTCAGGATCTGTGCCTTTTGTTAAAGGGCCAGGAAGAAAAAAGAAGCAAAGTGAGATAGAAAGTGAATATCCAATATGAAAAAGCAGATGCTAAGTGAGGGCAGGGGCTTCCCAGGTGTAAAGAATCCACCTGCCAATGCAGGAGACATAAGTGATGCGGGTTTTGATCCCTGTGTCAGGAAGATCCCCTTGAGGAGGGCATGGCAACCCACACCAGTATTCTTGCCTGGACAATCCCATGGACAGAGGAGCCTGGCAGGCTATGATGGCCCACAGGGTTGCAAAGAGTTCCACGCAACTGAAGCAACAGATCACAAGCGTTTCCTAAAAGCTTGTTGAAAGAAAAGGTATGCTAACCTCTTGCTAAGCCCCTCCACCCCTTCATGTGGTGGCAGGGCGAACCAGCCCTGTGTTTCTGGCTTTCATGACCAGTCACGGGGGGTGCTGGCCACACTGCACGTCTTCTTCCTGGAGCCATTCATGTCCTCCCCTGGACTGTCAGACAGTGGAGTGGGACTCATACCCCAACCGCCCACAGTTCTGAAACTGGGGAGGAGGTTCCTAAGAAATGAGGCTCATTTGGCAGAATGTCCCTCGCTATTCCCTATACCAGGACACAGACAAGTACTGCTAGCCTCTTGTTTGAGTGCCAACCCCAGCCAGTCCTGCATGTGCCCAGACCCAGAGACCGCCTGGACTAGATGCTTCTCCAGCAGATAAATCCTCAAGGCTTCAGGTTAAGTCATCGGAGTTTCTGAGTACTTGAGGTTTTATAAATCAAGATCAAATTAACATTCCGATGTAGGGGTCTGTGTTCAGAAGTATAAACACACACACGTGCAGTAATAAAAATCAGAAGCTGCCTTTTGAAGCTTACCCAGAGATCTTTCTTTCGTCTGGTTGGTGGACCTCACCACTGGAAGGCTTGCCCGAGTCCGGCTGCCTCTGGAGAAAGGACTGGGAGTTTCCCCCTCAGACATGGCTTCCAAAGAATCAGCAGACGCCTCTGACAGATGCTCCACTGGGTCGCCCAAGTTGGGAGGCTGAGGACTGTGAGAGAGTTTGGGGCTTCTTGTCTGCAAAAGGCATTTGAAAGAAAGTGGGAAAACAGATTGTTACTACTCAAGCTGAAAATATTTTCTATACCATCAAGATCTGCTGAGCTGGAAGAACATGGCAACGAAAAACAGTCCATTGGAAGGACTGGATATAGAAATAAAGACCCAGTGGGTCAGAATCTCAGTTGTGCAAGTTACGGGAAAAAAATTTGTCCCTGAGTGAGTGTTCCATTAAGGTTTTTATCACTGGACATAACAGTGCAAATTCCGATTTGAGCAAGGAGTTGAGGACAAGCTACATTACAGGCTTCCCTGGTGGCTCAGATGGTAAAGCATCTGGCTGGAATGCGGGAGACCCAGGTTCAATTCCTGGGTTGGGAAGATCCCCTGGAGAAGGAAATGGCAACCCACTGCAGTATTCTTGTCTGGAAAATCCCACGGATGGAAGAGCTACATTCCATGGGGTTGCAAAGAGTCAGGACATGACTGAGTGACTTTCTTCTTACATTACTGGAGAGGATGATAGCAGGGACTTCTCTGGTGGTCCAGTGGTTAAGAATCTGCCTGCCAATGCAGGGGACTCGGGTTCGATTAATGATTGAGGAAGATCCACATGTCGTGGAGCAACTACGGCTGTGTGCCACAACTACTGCGCTGCATGCTCCGCAACGAGAGAAGCCACTGCAATGAGAAGCCTGTGCTGCCGTGAAGAGTAGCCGCCACTTGCTGCAACCAGAGAAAGCCTGCTCGCAGCAACGAATACCCAGTGCAGCCAATAAACAGAAAGAATGACGGCAAATTAGCTCCTTTTGCCAGACAAATTCTAGCAGTGGTTATAATCACAGCAGATAAGACTGTGCATATTTTTATAACCTCACACGGAGGATGCCCTCACACCAGAGTAAATTGAACACAACCAGTCCTCTAAACTCCTCTCTCTAGACTGCTTCCAAAAATCAATAAAATACAACTGTGACAGAGATATTTCTATCACACTTGATTTCTTTTCTTTTGAGGCAGAAATTCCATAATTCAGACTATGTCTAGTTTTGGTTATCACTTAACCTTGACAAACAGCAGAAAGTACCTATAATAACCCAGACACACATAATACATAATTGAATTTCTCGCTTGGTTATCTATGCTGTAATGAATGTGTAAAAGATTCATAATTTATATTGGTCAATAACATTTCTTGAACATATACTGAGCATCGTGAGGAACTGAGACAGACAGATATCACATTGCCTGATGTCAAAGATTTTCAAACTAATTGGTGAAATTAGTGAAGGATAACAACACAAGATAGTGTATAATTAAGCTTACACCATGAACTGTTTGGTACGTCCATTCATCCTTTCAACAAACACCTACCAAGTGCCTAGTACATTCCAGGTACATGCTAGGTACATGCTAGGTACATGCTAGCACATGGTTGGTACTGGGAATAGATCAACAGACAAGACAGATATGATCCTGCCCTCATGGTGCTTACAGGGGACAGACGCAGAAGACACTGACAGTGAGAATCCAGGCTGGCGAGGGGGTGTATATAAGTGGAGAACTGGAAAAGCAAGTAAACTGTGATCTCCAGGATGACGGAAGTAGGAGAAGGGGACACGCCAGGGGTGGGGTGGCGGGGGTCGGGGATGAAAAGATGAAGGCAGCATGTGCAAAGTTCCCAAGGCAGAAAGAAAGAAGTGGTAAGCACTGGAGACCAGCAGACCCCAGATCCCACAGGGTCAAGGGGAGAATTCTTACTCTGACTGTAAGCTACCAGAGTGCCATCTGAGGCAGGGAGAAGGGGGAGGGGTCAGGATCAGATACACTTTTTATAAGATCATTTGGGCTGTTGTGTGGAGGCTGGAGGTTGTACATGTAGAAGGTCAGAGAAAAGGAGTCAGGGAAACTGGGGGGCTTATGCTGAATGAATGTGAAAGTTGCTCAGTCTGTCCGTTTCTTTGCGACCCCATCAACGGTAGCCTGCCAGGCTCCTCCATCCATGGGATTTTCCAGGCAAGAATACTGGAGCGGGTTGCCATTTCTCTCTTCAGAGGATCTTCCTGACCCAGGGATCAAACCCATGTCTCCCACATTGCAGGCAGACTCTTTACCATCTGAGCCACCAGGGGCTTCAGGTGTTCCTATGATGGGTGCATAAATATTCACAATTGTTATGTCTTGCTTTTGGATTGATCCCTTGATCATTATGTAGTGTCCTTCTTTATCTTTTGTAATGTTCTTTATGGATAGGTGTTCATTGAATGAATGCCTGATCTCAGCTTTCCCCACCCCCAAAGCCCACCCCTGCTTTCATTACACGATTCCAGGCAACTTCCAGATGGCAAATGGATCCGAATTCATCAGGTGGTGAGTCTTCTCTTATTAAATTGCCAAAGGTGCTGATGGTGGTGGGATATAGGCAGCCCCCAGGAGCTAGGTTTTTGTTTGTTTGTTTTGGGGGGGAGCTGATGGTTGTTTGCATCCCTTAATTTCTTCTAAGTTTTCCTAAGGATGCTAACGTACTTTGAAGTTCAAAACACCAAAGCACTTACTTCTCAAGGTAGGACCAACTTTGTGTCTGAACAATCGACTCAAGTGTTTACAAGGGTTCTCGCTTTTGTTTCATGCTCTGCTGTGGCTGCCGTGAAACCCTTAATAATTTCTGGAACAAGGGCTTCCCAGGTGGTGCAGTTGGTAAAGAGTCTGCCTGCCAATGCAGGAGACACAAGAGACGCGGGTTCCATCCTTATGTTGGGAAGATCCCCTGGAACAGGAAATGGCAACCTGCTCCAATATTCTTACCTGGAAAATTCCATGGACAGAGGAGCCTGGTGGGCTACAGTCCATGAGGTCACAAAGACTCGGACACGACTGAAAATGCACACTAAGAATCACACAGAATCGGTCCTGCCTCAAGGGCGCAGAACTCTTTCAGGGATGCCCAGGTGTGCCTGGCACTCTAGGGGAGCCCTTTGAGGATGGGATCATCAGCTTCTTTCCCTTTTGCTAAGCGTACCAGGAGACCTGTCTTGGTAGGAGCACTACTGTATTACCTAGACATCCACACCTTGCTACAGGACATTTCCATAGAGGAAAACAGGAATAAGGTCAGCACAAAGCCCCTGGTACCCCCTTCATGGAGGTGGCCAACCTGGGTGTTACAGGAAACTCTCAGCTCAGATGACCAGCCCATATCATAGATCCCCTGGAGAAGGAAATGACAGCCCACTCCAGTATTCTTGCCTGGAGAATTCCATGGACAGAGGAGCCTGGGGAGCTCCAGACCATGGAGTCACAAAGAGTCGGACAGGACTGAGTGACTAACACAACACTTCACAACCAGAAAGACAGACGACTTATCTCTTTGCTTTGGGTTGATTTTTCCATGCAAGGTCCCAAAGTAGTTTACTTTTCATAAAAATCTATTTCTGTTACAAAGATCTGGATCTGGCTTTGGCACTCTTTTTAAGAGTATTATTAAACTTAAAAAAGAAAAATCAACCCTAAATCACTGCCCAGCTCACCAAGAGTTATATAAATTCATATCATTCTTCAATGAAATAGCTACCTGGTTACTATGCTCAGTGGAATATCAAGTCAAAATGTCCTCATCCCTGACTTCGATAAGAAAAAAAAAAAGAATATACATTTAGTTTAGCAAAATGGCCAAGTAATAATATTACTTGAAGCAGCATGAACACAATGACAGCTTCTGCTCTCTGGTCATCTTTGCAGCCTACGGCAGACACGATGCATTTGATGAATTGTCATTTTCCATTGCAAAAGGCAATAATCCTTGAAGAAAATCAAAATAAAATTTCGATTTCTTGTTCAGGGTCATCTTGGCAGGCGTACATATAAAAATAAAGATACGAGGGCTCAATCTTTTTTTTTTTTGAAACTTCCTATCCACAGCCATTCAGTTCCAAATATAAACTCCTGTTCTCGTTTTTATGTCATTCACTTTCTCATTGCAAACTATCACCACATATTAGCAATCTCCTCACACCATGCTCTCCCTGTGGATGCCAGCTCGCTGCTGAGACATCATTTAGGGCAGAAAAAAGACAATGAAAATTGCTGACACTGGTGTCAGGCACTCTGTGATATGACATATTAAAACAAAAAAAAGTCAAAAAGCATTTGAAACAGGGACTTGGTACTCAGCACAGGGCACGGCTCCAGGGATTAAAAGGGCTGTATGTGATTGTTGAGCTCATAATGCATATAAAGGAAATTTGGGGGCCAAGGATAAAATATGTGTAACAACTGGACAAAAAGTGCTACGAGGTGCATCACTGTGATAGGGCAGGGCAGAGTAAGGTTTAGGGGATAACTGCCGGCATTAAGTAATGGGTCCAGAGAGGAGGAAGCGCAGAGGTGAGGAAGAGCTAGGGAGGGTCTGGGTGAAGTCACCCACTCATGCTTTCTCTCTGTATGACAGCAATATGGCCAGAGAAAGGAAGGATTTTTAAAATTTAATTAATTTATTTTAATTGGAGGATAATTACTTAACAATATTATGGTGGGTTTTGCCATACATTGACATGCATTCTGAGCCCCCTCCCACCTCCCTCCCCATCCCACCCCTCTGGGTAGTCCCAGAACACTGGCTTTGAATGCCCTGCTTCATGCATGGAACTTGCACTGGTCATCTTGGAAAGATATTTTAATACCCCAAAATGGGTGGGAAGATCCTTACACAGTTCAGATTGGTTAAGAACACAGTCTTTCTGTTGGGTGTAATTGTTCTCGTTTTGGCTCAGGAGAAGCCTTTTCTCAGACATGCATCGTCTACAGCATGACATTGGGGGCCCTTGCCCTGAGCCTCTGAAGATCGCTGCCCTTAACTGAGAAGCTTCGGGAGGCAGAGAATGGTGGAGATGCTTTCTGAGCAACTTGGGCAGGACTCGAGGGTCTGGAAGGTGAGATTTCACTCAGCACTCCATGGGCACACACGACACCAACTCACCTCCCTCTTCCAGAGGTTTCCCTAAACCATCAGGCGACCCCAAACTACCTCGAACCAGAAGTCATTTGGGGTCGTACGGGAAGGGGCAGCCTGCATAACAAGGCCACCTGAACCCCACTCATCCATTCTAATCTTTCCTTTTTCAAAAAAGGCTTTCCAGAGTGGCCCAGTGGCTAAGACTCTGTGCTCCCAATGCAGGGGCCCAGGGTTCAATCCTTGGTCAGGGAACTAGATTCTACCTGCTGCAACCGAGAGTCAGCATGCTGCAACTAAGGTGGAAAATCCCCCATGCACTTCCCAAGTGTGATGATTTCAACTCAAAATTCCAGCCAAAAATGTGATGTCAACCCAAGAGAATTTTCTAGGTGTCATGCACTCTTATGAAAGATGCAAGGAGCAAGATATTTGAAATTCACAAATATTGAATGATTCCCTGGACTTTAGTTTTCTTTACCACCCCTCCTTCCAGCTCCACTAATGTCAGAAGAATTGACAAATTGCCCCACGGAAGGTTTAAGCTTCAAAATCTGCTGAGAGAGTCCTTTCTAGAGCCACAGTGCAGTTCTTTTGCCCCCTCCTCTGCCCCTCTGGTTTCTGAAGTCTAAGGCTTCTGCTGGGTTTGGGTCTGAGGATGTGAAGACCAAGAGCTCCAATACGGCACATGGGCTTCTGTCCTTACATAAACCCAGCCGGTGGCAGGCCGCAGCCGCAGAGGACCTGCCATTCTCAGGCGCACCCCAAGACTCACACCCTGGGGTGGGCACTTTTGGAGCAGCGGGCCCCAGTCTCCCCATGGCTCTTTACCACTTCGCTCAGCTTCTGTGGCTGATGGACAGAAAAACGAGACCCGAGCAAACATCTCCTCAGGGCCTTTCTTATGCTGATGGCCAATCTGGGGAACACACTGAAGACATCCCTGGTTCTAGAACATAACAGATTGATGTGAGAAATGTATTAAGAGAGAGCTATAGTTAGTTTTTTTAACAATTATGTAGTTGTTTAATTTGGATGGGCTTGGAGCTAACGACTTAGAGGAGAAGAAATCAGCTTTTGTTTTTTAATAGAAAACTTGGGTGCAAGCATTAAAGGGCCCCACTGGTAATACAAATACACACGATTGTTTAGTGTGTATTTGGGTGCTTCCTGGGAGTGAATCTGTGGACATCTGTCACTTCCGGGGTAACCAAGAACTTCTGGGCCTTATAATGAGCAGGACATGTATGCACACACACCTCCCATTCTAATACCAACTTTCAAATGTGCATATCTGAAATCCTCATAAGGAGAGATTTAAGTTTAGCCCTGAAAATCAGTACTTCTCTTCCCCAGCTTGGACAAAGGGAATACATTTTCATCTAGGATTTATTTTTGATGAATTATCCTTGATAAACTCAATTTATACCCTGTTTCTTCAAGGGTAATATTTCAAGCCCTTCCTCCCTCTTTCTACCAAAAGGGTACCCAGACATTTTTCATGATTTTCACCTGTGAAAACAGAAAGATGTTTGGTCTGGAGTAAAATCAGACGATTCAGCAGTTGAGCAAAGTACAACTGTGTCTTTTGTTTCCCCATTTTCCCTTCACTGTGGGTATTACTTCATTATCAGATGAGAAAGATGAAAAGGCCATAAGGCTAAGTAGTCACCACCCCTTCCTCCCCATTGAGAGTCGGCCACAGGCAAGCTGAGTGAGCCAGGCAGGGCCCCTCCAACAACCCGCTCTCACCAAGCAAAGCCCTTTCTGCAGATGCCAAGGAACACTTGACAGGAACATCTCTGTGCAGTCACAGGGACTGCCTTGGTGGTCCAGTGGTTAAGAATCCACCTGCCAGTGCAGGAGAAATGGGTTCAATCTCAGGTCTGGAAGATCCCATATGCCTTGGGACAACTAAGCCTGGGCGTCACAACTACTGAGCCTGTTCTAGAACCTGTGAGCCACAACTGTGGAGCCTACGCGTTGCAGTGACTGAAGCCCATGAGCGCAGAGCCCACGCAACGAGAGAAGCCGCTGCAATGGAAAGGCCGCACACCGCAGCCAGAGAGCAGCCCCGGCTCGGCGCAGCTAGAGAAAGCCCGTGCGCAGCTGCCAGCTTAGCCGAAAAGAAACACATCTTAAGA
This sequence comes from Oryx dammah, assembly GCF_014754425.2. Classification (NCBI taxonomy): domain Eukaryota; kingdom Metazoa; phylum Chordata; class Mammalia; order Artiodactyla; family Bovidae; genus Oryx; species Oryx dammah. The sequence continues at coordinate 58,068,262 of NW_024070194.1, forward strand.
AGTGAGTTTCAAGAAAAAACAGAGAAGCCTCACATGACACAAACACACTCTCTCAGTATTTGTGCATCAGATGACTCTTCTGAGATACTACCAATTTATCTTCCCTGGTAGCTCAGCTGGCAAAGAATCTGCCTGCAATGCAGGAGACCCCGGTTTGATTCTTGGGTTGGGAAGATCCCCCGAAGGAGGGATAGGCTACCCACTCCAGTACTCTTGCCTGGAGAATCCCCATGGACAGAGGAGTCTGAAGGGCTACAATCCATGGGGTCGCAGAGTCAGAAATGACTGAGCGACTAAGCACACAGGACAGCTTGTCCTCGTAGTTGTCAGCTAGAAACAAACAAAAAAATGTTGGGACATCTACCCCCTATCCCCAACTTCCTGGGGAAACTGCCAAACCTTTGTGTCCCAAGGTCTTTCCAGGGGGAAGGGCTGTGAACAGTGCCTTAGTGTTACAGAGGCCACCCCGAAGAGTTCCTCTCTAGACTGGACTCAAGGTAAAGCCATTTGGAGGATGAATCTGGGGTTGCCCACTCTTCCCCCAGTGGGAGAGGAGGAAGGCTGCTAATTGGTCAGAAAGAGGCAGGTAAGTGACTTTCCAGAGCCGGGAAGAGGATGCCAGTGTTAGTGGTGCTGGTGGTGGTGATGTTTTTCAAATTATGGAGGTCTGGATTTCATTTACAGGGAGCAGCTCCCAGGGGAGGAGGGGTGTGTGGTGTGCTCACAGTGGCAGAAAGTATGTGCCTTGGTTTAGTTCGGCAGACAGTGCCAAGAATCAACCTGCAAATAGACCCCCAGGAGGCTATCTGCTGAGTCCCAGGGCACCCAGAAACTTTATCCATTCTATCAGACTAGACTCGATCCTTAGACTTTCTTTATGACCCCAAGTGACGAGAATACATTTCTTAGTAACTGCTGAAATCAAGTCAGATTAATCTGATTTACAAAAATTTAAAAATTTGATACTTCCTATACTAGATGGTCAGGGAGAAAATCTGCATGTAGTACATTTTTAATAGAATAAATCAATCTAGAAACGATTTAGAAGGCTGGTTAACAAATTACAATGGAGCCACACTATAGAATATGATGCAGTCGTGATCAAGGTGTTTTAAAGAATTGTTTTTCCATAATTTAAGAAATGAAAGCAAAGGACTTCCCTGGTGGCTCAGTGGCTAAGACTCCACACTCCCAGCGCAGAGGGCCTGGGTTCAATCCCTGGTCAGGGAACTAGATCCGACATGCTGCAATTAACAGGAGTTCACATACCACAACTAAAGATTGGATATGCCACAGGAAAGATCAAAGATCCTACATGCTGCATCCAAGACACGCGGCCAAATAAATAGAAAGAAAAAAGAAATGGAAGCAATACACCCAAATATTAGCCTTAGTTTCTTTTACACAATAGTATTATGAGTAATGCATGTGTGCCAAGTTGCTTCAGTTGTGTCCAACTCTTCTGAGACCCCCATGGCCTGTAGCCCACCATGATCCTCTGTCCATGGGACTCTCCAGGCAAGACTACTGAAGTGGGTTGTCATTCCCTTCTCCAGGGGATCTTCCCAACCCAGGGATGCAACCTAGGTCTCCTGCATTGCAGGCAGATTCTTTAAAGTCTGAGCCACCAGGGAAGCCCGTAAAATGAACGTGTTAGTCACTCAGTTGGAAGAAACTTAGCATATTGTGAGTAATGTGCTTTCTTCTTCATGTCTCCAAAACGAGGATAATACTGCTTTTGCAGATCAGAGAATTCCTGGGTAAGCGTACTATTTTTAGAGTGGATCACTGGAAGGGAAGACTCTCACAGAGCATTTAATCCAGAAGGATTCACGTCTTCAGTGACCTGAAGGTACCCACACCCATCTTGGGTTTCTCCTGCGTTAGCTCCTGCGGTTAGATTCCAGGTAAAAGGTTCATCCTCCCAGACGGCCCCTAAATGAGGACACACATTCATGGGGAAAACACAGAAACGGAGTCACATTTCCATTCTCATGTCATGCAAACTTCTGCAGGAATCCAGAACTGCACAGACTTCCAACTTCCAAAAAAGCAACAGTTAAAACAGAAGAGCACAGAGCCGTCCATTCAAATTCGAACATGCAGATCATGCGTTCACATTTTAAGGAAACAGACGCTCCCCTCCAGAGCTCTGACACCATTATAGTTACTTTATTTTAAGGCTCTTTCAATTTGACTCCAGGTAAATTAGGAATTTTAGCCATTTTCTATGATCTCTTGGATATTTGTCTACTTTCCAACCCCTTCATAATGTGTAGATGATGTGATTGTTTTATTTTTTCCTTTAAGAGGTCTGGCTGTGCCTGGAGAAGAGGACAAAGTGGGCTGACCCCCAGACAAGGTGCAGCTGCTGCCACTTCCGGGATTTCTGTCAACCTGCCGACTGCCAACCTCACGTCCTACCTGGAACATAGCACGGACTCGCTTCTAAAATAATACCTTGAATCAGCTACTCTCTGACTTCCCTTCAAAGACAGAAAGAGGTAGATCCTATTTAAAGGCGATAAGGCCTGGCTCACCATCATCTCTTTTTAGCGTCCTTCCATCAGCAAGTTCCAAATCTGGATCTCATTAGCTCAGCCCCCCACCCATCCCTTTCAGATGCACGTTCCTGCAATTATTATTTAGTGGTGTGCTTCCTCCTGAAGGAGTTGATGTAAAAGAAAAGGCCGGATGAAGAATAGTGCTGTTTTCCTGTTGACCCTATCTGTTATGTTGATGGATGTCCCTTTTCTGAAGGCATGAGCAAACAACACTTCTTTTAGAATTTAAAACAAGGAAAACAACGTTGTCTCGTGAAAGAGTAGTATTACTTTGTCTTATAAGGAGTATATCACATTTAGAGAAAATATCATGGATGTCATAAAAGTCAAAGCTACATTTAAGGTTCAAGCTAATCAGAGTTAGCTACATTCGTAAATTTGTCTCCTCTTCTTAGGAGGTTTTGCCTTTTGATTTTTAGTTTATCATCCTGAAGGTAGGTGTCTCTTTATGGCAAGCTGCCTTAAATCAATCAGGTTTCTCTCTCTCTCTCTTTACTTTTGACACAAGACGGTGTGCATTATAAACAACAGTTTCCGAGGCTCCGGCTCCTACCGTTCTCCTAGGAAGAGGCTTGGGGCAAGGCGGCAGATGCCATTGTAATTCTGAGAGCCTGGAATGCACTTAAAAGGCTTCGGGATAAAAGGTGTCCGCCTGAGGACTGCTGTTTCTACAGTGATGAAAGGAAAGGCACCTGCTTGCAGGCTTTCAAATTCAAGTAAAATAAGAGCATAACACACAGTGTGCTAAATATACACCTTAGCAGGCATCCTTAGGAAAGCCATTATTAAGCTCATCCCCACGGCCCAGACTTCAGTCTGGAGAGGATGTGGGGGTCCAGGCCCCGGGGTGATGCCCCTAGAGCTTAACTACCTTGTTGTGAAACTGAACAAGCTTCCTGGCTAGCAGCCTGTCCTGGGAGGTCTGAAGATGTCCATCCCCACAGTGAAGAGAACCTTGGGGAGCTGGATCAGAGGGGATACTGTGGTGCCCGAGGTCACCAAGCTTTGGGGCTTGTGGCCAGACCCTCTCCAGGCATCCTGGGAGTAGAGGCTGCTGTTATTTTCAAACTCTCGTTTCTAAACACACATAGCCCATCACCACCACCAACTGCCCTCCAGTTTCCCTGGAATGATTTTCAAATGAAAACACACCTTGTGAAAATTCTGAAGAGGAGCTTTTCAGGCCAAAGATTCTTTTTTATTTTCTTTTTTGATTTTTGGCCGCACCTCACAGCATGTGGGATCTTAGTTCCCTAATCAAGGATTGAACCTGCGCCCCTAGCATTGAAAGAGCGGAGTCCTAACCACTGGACCACTAGGGAGATCCCAGGCCAAAGATTCTATTTCCCTCTAGTTCTGCTACAGGAAAGAATACCAGGGTTTGGAGAGGGAAGGAAAACAAGATTTAGAATGAGAGGACTTTCCTCTTATCAGGCTGTTCTTGCAGAAAGAGACTCCAATCCTGCCGTGCACTGGCAGAGCGACCCCACAGGGAAGCTCTGTGAACCTTAGTTCTCACTTTTATAAAAGAAGCAGTATCAGCTTGATGTAAAAATTGTGGTGAAGAGTCATGGAAAAAAATTCACAGGAATCTGTCAACTATAAATGATGGAAAATGTTTAGCTGCCCTTATGCAGTATGATTCTCTTGAGGATGGTTCGAAATGGCTTGGCTCCCTACTGGAAATTCCATGGTTTGTGGGGTCCTATGTGAGGAGAGGATACAGCCTACCTCTTACTGCGACCACCTTGCCTAAAGTCGGTAAATGATTACCGACTTCAAAATAGAGACTCTGACATCCTCGGAGGCTTTGAGAGTCGCTTCTTTATCAAAGAGAAGGAAGAACATCTTCAATTTCCAACCTTAACTCTCATCTCCTCCTCCTTCAAAAAAAACCCTACCGTCATTGTAACTTGTGTTTTTTTTTTTTTTAAAAAAAAAAGCTCTTGGGACTTCCCTGGGGGTCCAGTGATGCAAGTGGTGCAGGTTTGATCCCTAGTCGGGAAACTAAGGTCCCACATGCCATGAGGTGTGGCCAAAGTTTTTTTTTCTAAGTTCTTGAAAAAATTCTCACATATCCCATTATTTGCTGCTGCATCAAAAAACAAAAGTCAGCGTTGATCATTTATTTCAGGCTCTAAGGAAAAAAGAATAGTGAGAGGGACTCCAAACTAGAAAACCCCAGATCACGATGTCAGGTCTCTAGTCTGTAAACTAACGGCAGCCTGTGAAACTACAGGGACGAGCTTACATGTTCGCTTCCTTTTCTGAGTTTCTGTTTGGTGCACAGTATGTGTGCAAGGAAATCTTAAAGATGTCTCCATTTTGCATGAATTACAGAAACACATGAGAACGATTAAAAACGCGTGCAAAAAAATTAATGGTAAACACCCTCTCGGAATTGAGATGGGAGGATAGGACCACGGGTCTCTGCAGCATGGGCTGCCCAACTTTTTCTTCTGCGTCTATTTGTTTGGGCAGGAACTTTCTAACTTGAGCTCCTGACCTTGGAAAAGCTCAAAGAGACTGATTATTAAGAAAAGGAAGGTGAAGAGGTCACTGACGCCTGACCGAATGGACAGGAGGTCACATAGGCATAAAAGCCAGACTGCTCGATGCTTCTTCCTAAGCACAGGTGTGTTTGGGGCCTCACAGTAAATACCAAACAGTTCTTATCTGGGCGATAATAAAGAAACAAGCCACGTTTGGGGGATCAAAGGATGTGAGTGGCCATGTGCCAATGGACCTGTTGGCATAGGTATGCAACTTGCCAGGTTTCCAAGTGCTGGAAATTCTCCCACTTCTTTCTAGCTGTAACATTCTAAACTGATGTATTAGGAAACAGGGGGCACTAAGGATCACAGGGAAATGAATAATATATTGACACTGACTCTGGAGTCCCTACTCTGTAACTTACTAGCTGTGTGGCCTTAGGCAAGTTACTTAACATCTCTGTGCCTCAGCTTTCTCATTTATAAAATGGGAACCATAGGACACCTACCCCATGGGGCTGGTGTGGGAGGTTTTAGGCTTGTAAAGCATTTAGAACACTGCTTGGTGCTAGAGATATGTCTGCCCCTATTTTAACTGCAGTTTTGTGGGGGTTTTTTTAAGTTATTTTATTTATTGGATGCACCACACAGCATGTAGGATCTTAGTTCCCCATCAGGGATTGAACTTGTGCCCCTCACATTGGAAATGCAGAGTCTTAGCCACTGGACCGCCAGGGAAGACTCCATTTTTAATATTAAGCTATATGTCAGTGACCTGGTCTGGATCCCACACTGGATGTTTGGGAGCCATGTGAAGAAGAGTCCCAGAGCCCTGAAGGCTGTTAGAAGGCAAGGTTTGTTTTCTGCCATGAGGAAGCTGATGCAGCTGGAGCCCCACTTTTCAGGGGGCTGAACAGATCTCTGAACTGGTGTTGCATTCCTGCTGACACTACACCTCCATCTGTGGCAAGTACGTGAAATACTTAGAAGTAAGCATGCTATTAGTGTCCGTTTTTAATATTCACTCTCACAATTAAAACAAAAACGCACAAGTTTGGGGATGCTGCAAGCATTTGGCTCCAAGAGGGTGAAACCAGGGCAGGAAAAGGGACAGGCTGACACAGATTAGAATGCCACACGCAGCCGAGTGAAGGCAACAGGGCGAGGTGCGACGAGAAGAAAAGGTACTAACTCGCTGAGATGATTCAATTTTCATCAAGTACCTTTGAATGTCAAGTTCTGCCTGAAGAGAGACCAGCATGCACTGCAAAGCCTGTGTATCAGGAGAAAAAAAGAGAGAGAGAAAAAAAAATAGAAAAGAAAAAGAGTGAAAACAGGAACAGAAAAAGAAGACTCGACCCAAAAGAATCATCTATTTATTCACAATGAAAATGCAGCACAGTGAAGCCCTCTCCCCCAGAAGAAAGGCAGGAAGGTGGCAGTTCCATCCTTAGGACTCAGAGAGGTGCATGGAAGCCAGCCCTGATTGGCAATGAGTTTCCCCCAAAATATCTCACTGGGGGCCCTTCTAAACTCCCCTGGGTCAGGGGAGAATATGTCACCCTGCCTTGCTGTCCTTGAGAGTGTCTCAAGGCTGCAGGGGAGTAACCAGAGTCGGAATGAAACTCCTTCCTCGGTTAGAATGCAGTCTGGTGGTAAGCCTCAACCTGCCATCTTGACTGGCACTCGTCACTGGCCCCCTGGCTACTCGACAAGACCAGAGCTCAAGACTCTGTATCTGTGCTCTGCCACACGGGATGACCAGGACTTTTTCATGAGAAGATCCAAGGTGATCTTCCACTTATAGGAACAGATCAGAATTATTGTTCAGGGAACAAATTCTGACATCTGAACCTGACTGACCTTGGAGGATGTCTTCAATTTACTAGGCTCACTGTACCAGTGTTTCAATTTTTCAATTCTTGTTGATCCACTAATTTTTGGACTACTTAATTTTTTTAAAAGACATGGTGGAAAAATGGTTTTGTTTTAAAAAAACAAAAACTTCATCATCCTCATGCAAGAAGAATGATTCACTCTTGCATCCAAAATTCGCCAATAAGAATGTAAAGCAAAGCCTTAAAGAGATGTCTATACAGTCATGTTCATGGGGGCATTTTTCAGAGTAGCCAGGAGGTAGAAGCAACCCAAATGTCCACCAGCAGATGACTGGATAAACAAAATGTGGTCCATACATACTGAAAGACATTCAGCCTCATAAAGGAATCCTGTCACATGCTACAACACTGATTAACTTTAGAACATAATACAAAGTGAAATAAGCCTGTCACAAAAAGACAAAAACCATGAGTTCACTTATTTAAAGTACGTGGTCAATTCACACAGATAGAAAGTAGCATGGTGGTCTCCAAGGGCTGGGGAAGGGGGTCCCTACATGTTTTTAATGTCTGTGGAGTTTCTTCCTTTTTTTTTTTTTTTTGATGTGGACCATTTTGCAAAATTTTTATTGAATTTGTTACAATATTGCTTCTGTTTTTATGTTTTAGTTTTTTAGCCACTAGGCATATGGGACCTTAGCTTCCCAACTGGGGATTGAACCTTCGCTGCCTGCATTGGAAGGTGAAGTCTTAATTGCTGGAGCACCAAGGAAGTCCCATGCAGAGTTTCAATTTAATAAAGTGAAGAGTTCTAGAGACTGGGTGTATGACAACATGAATGTACTTAATGTTACTGAACTGTACACTTATAAACGGCTGAGGTGCTAAGTTTTAAGTCATGTATGTTTTTCCATAAGTCAAAAGAAAAGAAAAAAAAAGAAAGAATCAGTCAATGAGATGTCATGGCTTGGCAGCTCACTTCATAACACTGCTCACACATACAGATATATCTATATGGATAATCAGCATACACAGAGCCTCTAAATACCATCATAATTGAACTATACAATATCCATGATTCATATAACCACCACAGATTGAGATATAGATATATATTATGTGTATATTTCTTTTATCTCTGAATTATTTTGTATTATTTAGATCCTAGTCTCAAACATATCAGACACAAATCTCCACAAGAAAAAGAACACTTGAATTCAGAGGGCTATTACCAAATGTACAAAAGGCAGGTCTCCAGACAAGAACTGTACTAAAATATTCTACCCAGATTGCACTTAGGGGTTAAAAAAAAAAAAAGGAAAGACCTCAAAGGAACTTTTAAGAAAAAAGGGGAGTGACCCCACTAGAAGAACTGTTAGCTAGACTGACCTCCTAAAGCCCTTTTTGAGGTGAATATATTCTTGCTTGAAAGGGGAAGGTTGCTGTAGGGGGTCTGATTCATCAACTATGAAAGAAAGACCCTAGTGCAGACCACAAGTAATAACATGATAAATAAAAGTGTAAGATGCAAATAGGATGACCGATCTGAAGAGTTGCTGTGGACAGACAAGAGGGTAAAGGGCACAGAAAGTCAGAGTTTCCATCTCAAGGAGATGGGGAATAAAACAGGCCGAAGGCAGAGGCCCTGGGGGGACATCGCCCAGCACAGAGACCAGAGAGAAGGAGCCGGGTGAAGGAGACCAACGCCCTGACGACAAGGCTGCCAGGAGGGGAGGGGCAGAGACCGCAACCTCTCTCTGCCGAGTGACAGAGCAACAAGCTCAGAGAGCCTGGGCAAAAGGGGGCGAAGGAAGTCACCAAAGCAGCTACTGTGGGCGAGAACCACCTGAAACTGAAGGAAGAGGGGCCAGAGAAACACCTAAATGGTCACAAGGTTCCACACTTTAAGCAAAACCAACTCTGGCTGCATCTTTCTTGCCTTTGTTGACTGAAGTCAGGGAAATGTAGAAGGTGGAAGAAGCAGAGCAGGAAGGACCCAGGGGTCCTGGGGAGGTAGGAGCTCATCTCAGGAAATGCAATGGAGAACCTCCCTGGGGGTCCAATGGTTAAGAGTCCATGCTCCCAGTGCAGGGGGTGTGTGTTCGATCCCCGGTCAGAGAACTGAGATCGCATATGCCGTGTGGCACCCTGCCTCCAAAAAAAAAAAAAGAAAAAAAGAAAATGCAATGGCTTCCACAGAGAAAGGGCTCTAGAATTTGAGGCCACAGAACCGCGAGTCTCTACAATAACACAAAATTTGTCGGGATTACAAAATGAAACTCACGGGAAACTTTTTCACTTCTCGCCAGGTTCCATCTGCGGGGAAAATGTTTTGAACCCAACAGTAAGAAAGCAGTGAAACAGAAGTGTATTTTATTAGGCCACTCACATACTCCTGTCAAATCAAGTGTGTAGAACTTAGAAGTCTGATTTGTGGATTTTGACTATAAACTAGAAAATTGTTCCTAAAAGAAAAAAATAAGTAAATAAAAGGACTAAGTGGGAAGGAAGCTGAATGTCTGTGAGTCACTTCAGACAATGACAATGATGATCAAGTATTTTAACAATATAACGAGGTTACATCAAGATTAAGGGAAATGTAACTGGAAAAAAAATGACAGGTCACCACCACAGGGAAACAGCTGGAGCAGCAAAAATAATAACGTTGTACAAATTAAACAGAAGGACACTTTGATTTCCTCAAAGACTCCTAATAAATCTAATAGCTATCCAAGGATGAAAATGGCAGAGAAACTACAGCTGTCACTGTTATACAGAATGGTACTTGGGATGTCTTTGAAAGACCAAGTTGGGTGGAAGGAAAAGAGGATCAGAGTTTTCATGCAGCAGACAGACCAAAGATGAACAACATACAGTATTTATGGTGGTGGTCCAGTGGTTAAGACTCTGCCTTGCAAGGCAGGGGATGGGGGTTTGATCCCTGGTCAGGGAACTAAGACCCCACAATCTATGAGGTACCAACTAGAGAGGCACACAATGAAGATCAAGCACAGTCAAATAAATAAAGTTCACTTGTGTTTTAAAAAATACAGTATTTATAACAGAAAGTGATGAGTAATATTTATTTTCTCTGTTTTGCCGTATCTAAGTTGAGAGTTATATAATAATAGAAAAAGAAGAGTATGGCTAAAGGTGGCAAGAGTACAATGTAGGTCTCTACTGAGCAACAATGAGAGAAAACCTGCAAAAGATGTTGGAGATGGCCAGATTTTTTGAACTCACTAAGAGAGTTCTGGTTTTGTTCAGAAATTGGAGATTCTTCTGATACCACTTTTCCTTTAGTCAACTTTGACAGCTTGGGAGTAATTTAAGCAGTCTGAAGACTAACTGTGGTTAAAGACAATGCATTCAGGACAAATAGGAAAAGATCTAGTGAAACATGTCTATACTGGCTTCCCAGGCGGCTCCGTGGTAAAGAATCCGCCTGGCAGTGCGGGAGATCTGGGCTCGATCCCTGGGTCGCAAAGATCCCCTAGAACAGGAAATGGCTACCTACTCCAGTACTCTTGCCTGGGAAATCCCATGGACAGAGGAGCCTGGTGAGCTGCAGTTCATAGGGTCCCATAGAATTGGACATGACTGAGGGACTGAACACGCACAGTTCAGTTCAGTTCAGTTCAGTTGCTCAGTCGTGTCCAACTCTTTGCGACCCCATGAATTGCAGCACGCCAGGCCTCCCTGTCCATCACCAACTCCCAGAGTTCACTCAGACTCACGTCCATCGAGTCGGTGATGCCATCCAACCATCTCATCCTCTGTTGTCCCCTTCTCCTCCTGCCCCCAATCCCTCCCAGCACCAGAGTCTTTTCCAATGAGTCAACTCTTTGCATCAGGTGGCCAAAGTACTGGAGCTTCAGCTTTAGCATCATTCCTTCCCAAGAAATCCCAGGGCTGATCTCCTTCACAATGGACTGGTTGGATCTCCTTGCAGTCCAAGGGACTCTCAAGAGTCTTCTCCAACACCACAGTTCAAACACATCAATTCTTCAGCACTCAGCCTTCTTCACAGTCCAACTCTCACATCCATACATGACCACAGGAAAAACCATACCCTTGACTAGACTAACCTTAATTGGCAAAGTAATGTCTCTGCTTTTGATATGCTATCTAGGTTGGTCATAACTTTTCTTCCAAGGAGTAAGCGTCTTTTAATTTCATGGCTGCAGTCACAGGAGCCCGTGACTACACAGTAATGACCGAGTTGCCCACCATATGTTCCAACATGAAGCTCTAACTGCGAGAGCCTCAACTAAGATTTTTATTCATGTTCCTAAACTTACGGATACATATTTCCTCTTCCTCCTCTCTTACTGTCAAACATTCTTGTTCTTTATTTTACAAACTGAGAATTATCAGTATTAGTTTCCACTGAGTCCAAGACTCAAGGGAAGCAAAGTGCTATTTTTATCATAGTTCTGAAAGCCTACTACTGTCTTCCTGATTTTGAAGTCACATGACAGTGATTTACTTTCCTTAAGCCTGACTCTCCTTATCTGTAAGTGGGGACATTAATAGTATTTATGTCGCACAGTTGTTATGAGGATTAACTGAGATTCAGGCATAAAACACGATACATCATTCCAGGCATAGGCTAAGAATGCAAATGCTAGGAATTTGAAACTTTAAAAACATATATTGTATTATCAAAAAGATGGCTTCGTTAAACAAATAACCAAACAATAAATTAAAAGACGCTTATTCCTTGGAAGAAAAGTTATGACCAATCTAGATAGTATATTCAAAAGCAGAGACATTACTTTGCCAACTAAGGTCCGTCTAGTCAAGGGTATGGTTTTTCCTGTGGTCATGTATGGATGTGAGAGTTGGACTGTGAAGAAGGCTGAGCGCTGAAGAATTGATGCTTTTGAACTGTGGTGTTGGGAGAAGACTCTTGAGAGTCCCTTGGACTGCCAGGAGATCCAACCAGCCCATTCTGAAGGAGATCAACCCTGGGATTTCTTGGGAAGGAATGATGCTAAAGCTGAAGCTCCAGTACTTTGGCCACCTGATGCGAAGAGTTGACTCATTGGAAAAGAGTCTGATGCTGGGAGGGATTGGGGGCAGGAGGAGAAGGGGACAACAGAGGATGAGATGGCTGGATGGCATCATGGACTCAATGGACGCGAGTCTGAGTGAACTCCAGGAGATGGTGATGGACAGGGAGGCCTGGCGTGCTGCAATTCATGGGGTCGCAAAGAGTCGGACACGACTGAGCGACTGAACTGAACTGAAATGTCAAATGTCTTAAAATTCTGCACACTGCTTTGGTTTAGCCATTCTATTTCGAGCAATTAATTATAAGGAAATCTATAATGACCCACAAGAGAGCCCTGCATGGTGCTGTGCTTGTATATTGTGAGGTGAGCACACAATGGAACCAATCACATCAAGCATCACTAAGGACGATGAGTAGCTGACTCTCTAACAACACAGAATAAAGTTCACACGTATAACCATGCTAGAAAACTGGCACAGGTGGTTTTCTTTGGAATCTATATGCTTAGAAACAAATGGATACACAACAAAATGCTAACCCATGTGTACTGTTGTTTTTTCACTAAGTCGTGACTGACTCTTTCGCAACCCCATGGACTGCAGCCCACCAGGCTCCTTTGGTCATGGGATTTTCCAATCAGGAATACTGCAGTGGGTTGCCATTTCCTTCTCCAGGGGATGTTCCCAACCCAGGGATCTAAGTCACATCTCCTGCATTGCAGGCAGATTCTTTCCCGCTGAGCCACCAGGGAAGCCCCATGTGGGTTATGAGAGCATAAATGATTCTTTTATCCTTTATCTGTTCTTTCTAACAGTTCTAGAATTTACAAGTATTACTTTTGCAGTTAAAAAGTAAGAAATTATTTTTAAAAGTCACCTGGGATTTGGCATCAACTTTTTTGCACTTCCTTTTCTGATTTCTTCCTACCTCCAAAAAGACTCAGCATTGAGTATGAGTTATGAGTAAAACAAAAGGAGGAAAAATACTGTATTCATTAGAGAGTCTTAAAAATGGGAAGAGCGATAAGATTATATTTAAAGGCCTTGCTTCTATCCCTTGTAATCTTGCCATTTTGTTTTGTCATGTTGCTTAGTATCAGTTGCACCACTAGGGGGCACCTTGAACTTAGCAAGTACAGTAATGCAGTAGCCAGCATGATGGAAGGAAGCAGCTGACATCCGAAACTTAGGGAACAAGACACACTCCACAATGATCGCTTTGCGAAGTCTTCACCCTCCTCAGTATATCCTCACAGGGTCCCTTGTATTAACACAAACTCACTTTGGCCAGTCTTTGAAATGAAAACCACAATGGGCTGACTGCTTGTGCGAAGTGAAGTTGCTCAGTCGTGTCCGACTCTTTGCGACCCCATAGACTATAACCTACCAGGCTCCTCTGTCCGTGGGATTTTCCAGGCAACAGTACTGGAGTGGATCGCCATTTCCTTCTCCAGGGGATCTTCCCAACCCAGGGCTCGAACCCGGGTCTCCCGCATTGTAGACAAGACGCTGACTGCTTGTGTAGTGACTACCAATGATGGAAGGGAAAGAGAGTTGATTTAAAATTAGTAGCCACTGTGATACAAAACCAAAGAAACCAACAAAAGCAGGTGTTGGGAAAACAGTCTTAGAAATAATTCTATCCTAAAGACACAGGGGAACCTAGAGATGAAAGTAATTTCAGGTTATTCAGGATGGAAAAAAAACAGAAAGGTTACTCAGTTGAGAAGTGTTAGTCACACAGTCTCCTCTATCCATGAAGTCTCCAGGCAAGAATGCTGGATGGAGCAGGCCGCCATTCCATTGTCCAGATCTTCCTGACCCAGGGATTGAACTCAGATCTCCTGCACTAGAGGCAGATATTTTTTACCATCTGAGCCACCAGGGAAGAGCCACCAGTTGAGAAACCCAATTGTAATATAATGCCTTTTAAAAAAGTGTTTAAAATAATAAAGATGGAATAAAATGAGGTGGACCTGTGAGATTCCGTAAGACATGCTAAGATTTATAACTGATATAACAACGCAGTAGACCTTTGAACAATTTGGGGTCATAACAGGCTCCCCCATCCCCACCTTGTAGTTGAAAGTCCATGTATAACTTCTGACTCCCCAGAACTTAACTACTAATACAGCCTATTGTTGACAGGGAGCCTTACTGATAACATAAACAGTTGATTAACACATATTTTATATGTTAGATGTATAGCTACCTATATTTTATGCATTCATGACATATCTTTACTTAATTTTTTTTGGTATTTCTAGGTTATGAGGTTCATCTGCAAGTTTTTTTCAAACCACTGCAAATCTCAAAAAAGTTTTCCAATATATTTATTGAAAAAAATCCACGTATAAGTGGACCCGTGCAGTTCAAACCCATGCTGTTCAAGGGTAGACCGTAATCTTAAAATGAAGCATGAAGTCTGAGGATTCTGAAGGACAAACACACAAATTAAAAAAAGGCTGCAACATGTAACAAAAAGAGTCCAGGGTAGAAATCATAAGAATTTCTGATTAAATTTCTGATTAAATAAAAACCTTAAGAAATCTTAAGAATTTCTAATTAACTAAAAATCCTCAGTAATTCTGTAGTGAATTTAGGACAATGATTGGTAATATGACTTTTGGCAGGAAAACTGGGCTTGAGCCTCAGTTTCAACACTTAATATCTCTGAGACCTTGGGATGCTATCTTGGGCTGTGTACCTTGGAAATGCCACCTTCCCTAATGTGTAGCTTCATTATCCATAAGATAGTAGAAATAGGAATAATAGGACATAAATTACAGTTTGTTGTATGAAATAAAGTAACTTATGAAAAATGCTAACCCCAGTGCCTAGCATACAATAAGGCAGCACCTGGTTTAATAAGAGCCTGAGGGGGACTTCTCTGACAGTCCAGTGGTTATGACTTTGCCTTCTAATGCAGGGAGTGTGGGTTTGATACCTGGTCAGGAAGGGAAGATCCCACATGTCTCAAAGCCAAAAAAAACAAGACATAAAACAGAAGCAATATGGTAACAAATTCCTCAAGACTTTAAAAACAGTCCACATCAAAAAAATCTTTAAAAAAATAAGTCTGATAAATAATAGGATGACTACCACTCCTGTGCAGTATGTGGCTAAGAGAAGTATCTGAACACCTCTGTGAAATGTTGGGAAGGAGTCTGATTTTAAAAAACAAATAAACTTAGTACATGTATGCATACAATGGAGTGCTGGTCTTCAAAGCAGTGGGTTTGCAGGGTCACACAATTACTTCTGTGACCTTGCTGCTGTCTGCAAAACATGGATGGTGAAGGAAGCAAGCACACCTGCCACCTGCAGGGACCCCAATTCAGCCAGTTCCTCCTGGAGCAGCACCACCATGATCCATGGTGGGCAGCCACGGGTGCCACAGCGACTCCAAAATATTATAAGATTGACCCTGGTCATTCCTCTTCAGTTTAGTGTTTTCAATCTCCACCCTTTCTACCACCTAGAGTAGGAGACCTCTGAGATGCAACAGATCGATGAGAGATCTGATACAGTCCATTCTCATGGAAATGAAAGGTGCTTCGCGCACCTCTTTGCAAGAGTAACTGGCGTCTAGTGAACAGACCTCCGAGTTCCTTTCCTGATCCTCCACGTTCCCACATAACAGAGGGGGAAACAGTGACTTGGAAGTACGCCTGCCAAGTGACACACAGTGTTTGGGAAGAGTTAACCCGGGTCATCTTTACTAGGGTGATGGGTGTTTCCCCACCAGGTACAGCCTACGGCCACCCCAACGACCGTAGGACTCTGCTTGAGACATCCCTTGAGGACTCTGCTGACTTTTCCTCCACAGCATTTAATACCACTGGACACACTTGAGACTTAACATCTTAGTTGCTTCTTGTCTGTCTCCTTGGCCCCCTACACACGCACACACACATGCACACACGCACACACACAAATGTGACCACCAAGAAGTCAGGGTACCTCCAGGTCTCAGATTTCCCTTCTAGGATGAACGGATGGAAGAAGGCTGGAGGAGGTGGTGGTCTCTGGGAGCCTGAGCTTCCTGCAGCCTGCTTGATTTGAGGGCTCTTCCTTGGACCATCAACTACCTCATAGGGTCTGAGGAGTTCAGACACGTGTCTCAGGGGCTGTTCTTATGCCCAGCAGGCTAGCGAGCTCAGCCACATTTAATACCAGCCTCTCCAGCCCATCACGGGTCCTTGCTCCATCGAGAGCATTCCAATCCATCACCCCTGCTCCCCCACGCTTTTGTGCTCCTTGGCTGCTCTCTCTCACACCTTCTTGAAAGGAGGAAAATCTCCATCAGATATGGAATTTCTGTTTGGCAGGTTTCCCTTCCATTTTCACCAAAACCCTCCTCCCCTGGAACATGAAACTCAATCAAAAATTCTCAAGAAAAAAAGACCTTCCAAACCAGAGGTTTCCATTTCTCCCTCATTATACAAAGGCTTTGCAATACATCCCACACTCGCTTTAATACGGGCCTGTCCGGGAAGCTGCTACAGAGGAATTAGGCTTCGTGGTGGGATGGAAGTGCCAGTTAACCTGGCCTCGGCCGTGATCTGACTAGACCTTGCCTTGGGAGCAGCCTTCTTGTGCTTAAGACCTCAAGAATTTGAGGGGTGGGGGGATAAATCAGAAGCTTGTGATGAACACATACACACTACTGAATATAAAATATACAACTGTGGCTTTCCTGGTGGTCCGGCGTCCAGGACTCCAGGCTCCCAACACAAGGGCCAGGGGTTCGATCCCTGGTCAGGGAACTAGATCTCATGTGTCACAGCTAAGACTCAATGCAACCAAATAAAATAATTTTTTAAAAAGATAGATAACCAACAAGAATCTACTACTGTATAGCTTACTATTCTGTTGTGACCCCATGGGCTGTAGCCCACCAGACTCCTCTGTCCATGGGATTATCCCAGCAAGAATACTGGAATGGATTGCCATGCCCTCCTCCAGGAGATCTTCCCAACCCAGGGATTGAACCTGGGTCCCCTGTACTACAGGCAGATTTTTTTTACCATCTTTTAAGGGAAGCCTCCTAATATTCTGTAAGAACGTAAATGAGAAAAGAATCTAAGAAAGAATGAATATATGTATATATGTAACTGAATCACTTCGGTGTACATTTGAGACTCACACAACATTGTAAATCAACTATACTCCAACTGAAAAAATCTTAAAGAAATTTTTTTTTTAAAGAATTTTCATAGGGAGGAGAGGTGGGAGAACTGAATTTTAATAGGGAGGGGAGGTGGGGGAAAAAAACTGGGTCCTCTATTAAGTCCAGTTGAGAATGCAATTCTAATTCTCTTTTTTCTCCCACAGGAAAGGGACCCAGAGTCTGGGACCTCTTGGATCCCCAAACCTGCCTCAGAAATGCACTGATTCCCATCCCCCAGGCGCTGGCGCCCAGACCCACTGCTGGACGCGTCTGAGTGTCTTGTCTTTGTTGACCTACAATGAGGAGGGGCTGGCCTTTTCACACCCATCTACTCTGGAACCTTCCAGGGTGACTGGCAGGGATATTTCAGGGGGAGGGAGTGTCCTGTGCACACTATGTGTGTGTTGGGGGGTAAGACTCAGTGGTCCAGAAAACCCTGGCTGACAGGAGATGCCCAAGCAATGAAACACAGGCATCAGCCTGGGCCTCAGCTGCCTTCAGTATAAAACAAAGAGTTTGGGATTTCTCTGATAGTCAAGAAGTTAAGAATTCACCTCCCGACGCACGGGGTATGGGGTTCAATCCCTGGTGGGGAAGCTACGATCCCATATGCCTCACATTCAAAAAACCAAAACATAAGACAGAAGCAATACTGTAACAAATTCAATAAGGACTTTAAAATGGTCCACATCAAAAGACCTTTCAAAACTAGCAAAATACATAAGTAAAACAGAGACTTAACCTGTACCACAGAGCTTAGCTTTAGGCTTGGCTACCTCTCAGCACCCTTGGTCACACCAGAGAGCCCCCCTCACAGTCATTCCCAAGGAAGGCTAAGCATATTGGGTCAGAGCTGCAAGTCCTCCATCGCTAAGGCTCCCGGTGCGGGTGGAGAGAACCTGAAGCCAGAAGCTCCAGGGTTCTGTAGTTGTTAACTGTTTTCCTCTGAGGGAGTTACTTAACCCAACACTGGGTTTTGTACAGGGCCCATTAAACCACTGGGTCTCACTTTGTTGCTGTTGCTTAGTTGCTCAGTCATGTCCGACTCTTTGCGACCCTGTGGACTGTGGTCCTCCAAGGTCCTCTGTCCATGGGATTCCCCAGGCAAGAATACTGGAGTGGGTTGCCATTTCCTTCTCCAGGGGAATCTTCCCGACCCAGGGACTGAACTCGTGTCTCCCGTGCTGGCAGGCAGATTCTTTACCACTGAGCCACCTGGGAAGTGAGGTCTCCTTTCCACATCTGCAAAATGACAACAGCCATCCGGCTGACCTCACGAGGTCACCAAGAAGCACCAACGAGGTAAATGAGACAAAGGCACTGCTAACTGTAAAGCTCTAAAAATAACAAAGCAGCGGTGTTGTTATTAAGGAGCAGAGCTTGAGGCATGCACACTGGGAAAAGAGCTGCTACCGTGTTTTGCTGCTTAAGAAGGAGTCTGGCTGTGTCTGTCCCCACCTCCTTGGCTGCAGGGACACAAGACCTCCCATATGCAGCTTCAGTTCGGCAGCGGATCAAAGTCCTGGTGGCGGATGTCAGCTCTGCTGTCCCCAGTTGGGGGCCTGGGCCACGATGAGGGACTTGCTGTCCTGAGGTCTCAAGGCCCTCCTTCCCACGGAATTGCACACTTTCCTGACCCCGACCTAATTCTAGGTCAGATCTCCGGTTCTCTGCTGCCACTTATGTGTGGATCCTAGCAGGCGGTGCCTGGCCAACCTTCCCACACCCACCAGCCCACGTTCCTGAGAGCTCAGTGCAGGCCTCTGGCCTCATTTCCCAGCTTCTGGCCTATTAACCTCCAGAAACAATCCAAATACCTTTTCGGAGCTGAAAATTACTATGAAAACAAGTAAGCTTTACTGGCAGATAAAAACACCTTTTTATACATATACTCTTTTTAAAAAATAATAATAATATACCTTAGCAGATCAATGCTTTATTTTTTATTTTCCAGCCTGCATGGCATGTGGAATCTTAGTTCCCCAACCAGGGATCAAAATCATACCCCTTACAGTGGAAGGGCACAGTCCAACCACTGGTCACCAGGGAAGTCTCACAAATACTCTCCTTGACAGTTCCATTTCACTGCTAATAGCAAACACCTAAGATGATGCTGTGAAAGTGCTGCACTCAATATGCCAGCAAATTTGGAAAACTCAGCAGTGGCCACAGGACTGGAAAAGGTCAGCTTTCATGCCAATCCCAAAGAAAGGCAATGCTAAAGAATGCTCAAACTACCGCATAATTGCACTCATCTTACACACTAGTAAAGTAATGCTCAAAATTCTCCAAGCCAGAATCAGGAACCGTGAACTTCCAGATGTTCAAGCTGGTTTTAGAAAAGGCAGAGGGACCAGAGATCAAATTGCCAACATCTGCTGGATCATGGAAAAAGCAAGAGAGTTCCAGAAAAACATCTATTTCTGCTTTATTGACTATGCCAAAGCCTTTGACTATGTGGATCACAAAAAACTGTGGAAAATTCTGAAAGAGATGGGAATACCAGACCACCTAACCTGCCTCTTGAGAAACCTTTATGTAAGTCAGGAAGCAACAATTAGAACTGGACATTGAACAACAGACTGGTTCCAAATAGGAAAAGGAGTACGTCAAGGCTGTATATTGTCACCCTGCTTATTTAACTTCTATGCAGAGTACATCATGAGAAACGCTGGACTGAAAAAAGCACAAGCTGGAATCAAGATTGCCGGGAGAAATATCAATAACCTCAGATATGCAGATGACACCACCCTTATGGCACAAAGTGAAGAGGAGCTAAAAAGCCTCTTGATGAAAGTGGAAGAGGAGAGTGAAAAAGTTGGCTTAAAGCTCAACATTCAGAAAATGAAGATCATGGCATTTGGTCCCATCACTTCATGGCAGATAGATGGGGAAACAGTGTAAACAGTGTCACACTTTATTTTGGGGGGCTCCAAAATCACTGCAGATGGTGACTGCAGCCATGAAATTAAAAGACACTTACTCCTTGGAAGGAAAGTTATGACCAACCTAGATAGCATACTGAAAAGCAGAGACATTACTTTGTCAACAAAGGTCCGTCTAGTCAAGGCTATGATTTTTCCAGTGGTCATGTATGGGTGTGAGAGTTGGACTGTGAAGAAGGCTGAACGCTGAAGAATTGAAGCTTTTGAACTGTAGTGTTGGAGAAGACTCTTGAGAGTCCCTTGGACTGCAAGGAGATCCAACCTGTCCATTCTAAAGGAGATCAGTCCTGAGTGTTCTTTAGAAGGACTGATGCTAAAGCTGAAACTCTAATACTTTGGCCACCTGATGTGAAGAGTTGACTCATTGGAAAAGACTCTGATGCTGGGAGGGATTGGGGGCAGGAGGAGAAGGGGACGACTGAGGATAAGATGGCTGGATGGCATCACCGACTCGATGGACATGAGTTTGGGTGAACTCCGGGAGTTGGTGATGAACAGAGAGGCCTGGCGTGCTGTGATTCATGGGGTCGCAAAGAGTCAGACACGACTGAGCAACTGAACTGAACTGAACTGAACTGAACTGAAGAGAATCATGCCATTTCTTCAATTCAAAAGTAGATGAATATTATTTAAATAGACAAGGAACACAGGCTATGATCAATTGCTAATTTGTGTGATCAAACATCATCACGATAATAAATACAATGTAACCAGTGCCATAATTACAAATTAGTCTTTTTCACATTGCATTTAAGGTAAATAATCTGTGGTGAAACAAAAACACCAACACCATTACTAACAACAAAACCCCAGCAATAGCTCTCTAATGTTATGTTAAGATTACAGGAATAGAGTTCATATGTTCTTCTAGCTAGGTGAATACTACTGAGGGTCATTTTTAACATTCAGTCAAATCTTTTGCTCATAAAGTAAGTAAAGATTTCAATCTTTTGAAACAGAAGGTTGGATCTTAGCAGTTCTTCTGGAAGAAGTTTAATATGTGCACCCCTAATTACAATGAATTAAAATAGAATGTGTGCACATAACAATTCAACTCTAAACAGACCGCTAATTGCTTGGAAACAGCAGAAGCAAAAAGTTGAAAACAGGCTCTAAGTTACACAAACAGCCTCTGGCCGTACACTGAAAAACTGAAAGAGTGCGATCAAAAGAGAGCAAAGAGCCCTTTAGCAAAATTAGAAGTCGTAGAGCTCCTGCTTATCATCACAGATACGGAATTTGGGGAGCTGGGGCGCAACCACAGTTCACAAACAATCAGCAGGGCACTGAGTGATGCCATTCAAAAGCTTTAAAAAAAATTTACGTGAATGAACCAAGAGTCTGTCATACAGAGTAAGTCAGAAACAGAAAACCAAATATCACATATTAACAGGTATCTATGGAATCCACAAAAATGGTGCAGATGATCCTATCAGCAGGGCAGGATAGAGATGCAGATGCAGAGAAGAAACGTGGACACAGCAGGGAAGGAGAGGGTGGGGCGAGCTGAGAGAGTACACACACCACCATGTGGACAACTGTTGGCTGGTGGGGAGCTCCGGGAGCTCAGCTCTGGCCTGTGATGACCTTGAGGCGTGGGATGGGGCGGGGTGGTAGGCTCAAAGAGGGAGGGGGTATGTGTATACTTACAACTGATGCACATTGTTGTACAGCAGAAACTAACCCAGCATTGTAAAGCAATTACTCTCCATTTAAAATTTTTTTAAAAAATTAAGATTACCATCTACCCTTCCAGGAGAAAGGCATAAAAACGTTAATGCAGAACTCCCTTCACACTCTTCCCGTCCCAACTTCACAGAAATACGTTGAAAATATATGTTGGAAGAAATCTGATGAGCAATAGGTTGAAAGAGAAAGATAAACAGAAATGGTGACTCACAAACAAAATACAGAGCTATTGCAAAGGTGGTTTTCACCATAAGCTCCAAATGGGTCACAGGCATTTCCACCTGGATCATCTGTTTGGGTTTCCCCATCTCCTGTCCTTGAGAACATCAGGCAGGGGCAATGCTAGAATGTCAACACCATGGGTTGAAGTGGCCTTCTCTTCCTTCCTCTTCAGGAGATTTAGTTTGGCAGTTTTGAGGTGCAGAAAGGGGATGGGGGAACTGCAGGCAAGGAGCAGTGGAAACCCACATCATTGAGATGAGTATACCCGCTGGTCTGAATACATCTTGTGTGGACTAAGCCTCTCCTCTGCCTCGAAGATTCCTGAAGCTGTCATGGGTCTGAGGCTGCTGAGTAGGCATATGCGGTCATTCTAGCACTCGTGGGGGAGAGGGGGCTCAACATCATTTCCATCCTCCAGCACTCCCTGGAGAATCTCACCAAAAAAACTGGCCAGTCTCCATCCCTCCCACCCGCAGATCCCTGCCAAGTCACATTCCCTCCTTGGGTCTGCACCCCCAGGCAGGAGGATTTAGGACAAAGTGGAGAAGGTCACTCCCACTTTGCAGGCTATTTGCTCCATGGAATTTCAACACTCAGCCAGGGATGTCTGGCATCGAATCTTCCTTTTTGATCTCCTGGCCTCTCTCATAATTTACCAAGTATCATGATGGCCTTCTACATCCTTCATAAAGTTAATAAATCCCACTTGCATAGCAGCAGCTAAAGCACAGCAGCGGTTCCTCGGCCTCTGGGTGCAGTCACTCACTCTTTCAAGGCAAGACTGCAGAGCAAGGATAACCTTGAGTCTCCACTGGATTGACTCCTAGATTGACACTGACCTTCTCAACATTTTAAGATGCGAAAGAAGAGCTTGAAAATCCGAGCAGAGGGCAGAGTTGAAGCAGATAGAGCATTTGACTGGCTGGCATTTAAAAAAGATTATATTTTTAATGGAATGGTGGGGCTCTGGCCACCATAATCTGCAGCAGGCAGATCAGCGCCCACTTATGAGAAGCATAAACCACCGTTTTCTAAGTCTACACTTAAAGTATACACCATACCTGGCAACTGACTGACTGCATTGATAGATGCAGAACTATTAGGCTGCTCATGACTGCTCCGCGTGGAACACTGGCAAGAAGGCAGGCTTTCTATGCACTCAGTCGCTCTAAAGACTATCTTGTTGAGTCCCCCCTCTTCTCCACTCATCGTGCAGACCTTCCATCAGCTGACAAGACATGATGAAGTGGAATCCAGTGTTCAGCTCTGTTATAGATCTGTCTGCTCACTTCTTTCCCGCTCCAGTGTCAGCTCAGAGGAGGAAGACAGGCTTCCCTGGGGCATACAGAGCTGTCATGCTGATGACCAGCACCTGCCACCCAGGAACAAGGGAAACCAGTGCAGCTGGGCAAGGGATCCATCCCAGGGGTGTCCAGAAGGCTCATTCCTGACACCGAATTGCATTATACACCCCGGCAGGTGAGCACAGCTCGTCCCCATCATGTTACCAGCTACCAGTGTATCAGGTTGGCCCATAAGTTCGTTTAGTTTTTTTTCCATAAGATATAATGGAAAAACCTGAACAAACTTTTGGACCAACTCAATATATGGGCCCTTGTCTTGGTCACCAATGACAAGGGCAGGATCTGACTTGTAAGCAGACAGGATAGTAGCTTATGGATGAGTTGCGAGAGGAAGAGGGTGATTTTGTGGGCACTAAGGAATCATCATGTTGTTCAAAGAACGCCTCACCAACTGGCCAGTGGAACCCTGCAGATCTCCAGCTCCATGGTGGGCTAAGCAGGGGCTTTGGACTCCATCTTTAAAAGTGTAGACACAACAGGGAAAGAAACAACAGTAGCCTTATCAGGTAGTGAGACTTCCTTTCTTGAGAGGAGATTTTGATAAGATGCAGGAAACAGGAACCAGAAATGAAATTACTGGTACAAAGGCAACTATTCCTGCTGTATAGTTCAGGGAGCTCAGATCGGTACTCTGATGACCTAGGTGGGGTGGGAGGAAGGAGATATATGTATATATAACTGGTTCACTTTGTTGTACAGCAGAATCTAAGACAAACATTGTAAAGCAACTATATTCCAATAACAAAAAAGGCAACTATTCCTTACTTCATTGTTTTTCACAAGTTCATGAACCTAGACCCAAAGTGGGAAAAGTCCAGTGCTTTCCCGGGCTCCCCAGCTCCCCCACAGGACAAATCTCCCCCATCTTACCATGGGCAACAGGAGCAGACTGTGGTCCAGACTGTTAGTATCCCTCTCCAGCCCACAGTGGTGGAACACAGCTTCAACCCGCCCATGTGGTCAACGACCAAATGGAGACAAGAATGATGCCGACCCTGGACTGTGCTATGAAGGGCATAGTTATAGGGACTGACAGGAGCTCCAGAAAACAACGAAACAAGGCAGGGGAGAAAAGAAGGACTCTTAGATGGGAAGAAAGGCAGCCAGATAGAAATTTTTGAAGAGTTGGATTCCAAAAATCTATTAACAAGTCAGATACTCACTCTTCCAAAAAGTAACAGTTAAAATATATGGCCCATTAGGTCTGATCAACCATAAACATCACATATCTACCGTCAGCTAGCTCCAGTGAATGTAGGAGGACAGGATTTGCAAACCATCTGTCTTATGAAGTTTCTTTTGGTTCCAGCACTTAACCTCACGCATGCGAACAAGACTAAAATGGAGACTCACTAACGCAGTACAGAGGAAATTCATATCCTATTTCAAGGTCAACTCAATGGGTAAAAAAAATTCACTGTGTCCCTCCAGAGATGTCAAAATTAAATAACGGAAGCAGAGTTTTCTGGACGCTTCTCCAAAGGACAGTTTTTCTTAATTACTGGTGTTTTATGATCATCTTGGGTAGTCTGAACTGATCATGAAAACGCATCAAAAGCATGTAGTCCATAAAAGACTTTCAAAAAATATAACAGGCAAGACAAGTTTATCAAATGACCGTTAGAACTAAAATGCAAAAAAAAAAAATATCTTTACATACAATAGAAGTCAGACTGAACAATTCTGCTTTGGTTATTTCACGATCTCAATCAGATCGGCTCCCTCTCCTTCCAATTTCATAAAGACGGCCCCATGACTGCTACTGGAATTACACGATATGGAAGATTATTATCCTTCTGAGTTGATGTCATCATTGCTTGGAAGCCAGGTCATAGTTTTTAAAACCAGGAAGCATCTGCAGTGTATAAAATTACTTTCAACTTCTGTAGCTTCTAGGCCTAAAGCCAAAAAGGTAATGAGTTACCTCAAAAATATTTTCTTCTCTTTCTTTAACAACAACAAAAAAATATGTATGTGGAGAGCAGGGGTTGAAGCAAAAAGCAATTTACACCACATTATCCAGGGGTGACAAGTAACTACGTATCAAGCCTGCTTTTAATCTCCTTATTTTCTCTTACTTGTCTTTACCACCAAGATCAAAACTCTTTTCAAGCTCCAATTCTTCGTCCTTTCGACATCAGTCCCCCAAGGCCTGCTCTTTAGCTCTGGAGGGTTAAAGAAATTCCAGGCCCACAAGCTTTTCATTACTGATTAAATATCTTTTCTGCTGACCATGACTGCATGTGGACTTGCCAACGATCTCTATTCCGGAGAGGGACTCAATTCTTTATAAGAAGAAAAAGCACTTGGTGCTTTATTTCTCCACGAAACTCTCATAATCAAAAGACGTTCCATGCATCTACCAAGTGACTCGTTTTTCCTTAATGGCTTTCAGATATTGGCATGCCCCTTCCAGTGTTTACAATTCCATCACTCTAAGCAGAGGAGGTAACACAGCCTCAGGTTATATGAGGAAGGTGCCACATCAGTGCATCTGGAAGAACAAGCTGGCCAGGCACAGGAGGGTGTCTGAGAAAGGGCACAGGCTTGGAACTAGACCATCCTAGATATATATATGGTCTACCAAATAACTTTATTTTCTGGGGCTCCAAAATTATTGCAGATGGTAACTGCAGCCATGAAATTAAAAGATGCTTGCTCCCTGGAAGAAAAGCTATGCTAAACCTAGACAGCATATTAAAAAGCAGAGGTCCGTATAGCCGAAGGGGTGGTTTTCCACTAGTTATGTACGGATGTGAGAGTCGGACCATAAAGAAGGCTGAGCGCCCGAAGATTTGATACTGTTGAACTGTGCTGTTGGAGAAGACTCTTTAGAGTCACTTGGACAGCAAGGAGATCAAACCAGTCAATCCTAAAGGAAATTAACCCTGAATATTCACTGGAAGGACTGATGCTGAAGCTGAAGCTCCAATATTTTGGTGACCTGATGAGAAGAACCGACTCATTGGAAAGGACCCTGATGCTGGGAAAGATGGAGGGCAGGAGGAGAAAGAAACGACAGAGGATGAGATGGTTGGATGGCATCATCTACTCAATGGACATGAGTTTGAGCAAACTCAGGGAGATAGTGAAGGACAGGGAAGACTGACATGTTGCAGTTCATGGGGTCGCAAAGAGTTGGACATAACTGAGCGACTGAACAACAGCAACAATCAAATAACTTAGCCTGGCTGAGTCTTGGTCTTCTCATCTGCAGAATGAGAACACCACCGTGTAGCTTATCCAGTTTCAATGAAGAGTAAATGAAATCATTTCTGTGCCTGGTAGATGGTCCACACTCAACAAATACTTTTGCTTTGCTCATTCTCCAACCTCTCTTCAAAAAATCCTGCTAGAACACACCCAGATATATGTGGATTCCCAGGCTATGGCAAGGTGGTTTTCTATATTACTCATTGTCTGATTCTGCCTTGAATCTTTCCCAGCATCAGTCGTTTCCAGTGAGTCAGCTCTTTGCATCATGTGGCCAAAGTATTGGAGTTTCAGCTTCAGCATCAGTCCTTCCAATGAATATTCAGGACTGATTTCCTTTAGGATTGACTGGTTTGATCTCCTTGCAGTCTGAGGAACTCTCAAGGGTTTTCTCCAACACCAGAGTTCAAAAGCATCAATGCTTCGGCGATCAGTTTTGTTGGCAAACTAATGTCTCTGCTTTTGAATATGCTGTCTAGGTTGGTGATAGCTTTTCTTCCAAGGAGCAAGCGTCTTCTAATATCATGGCTGCAGTCACTATCTGCAGTGATTTTGGAGCCCAAGAAAATAAAGTCTATCACTGTTTCCATTGTTTCCCCACCTATTTGCCATGAAATAGTGAGACCAGATGCTGTGATAAGTATATTTAAGTATAAATAAGATATATAAATATATACTCATATAAATAAGAGTATTTATGCTCATAAATATAGACTAAAAAGAGGTATCTGCTATGAGCATATACTCAAGATCAACCAATAACTCCATTTATTACACTGAAAGTGAAAGTCACTTAGTCGTATTTGACTCTTTGTGACCCCATGGACTATACAGTCTATGAAATTCTCCAGGCCAGAATACTGGAGTGAGTAGCCTTTCCCTTCTGCAGGGGACCTTCCCAACCCAGGAATTGAACCCAGGTCTCCTGCACTGCAGGCAAATTCTGAACCAGCTGAGCCATCAGGGAAGCCCAAGAATACTAGAGTGGGTAGCCTGCCCCTTCTCCAGCAGATCTTCCTGACCCAGGAATCAAACCGGTGTCTCCTGTATTGCAGGCAGATTCTTTACCAACTGAGCTACCAGGGAAGCCCATTTGCTGCATTACTCTGTTTTAAATCTTTTATCTCTTAGCCATGCTGCACAGCAAGTGGGATCTTAGTTCTCCAACCAGGAATCAAACCTGCTTCCCCTGCGTTGGGAGTGCAAAATCTTAACCACTGGGCCACCAGGGAAGTCCCATGCTACACTATTCTAAACCCACTGCATCCAAGAGCAATTACAAGGCATAAGCACTTATACATTTCTAGCTGTCCATATATACCAAGTTATGTATCAGGAATGTTCCCCAGAGTTGCATAACAGTCAAACAAATTTTAATGGAATTAGTTTTCATTTCTTAGCTAATTATCAGGACTTATCTTTTTATTTGTATTTTGTCTTCAGTTAAAATTCTGCCATTTAATATACAGCTGTGAGATAATTTGAGTCGAGTATGGCTTCCCTGGTGGCGCAGTGGTTAAAGTGTCTGCCTGCAATGCAGGAGACCTGGGTTCGATCCCTGTGTCGGGAAGATCCCCTAGAGAAGGAAATGGCAACCCACTCCAGTGTTCTTGCCTGGAGAATCCCATGGACAGAGGAGCCTGGTGGGCTACAGTCCATGAGGTCACAAAGAGTCAGACACAACTAAGTGACTTCACTTTCGTGTCAATGTTGAAATGAACTAAAGTCACTTCTGTCTTAGAAGTAACTTGATTGGTAATCCTTTTAGGATAAGCATAACCAAACCTTGATTACATTGGGTGAGCAATTACCTCTTAGTTATATAGCAGTGTTCTTAAAGCCAAGGAATAATACGTGAACCGCACATACAAAGGGATCCTATCCTGTTTATTCACCTCAAAACTCAGCATTTCTTTACAAAACTCACAAAGAATTTTAGTATCTTTCTGGGTATGTGTGTGCTTCCTATTTTGGATTTTTTAAAAACTGTCCTCTCTCTTTATTCTATTACATTTTTCATTCTCCCTCTCCCCATGCTAATAGCGTAATCCCCAGCTATGAAAACAAAATGTCTTAAAAACAAAAATTGTGATGTAAAGACTTATGGCTTTTTCCATGGCATAACCCAGACCATTAATCTCCCACTCGCCCAGTGCCAAGAGTGGTCAAAGCTGGCATGTATGTAAAAAATAAATGTACCAAGTTTCCATGTCTTTCTTCCTCTGAGAAATGTGAGGCAAGCGTTGAGGAAAGCGGTACTCCAGGTCAAAGGATGTGAAACAATCTAAACGGTCCCCTTCCTCCCGTTTTCCAGCCCTCTGAGTGTTTATCTAATGGAGCCTTCCAGAGTGTCTGGTGAGAAAGATCACGTACTGTGTCTTTGAGGAAATAAACTCACATCCCAAGCTTAGAGGCCTGAAATGTCTGTGCAAAACACACCTTTGTGGATCCCAGGTGGAGGCCAATCAGTTGAAGAAAGTAAACACCTCTCACCAAGTGGCTGCCACCTTTGTCCTTCGACTCCTTTCACAAAGGCTGCGGTTGCCTGAACTTGAGGTCAGGGAGACTTGAGGTCTGAAGACTAGTTAGCAATTGCTGTAAATGTTTTTAAAGCAATCGTCTGGACGACTGCTCTGTGCCTGAACACGTACCAACCCAACTCACAGTTACTGACAATAGTAAAAGTCTAACCAGGAAGTCTCTTCAGATTCTAAAACTATTCAGCTGACATGTAACCACATGGTTAACAGTACAGTGCATATATTTTACTAATGAAAAATGAACAAAACCTGAATGCCCACTGACACACAAACAGATGAACAAAATGTGGTCTAGATACACAATGAAATATTATTCAGCCTTAGAAGAAAATTCTGACACACGCTACAGTACCGATGAACTTCGAGGACATTATGTTCAGTGAAATAATAAGCCAGTCACAAAAAGACAAATACACTATGATTCCACTTATGTGAGGCACTCAGAGTAGTCAATTCACAGAGACAGAAAGTAGAATGCTGGTTGCCAGGGGCTAAGGAAAGGGGACTGGGGAATTGTTCTTTAAAAGGTATAGCGTTTCAGTTTTACTAGATGAAAAAGTTTTAGAGATTAGCTGTATAACACTGCAAATATACTCAACACTATTGAACTGTATGCTTAAAAATGGTTAAGATGGTAAAAATTCAAGTAAAAAATAAAATTAAATATTCTAAAAATACCTGTAAAATCCTGTCAACTGTCAAAATAAAATGAGAGGGGAAAAAAAATGATCAAGAAAGGGTAACCGCGAGTGTGGGTTCTCTACAAAATATTGGGTTGGCCAAAATGTTCCATCAGGTTTTTGAAACATGTTACAGAAAACCTTGAACAAATGTTTTGGCCAACCCAATATCTAAGTATATAAAGTGAAAGTGAAGTCGCTCAGTCGTGTCCGACTGTAGCCCACCAAGCTCCTCTGTCCATGGGATTCTCCAGGCAAGAATACTGGAGTGGGCTGCAAGGAGGATTCAAATGGAAAAGTACTTCTAGCATATCATTTGTGATGGGGAAGGAGGTTAAGTCCCTGCCTGTGTATTTAGTGAAAGCCAAGTCTTACCCTAAGGGCTCACTCCAAGAGGGGAATGGCCGTGGACTTGATCAAGTCTGAATGAAGATCTTAGCTACGTTTCCCTTGGCCTGATGGTCCCTTTGGTATTTCCACAATCTTTTGATTCCTTGAGATATTTAAGCATGCTCTTACCCCAGATGGGGCTTCCCTGTTGGCTCAGACGATAAAAAATCTGCCTTCACTGCAGGAGACCCATGTTCAATCCCTGGGTCAGGAAGATCCCCTGGAGAAGGGAATGGCAACCTACTCTAGTATTCTTTCCTGGAGAATTCCATGGACTGAGGAGCCTGGTAGGCTACAGTCCATGGGGTTGCAAAGATTCAGACATGACTGAGTGACTAACATTTTCACCCCAGATGCTGGACTATGTACAAATGCCCTTTGATTAGGATCGCTGAGGTACATACACTGTCGCTGAGTTTACTTGGCCCTTCTTACTCAAGGTGAGTGTGACGTGTCAGCAAGTATCTGTAGTATTGGCACCAAATGGGCAGCTCCATGCAGGGTTGAGCAGAGTTCAACCAAAGCACTACAACTCTCTCCAGTACCATCCAGTGCCAGAGCTTTTCACTGACCTTTCTTACGTACTGAAGGAAGACACAGGCATTCACTTTCAGTGTTAACTATAGGTGAAAAAATCACTATGCTTGATGTCTCAACCACATTGCTTCTCTGACTGGAGCCTGGGACTAAAAAGAACCCATGTCTGTTTAATTGAAAAGAAACAATCAAACTGCCCGTTCAAATTAAGATGGATCTCCCGCCTGGCCAGTCGATATGGGATTCTCAGAGATGGTCTCCAGAGTCGATTCTGAGATAAGAACAGTTCGTTATCACAGCAACTCCTTGAATCCACCGTCTGTTTTAACTCAGAGTACGATCCAAGACACAAGCCTACCATTAAACATATGGAAGACAGAAAGAAATCTCATTTATTTTCTCTCCACATAAATGGTATGGTTTCTCCTTTGAATTATAACATGTACAAATAAGGAGATTTTAAAGCAGGGACCATTCTCTGACCACGTTTAAAATAAGTTAAAAGTTACATTCCTATTATTAAAAGTTCATCCTCTTTTAGAAAATACTTAATTAGCTCAGGGGAAAAATAAAATCCTTCACTATTCACATTATTAAGTAAAGGAAAGCGTTAGGTTTCCACATTCCTCAACCGTAAGATCAGAACGGACTCTTGGAATCTACCCCAAAACCTCAACTTCCTGCTCTGCAAGATTTACCTCGGAGAGCGAAGAAGTTCCAATCGTTGCCAAAAAAGACCTTTATACGAAATCAATCAGATCAGGGCAACCCATAACTCTGTTTGAAATGCCACATACTAAAAACAAGGCACAAGAAATACTAATACTTTCCTGGCTGATCTACAAATGTACACATAGATAGAGTAAATGTCTTATATTTACAGAACACTGCCACGGAAGTGAGATTTCCAGATAAGATTTTACAAATATCTTCTTGCATGCCATTTTTAAAAGATCACCTTATTTATTTTTAATGTGGCATACATTCAATCTCTCTAAGCGTTGTATCACCACAAAAGTTAATTCTTTTTGCATGACAAGATGTCACAGCGAACGTTAAGTTCTGATGCTAGTAGAGAAAATTGAGAACAGAGGTCCCTTCATTAAGTAGCCTCAAAATAGTGTGCATATGAAGGGATCAGACTAGTGACTAACCTTCCCTTTGTTCCCTTGCTTGACTCATACCTGAAACTACTGTAACTCAAACATACTTGAATTGGAGAAAGAAAAAAAAAACAACGGTTCAATGAAACCAAACATAGAGCTCAGGAGGAACAGACTCAGAACCAAGCAGAATCTGAGGGTGTGGAGGTGGGTGGGAATGTAAATTGGCACAGCCATTATGGAGAACAATATGGTAATTCTATTTTTAGAATATTTTTACCACTGAGTGGAATCCTCCAATTCCTCTGCTGGGCATATATCTGGAGAAAAACAGGATCCAAAAGGATGCATGCACCCCAGTGTTCACTGCAGCACTGTCTACAATAGCCAGGACATGGAAGCAACCTAAATATCCATCGACAAAGGAATAGATAAAGAAGGTGTGGTCCATATGTACAATGGACTCAGCCATAAAAAGAAGGAATAGTGCCATTTGCAGTAACATGGATGGACCTAGAGACTATAAATACTGAGTAAAGTAAATTGGACAGAAAAGGAGAAATATTATATGACATCCCTTACATGTGGAATCTAACAAGAAACGATAAAAATGAACTTATATACAAAACAGGCTCACAGACTTAAAAGAACAAACTTACGGTTGCCAGGGGAGAAGGATGGGGATATGGGATAGTTAGGGAATTTGGGATCAACATATATACATTCCTATATTTAAAATGGATAACCAACAAGGTCCTACTGCATAGCACAGGGAACTCTGCTCAATATTAATTATGTGGCATTCTGGATGGGAGGGGAGCTTGGGGAAGAACGAATATTTGTTTATGTATGGCTGAGTCCCTTTACTGTGTACCTGAAACTATCACAACAGTGTTAATAGACTATACTCCAAAATAAAATTAAAACTTAAAAAAAAAAGAGGGAGAGATGTAAGGTTAAAACTCATGACCATACCAAAAAAAAAATTTGGATCTCACCAGGTGGTATTTCAAATCAGTGGCGAAATGATTAATTGTACAGTCAAGGGTAGTGGCACCAATGAATAGCTTCTTAGAAAAAGAAATAAAGCTGGGTCCCTATAAAACTTCTCATTTCAACACAAACTTCAGAAGGGTCAAATATTACAACCTAGGAAAGTTAAACTCTAAAGAAAAGTAAAAGGGGCCTGGATCTGATCTCTGCTCAGGGAACTAGATCTTACATGTCACAACTAAGTCCTGGCCCAGCCAAATAAATAAATAAAAACACTAAGAAAAGAAGCAGAGTATGGAACAACTGCATATAATTTATAGAAGTATAGAAAGAAGCCAGGCACATATCTGGAGCTTCCCGTGCAGTGCAGTGGTAAAGAATCTGCCTGCCAACGGTGGGAGACACAAGAGATTGGGTTCAAGCCCCGGATGGAGAAGATCTCCTGCAGTAGGAGCACTCCACTCCAGTGTTCTGGCCTGGAAAAAGAGTCGAACACGACTAAGTGCTGAGCATGCACACGTGCATATTATCTGCTGGGTCCAACAAGAGATGAACAATAGCTACTTTTAGAAAGAGGAACTGAGAATTGAAGGCAGAAGCTTTTAATTTTGTGGGTGTATACATGGCTTCAGGTATGATTTGAAGACTTTACCATGTACCTACATCACACTTGGGTTTCCCAGGTGGCGACAGTGGTAAAGAACCTGCCTGCCAATGCAGGAGACGCAAGAGACGTGGGTTCGATTCCTGGGTTAGGAAGATTCCCTAGAGGAGGGCATGGCAACCCGCTGCAGTAATCTTGTCTGGAAAATCCCACGGACAGAGGAGCCTGGTGGGCTACAGTCCATGGGGTCACAAAGAATTGGATATGACTGAGCATGAGCAGGCATAGTTTGTTTTCCTGATTTAATTCCCTAAAGTTTTCCCAGGAGTGTTGGGTTCAGATAAGGGAGAAGCTATACTTATCTAGAAGTGGAAGCAGTGAGATAAACATCCAGTCTCACTGAAAAGAAAAGCAAAAGAATTCAACTCCAGATAGTGATTTAAATACAATTTAAAAACAACTCTGTGAAGTCTCTTTCAGGAATAGAGGAGGAGTAATCACCTTGGCATGACAATCTTCCAAGCCATCTCATGACTGTCAATTCAACTGGGGTTAATAAAGATTTTGCCAACAAGCAGAAGACATGAGGGAATCCTATTGCGTATGATGACAGAATGCTTCCAGAAGGAAAAACGTTAATTTGTAAGTTGGGGCACTGAGCCCCACTTTAGCCCAGGAAGAATGCATTTCTTTTGCATAATGATGGCTGGTTATTTTGACAGGAGAAGGAAAAAGATAACAAGCAGTGCTAATTCATATGGATTTGGCAGCCTACTGAGCCTAACACACATACACAGTTAGGAAAAAGTAAAGCAATCAGATCAGAGGATTTGCATTTTGATGGATTAGATGACAGAGAACTCTCTCCAAGTAACATGCGTCAGACACATTTTCACAGTCTCTCTCACACACACAGGCAAAGAATATTCCTGCCACTAACAAGCTGGATTGAATGCTGAGATACTTCTGCTTACTTGAAAATAATTTCCAAGCAAAGCCTATGATTCCTTGTTAGATGGATATCACGGAAGAAAAGAACAGTCAACTAAATATGAGACAGTGAACTCAATGACAGAGGGTGCTGTCTGGAGAGTTTTTCTGGTGGCAGCTTAAGGCCAAAGAAGACTCCCAGGAATAAATTTCGCCAAACAAGATTTCTCCTGTTTGGGTCACAGGAGACTGGCCTGACCTCAGCCCTGTGGTGGTTGCCATGGGGATGGGAGGGGAGAGATGGGAGTTGGGACGAAATAACACAGCCCTTGTGGTTGAGCTCATGCTTCTCCAGGACAGATGCCAAACCAGGCAGACTCCTTTCCTCCTGGATCCTCAAAGGCCTAGAGATCAAGTCCTGATTAGGCTCTCCTTTCATTCTTCTCATTTAAAAAAAAATTATTATTATTTGTGAATTATTTTTTGGCTGTGCTGAGTCTTAATTGTGGCATGCAGGCTTAGTTCAGGCACGTGGGGTCAAGTTCCCTGACGAGGGATCGAACCCGAGCCGCTGTATTGAAAGCGTGGAGTCAGCCACTGGACCACCAGGGAAGTCGCATAGATTCTCCTTTCCTTCCACGTAGAACTGCACAACCGACAAAGCAGTCTTTTTACTGATATCATGATACTAAGAATCCTTGGAATTAGCTACTCTGATGAACACATTCTCAATAGTCACCCTATTATCCTGCAAGCAAGGAGAGTAGGGAGAAGACGGCATCAGAGGAAAGGAGAGACTGCCCTGTGAGATGAACACTGGCTTTGGTGGGATCCTGAATTCCTGCATGTCAAGAGATAGTTGTGCAGGATAGCCTCCACACAGTCATGACCCCTGCTGCTACTGCTAAGTCACTTCAGTCATGTTTGATTCTGTGCAAACCCACAGATGGCAGCCCACCAGACTCTTCTGTCCACGGAATTCTCTAGGCAAGAGTACTGGAGTGGGTTGCCATTTCCTTCTCCAAATCATGACCCCTAAATGCAATCAAACTGTGGAAAATACTAAAAGACTCAGGCAGCCCTGGTGCAACCCTGGTCTAGAACATTCTCAGTGTGCCATCCTGTGTGAGTGGACTGGCCTCTTAGGATCTTCACTTTCTTTCCTCTAAAACAGCGATAATACCCAGTGGAGAGCTGTGAAATTAGACTTGTAACACAGGTAAAGCATGTTACCTGGTTCCTGGTTACCGGTACAAATAATACCAGAATTCCTGAGTATCAGCTTACCTGGGAGTTTGCTGGCTTCTAAACCAACTCACTCAATAGGTCCATGGAAGGCTGAAGTCAAGCCATAAACATGTTACTTTGACAGTAAGAGAGAAAATCCTTGACAAAGGATGGCACAGGATTTCTTTCCACTTAGAAGGCTAATTTTCTTTAAATTTTATTTATTTATTTAAATAATTGATTTATTTATTTTGGCTGGGCCAAATCTTAGTTCCCCCACCAGCGATCGAACCTGTGCTCCCTGCAGTGGCAGCATAGAGTCTTAACTACTGTGCTGCCAGCGAAGTCCCTAAATTGAAATTTTAGATTTAGGTAATAACTAATGAGCGGCTTCCCAGGTGGCATAATGGCAAAGAATCTGCCTGCTAATGCGGGAGACAAGGGAGACGTGGGTTTGATCTCTAAGTCAGGAATATTCCCTGGAATAGGAAATGGCAACCCACACCAATATTCTTGCTTGGAAAATCCCACAGACACGTAAGCCCGGCGGTCAGGCGAAGGGTCACAGAGAGTCAGACATGACTAAGAGCACACACACACAGTGACTAATGGACTATGATGAAGATTTTTTCGAATGGACAAAAATTGGGTGGCAATGCCCCAAAGGGGAAAAATATCTCCAATGACTGAACTGCAATGTTACAATCAAGAAAAAAACATATTTTCTGTGCTCATAAAGAGCTATCTAGAGCCTTCCCTGGTGGTCCAGTGGCTAAGACTCCACGTTCCCAATGCAGAGGGCTCAGGTTCAATCCCTGGTCAGGAAATTAATAGAGTCCACATGCCTCAGCTAAGAATTCACATGTCCCAACCAAGACCCAGTGCAGTCAAATAAACAAATATTAAAAAAAAGAGAGAGAGAGAGATGTCTAACAAGGGATAATATCTGTTTAAAAAAAAAGAAGAAGTTAGGAAGAGATGGAGAAGGTATGGGAAGACAAAGGATTATCTGAGAAGCTACTCTGTGTACCTGATTCCCATCAGGGTCTTTCACGTGTAACATTATATTCAGTTTACACAATCCTGAGAAAAATGTGTTTCTTCAATTTATAGATAAGGAAATCAAGCTTGAAAATTTGCTTTAAAAAGATGGTTCAGGCACCAACCTGGATTTAAATGTGTCACTGGGACGCAAAGTTTTCCTTCTCCATGTAAATGGAATTTATGCTAGACATATTGGTTTACATTTTTCTAGACGTCCTTATAAAAGAGTTTCTACATGATTCTGTTATGATGAAATTACTCTTCCTTAAGAGATATTTGTATCATAAGAATCAATTTTGTCTCAATTTCAAAGCCACAAGAAAAGAATCTAGGAAATAAAATATCTTAAACTGACAACCATTTAAAAGGAACATTATTTCTACAGCCAGGAAGAATATATAAATTTATACTATGTGAAAAGAAAACCCACTTCAAACCAGTTTTAGGTTAGACACAGAGGAATGCCTTGAGCATCCAGGTCAAAATGATAAAGTATGCTCAGCCTCTGAAACACCTGACAGTTGCCTCTCTCTGAAGGATTAAACTCAGCCCAGCTTGAAGGCATGAATAATTTCATGAGGTTCTTTCCAGCATGGGCACATCCTACAGGACTGGCAGAGTCTCTCTCTGTCCTCCAGAAAGAAAGGGCCATTGAAGTCATTCACTTCACTGCCATTTAGATGTGACCCTTAGGATTGAGGGACGCAGGCTAAGAAGGCTGCTGGAAGTTTCACAATGAGATGGTAAGTGTTCTGAAAGAAGGTGAAAGTGAAAGTTGCTCATTCGTGTCTGACTCTTTGAGACCCCATGGACTGTAGCCTGCCAGGCTCCTCTGTCAATGGAATTTTCTCAGCAAGAGTACTGGAATGGGTTGCCATTTCCTTCTCCAGGGGATCTTCCTGACTCAGGGATTGAACCCGGATTTCTTGAATTGCAGGCAGATTCTTTATCATCTGGGCCACCAGGGGAGCCCAGGTGTTCTGAAAGGTACAGACAAAGGTCTTGGATTTTGGACACTAGAATCTCCTGGGGAGGTTCCTGAAAGAGTCCTTGACAGAAGAACCTAGAAAGCGACCCACACTGGGGACAAAGACTATGCCTCACTTCTGAAGACTGTAAGGCTGGACTCAACATTTGTTGGTTGTCCTCTAGACCTCAAACTCACTTAAATTTAGAGAACATTTTAAGAGTTTTCTAAAAATGTCCTATTCATTGCTGGAAATGGCAAAAAGTCTAGGAAAAAGGCAAATGAAAAATGTGAAGTCTGCAGATTAACCAATTGCTATGTCTCTTACTCCCACAAAGTGAGGTATGCATGGACAGTCCAACCCAAGTCCAACCCAAGTCCATAGGTCATGGAAGAAATAATGGATACACAGCATCCATTTTCCAGACCCCTTTCCAAGCATCAAAATGACACTCCATCATTATCAGGAAGTCTTTGATTTCTAGTAAGAAACAGCTTATGAGATGTGGTATTATCTTTCAAAAATGCATTTCTTTATATTTTCAAATTACTGAAAGGAATAAATTAGTGAAAATTTAGTAGAGCACTAATAACAGAAACAAAACCACACTATGGAATCTCCCAGAGTCTGGTCCAGATGATGACTAACAAATCCCACAGTTTTTACAATAGTGTGTAAAGCACTGTTGAAAATGTTGTCAATTACTGGTTGGGTCACTGAGTAATTTGGAGTAAAAGCTATGAAAGAATCTAGGTGAGGCAATGCTTACTGTGCTTGCTATGTTCTAGAGGAAGAAACTGAGGATATTTACAGTGGGACAGGTGACATGGGAACTTCTATGGCAGCCTTTGTCTGAACACGTAAATGTTCTCATTTGAAAAAAAATATTTTCTATTTTTTGAAAATAATACTTTTATTGTGGCAAAGTGTATTACGTAAAATTTACCATTTTGACCACTTTTAAGTGTTCAGTTTTGGCATTAAGTACATTTGCACTGTTGTGCATCAGCGTCATCTTTTTCAGCTTTCCCCAGTGAAACTGTACCCTTTAATCAGCAACTCCCCATACCCCTTTCCCCCTAGTCTCTGGTAACTACTGTTTCACTTCCTGTCTCTAGGAATGTGGCCAACCACTCTAGAAATCTCCTATGAGTTGGAATCGTGCAATATTTGTCAGTCTCATTTGCTGAAGACCATCCTTTCCTCATTGAACAGTCTTGGCATTCTTGTTGAAAATCGTTTCAATAAAAAATTTTTTAAAAGCATTTTCTAAGCAAGCAACTCTGTCAGACTCAAAACAGAGTCTGTACCTTGTCTGAAAGCAAAACCTGCCCAGCGCTTTATATTTAACTATCAGCTCAGTTCAGTTCAGTTACTCAGTCGCGTCCGACTCTTTGTGACCCCATGAATCGCAGCACGCCAGGCCTCCCTGTCCATCACCAACTCCAAGAATTCACCCAAACTCATGTCCATCAAGGCGGTGATGCCATCCAGCCATCTCATCCTCTGTCATCCCCTTCTCCTCCTGCCCCCAATCCCTCCCAGCATCAGGGTCTTTTCCAATGAGTCAACTCTTCGCATCAGGTGGCCAAAGTACTGGAAGCTTCAGCTTTAGCATCAGTCTTTCCAAAGAACACCCAGGACTGATCTCCTTTAGAATGGACAGGTTGGATCTCCTTGCAGTCCAAGGGACTCTCAAGAGTCTTCTCCAACACCACAGTTCAAAAGCATCAATTCTTCGGCGCTCAGCCTTCTTCACAGTCCAACTCTCACATCCATACATGACCACTGGAAAAACCATAGCCTTGATTGACAGACCTTAGTTGGCAAAGTAATGTCTCTGCTTTTGAATATGCTGTCTGGGTTGGTCATAACTTTCCTTCCAAGGAGTAAGCGTCTTTGAATTTCATGGCTGCAACTATGGATACTGCAATAAACCATGTGGTCCCCCTACCCTGTGCCAGGTCCTGGGTAAATCAACATGAACGCAGTACTGAACTGGATGGGGTCACAGTACCCTTGTCCATGTTGTAAAGGGTGACACAGACACAGAAATCCACACTGACGATCCTCTGTGCCACGTGCAGGGTTAGGAGGTCTGCAGCCTTTCTAAGGCACAACAGCGAAGACCCTACACTGCTTGTTTTGTAAAAAAAAAAAAAGTGTTTGCCAAATGTAGTTCTTAGATGCTTTGTGCTGTGCTGCGCTCAGTTGCTTCAGTATTGTCCAACTCTTTTGCACCCCAATGGACTGTAGCCTGCCAGGCCCCTGCTGCTGCTGCTGCTAAGTCGCTTCAGTCGTGTCCGACTCTGTGCAACCCCATAGACGGCAGCCCACCAGGCTCCCCCGTCCCTGGGATTCTCCAGGCAAGAACACTGGAGTGGGTTGCCATTTCCTTCTCCAATGCATGAAAGTGAAAAGTGAAAGTGAAGTTGCTCAGTTGTGTCTGACTTAGCGACCCCATGGACTGCAGCCCAGCAGGCTCCTCCGTCCCTGGGAGTTTCCAGGCAAGAGTACTGGAGTGGGGTGCCATACCCTCCTCTAGGGGATCTTCCCAACCCAGGGATCAAACCCTCTTCCCTTGTGTCTCCTGCAATGGCAGCCAGGTTCTTTACCACTAGCACCACCTGGGAAACCCTAATTGTTTAGATACCCTTGGCCAAAGGCAAAACCGGACAGTAGAAAAAAACAACTGACTTTTCTACTGTCTGAATATGTTCTTCATGTTCTTTTCTCTCTAGAGGTCTATTACCAGGGTGACTGACAATAGGAGTGCACTCATTTAAAGTGTACAACTGGGGACTTCCCTGGAGGTGCGGTGGTTAAGTCTCTGAGCTTCTACTGCAGGGGGCAGGAGTTTAATTCCTGGTTGGGGAACTAAGACCCTGAATGCCACGTGGTGTGGCCAAAACAACAACAGCAACAACAAACCCCTAGAGTATACACCTGAGCACAGAAAATGTAACCAATCTTTTATAATAACTTTAAATGAAGTACAACCTATAAAAATATTGAATGACTATGTTGTACGAATATAATACAGTAAATCAATTACATTTTCAAAAATAAATAAATAAGGCTTTAAAAATTGCAAAAAAAAAAAAAAAAGGACTTCCTTGGTGGTCCAATGGTTAAGCATCCAGCTTCCAATGCATCCCTGGTGGGCTTTGAAGAACTACTAAGCTGTCAAGCCACAACTACTGAGCCTGCAAACTTCAACTAGAGAGAAGCCCGTGAGCTGCAGCAAAGATCCTGAGTGCTGCTTCTAAGACCTGACACAGCCAAAACTAAGTACATACAAAAATAAATATTTTTTTAAACGTCAGTACATACTACTCATCTTTTTAAAAAAAACTGCAAAGCAAAGGTATACAATTTAATGGTATTTAGAATATTCACAGGGTTGGACAACCACGATGGCAGTCATAGTCAGAAAGCTCACATCTACTAGCATTCAATTCCCATCTCCTCTTAACTTTCTCAGCCCTAGGCAACTACCAGTTTACCTTTTATCTCTGTGCATTTGCCTGTTTTGGACATTTCACAGTTAAGTAGAATCATATAATATGTGATTCTCTCTGAGTAGCATAAT
The DNA here is from genome assembly GCF_014754425.2 of Oryx dammah. Classification (NCBI taxonomy): domain Eukaryota; kingdom Metazoa; phylum Chordata; class Mammalia; order Artiodactyla; family Bovidae; genus Oryx; species Oryx dammah. Next base: position 58,109,386 of record NW_024070194.1, read on the forward strand.
GTTTTCACAATATATCCATGATGTAACATGTATCAATACTTCATTCCTTTTTCTTGCCAAATACTATCCCACTGTATTGCTGCTGTTGTTTAGTTGCTAAGTCGTGTAGAGATACCACTCTTTATTTATTTATTCATTCATTAATGGACATTTGGATGATTTCCACTTTTTGTTAATTATGAATAATGTGGTTAGGGACATTCAAGTACAGTTGTGTGGATCCCATTTACATTTCACAAGATGATTAGAGAGGACATTCTTTGATTCAAATGACAGACAATTTCAGCAACAGGACTTCAACAAAATGCTCAAGACCGGGAAATCCATTTTAGTGATATTCTAGCCTCTGCAGTCCATGGGGTAGCAGAGTTGGACGCAAGTGAGAGACTGAACTGAACTGAGCCTCTAACAAATCATTCTAAAAATGACAACCTTCTAAGCCCACAACTTAAGTCATACTTCATTCCACGTTATCATTCATTCTACAAATATTACAACTGCTTGCCAGGTAATGGGTTGGAACTGAAGTCCCGATGGTGAACAAGATAGACTCTGTCCATTTACAGAGCTGAGAGGCATCAAGGAGACTGTTAATTGACCAAACAAATATAATAAAAGCTTATAAATACTACCAGAAAGGAATTACATATCCATTAGAAGGCAGCTAAACACACAGCTGTAGTAGGAAGAGGAAAATGCCAATAAAACCAATACAAATATATACAGGACTTCCCTGGTGGTCCAGTGGCTAAGACTCCATGCTCCCAATGCATGGGGCCTGGGTTCAATCCCTGATTAGGGAACTAGATTCCATATGCCTCAACTAAGAGTCAGAATGCCACAAATAAAGAGCCCAAGGGCTGCAAAAAAGATCAAAGATCCCATGTGCTGCAAGTAAGACCTGGCACAACCAAATAAATAAATAAAAATAAATATTTTTTAAAAATACACTCAGTTGAAAGCGATCCCAACGTTCATCTCCTTCACCGCCTAGTTAACATCCAAAGTCAAACATTTTATAAATGTATCAAATGTACTCATCCCCAAAATATAGTTGCTCATACTTTTAAAGATCTCTTAGAAGGAAACATACATTGTTCCTCACAACCTTATCTCAACATTTTTTAAGGGTCATACAATCTTTAAATCTATTCCAAATCCTTTATTCAGGTAAGTCTTTGCCCTCCTTTTCATTAGAAGAAATATAAAACCTATCACTAATGTGGCTTTTTAAAAAAGTCCTTTAGATACTTAACATTAATAACTTATCACTGGGGACTTCCCTAAAGGTCAAATGGTTAAGACTCTGTGCTTCCAATGCAGGGGGTGTGGGTTCAATCCCTGATCAGGGAATTAAGACCCTGGCAGGCCAAAAATATTTAAAAAAAAAAAAAAAGTCACTTTATTCAAGTTTTGTTTCACCTGGGCACTTTATTTTTCCCAGTTTGTTAACCATCCTTATGACTCTTTTCAATGTCTTCACTCTTACTGCAGAGCTAAGACTAGATCCTTGCTTACCCAAGGCTAAGACCTAAACTTACTAAAAGGTCCTCTGTTACCTGATCTTGTAGGTTGGCCTATTGATTTTGAGCTTTGTACCTACAAGACCTTCTCTTAAACTATTCTTAGAGGGTAGCTGGCCCAGAAAAAAAGGCAACTTGCAGGGCTCAGAAAGAAACCAACTCAACACTGCTTTGGGTAAAAAACATACCATCAGATAAACTAAAAATGTATACCTTCTAAGCATGCATTCAAATCAGGACCATCATGAGGCTTATATATGAAAATGCAAGTATTCTCCTATGCCCCGTACCCTTCTTCCCTGACCTTATCTTCCACTACTTCATTTATAACCATGCCTCCCAAATGGCCAAGACCATCCTGACCTAAATCGCTCCCTTCTCCCCATTCCCACCAGCAGCCTGGTCATGTTCTGTGTTTCCTGCGCATTTTACAGGTTATAGAACATTTTGAATAAGCACTGGATCTGGTACTGATCACTTTTTAACTGTCTCACTATGACCCTTTTTACCCATTCCACCAAGAACATTAGTTCCTATTTAAACACACTTTCAATATGCTCCGATGGGTAGCCACTTAGCTCAAGATTTGTGTAGTGAATACTAATCACTTCTGGGACTCCACTGGTAGTTCGGTGGCGAAGGCATCGAGCTCCAAATGCAGGGGGCCCAGGTTCCATCCCTGTTCAGGGAACTAGACCCATAAACAACAACAATACAAACACACATACACACATGCAGCCTGCTCACAGAGCCTTCCTCCAGCTCTTCTGATAATGTTCCCTACTCCCGCTCAATACTACCAGATTCTACTAAAACAATGAAGTTATGCTTCTATGCAGGGGGAAAGGTAGACAACTTGGCCTATCGCTGTCATTTAAAACCAACTCCTTCCTCTGGGGAACAGAGAAACAACATTTCCCTGTCTTGTTATTTCTGATGTACTTAAAGAAGGTCCCCCTTGATGTGTTTTGAAAGTTGCTTCTCATTTCCTGCTCGAGCTCTGCTGCTGTTTCTTTGTCCTCCTCCTGGGCCCTCTGCCAGGCCCCTGCTTGGCACAGCATTCCTGTTCAGGTCTCAGCTATTCAAGCACTTCTCTGTTCATCCCATTGGGTTTCCTCCTGCCTTCCCTACCTTCCTGAGACTCGCCTCTTGTTGTTTCCTGTACCTAAGTTTCATTAAAGCACAGTCGGGACCGCAGGATTCTCCTGTCTTTTTCTATTCAACCTCTGTAGTGAGAGTTTCCTCGTAAATACCTGAAATCCACTTTCACAAATTGAAGTGTATTAATACTGCTGTTGCTTAGCCACTGAAGATCCTAAGACTAACGTCTTTCACAATCAGACACACATCTAATGCTACGTTTGTAACAGGCATCTTCATGGACTTTTCTGCTTTCATCTCTAAAACGACCCCGCTGTTTCTCTAGGAGTTGATTTGGATCCATAAGGCAGAAGAGGGCAAGGAGACCCCTGACACCACCCAGACAGATGACAGGGTCAGAGGTTCAGAAAGCCTGCACTCCTCTTCTCTTAAATGAGAGATCTGCATCAGGATTCCTTGGAAGGGTTCTCTTCGCCTTTTCTAAAAAGTTTCTTTGGAAACTATGCGCTTCCTGACTGATGACCTCCGTTTATATCTTCTTAAGTCACTAAAAGAATTGTTCAAAGGGTCAAACAGCCTTACTTTTAAGTTCCTAGTTATTCTTAAAACAGTCCATGCTTTTGAGTCTCATGTAAGTTATACATGAGACAAATCAAACAAGGCCTTAAATCAACAAGAGAGATTCTTTTACCCTTATTTTTCCTTATTTTTTAAAAGTATTTCCTATATTTTATGCAAACCCAGGAAACCACACTCGCTTAGTGCATTTGCCTAAGTGCATTCTCCATTATTATTTCTTTGCTAGCTAATGGCTTATTCTCCAAACCTGCTCAAGATCCTTTTGGTAGCATATTAATATTCAGTAATCAAATAATTACCTCTTATGAGTGCCTACACTGGGAGAAAGGCACAGCACTAACTACATTATATGAATATACTTAGATGTCAATAAAGCCAGTATCATAAGTATTCATAATCTTAATTAACTGGTGAGAAGATGAAGGCTCAGAGAAGTTAAATAACATCTGGTTTGCTAAATACAGGAGTGTTTACACTCAACCTCCCACTGACGTGCTCCATCAGAGGGGACACTCTATCACTGCTCCCTTAGGTCTGTAAAGGGCTAGTTATCCAACAAGAGATGTTCTTACATCTTAAGACAATTTACTTTTCTTCTTTGGCTCTAGGACAAGGGGAGTACTCTATAGGGTTTTACCCAGAGAAGAGATTTTTCTCATTAAGAGTACAAGAAGTCTTACTTTCCCTGAGTAACAAGCACAAAGGGATGGATAGTTTAACACAGTACGAATAAATATGTTATAAATCATAACAGTGCTATTAGTGAATCCTATCAAACAATACCATTAGCTTTGAATCTTGGAAAGATACATACAAAAGGACAGCGATTTCCTATCTCACGCTGCAAATTCAATTAACAAAACTGGGACCCCAGCTTATACAGAGATATATACGGAGACCAGTTCAGCACATGGAATCACAGAGGTCCTAAGACAAGCTATGAATAGAGACATAAATGTGGGTCTCAAAAATAAAGAGACAAAGCTATATTTAATTACACTGTTCCTGAGGACATTTTGTAGCTATGAAGAGAAGAGGGATACAGTCATGGAAATTTGAAAACAGGATATCAAGTACTCATTTATTCCTAGTAAATAAAAAATAAGGACACTGACATCTCTGTTAGTAGAGCTGTTTGACTGCTCAGTGGCCCCCGTTTGGGTCCCAATCAGAGGGTCACAGGGTCACACACAAAGATGACTCACACTCCAGGACAGAGGGTACCACGACCACATGCAGCAGACGGAGAACATCAGGCCCCAGCACGCTGGGACTGAGAAATACAATGCACAGACCTAAGGTTACACTCTGGGGGACTAGGGGTTCAATCCTGCCTCTGCCATTTGTTTGTTCTGATCCCAGGCAAGTTATATATGCCCGCTGTGCCTCTATTTCTTCATCTGTGAAATGGGAATCAAAACAAAAGTAAGGAAAAAACAGAGGGTATTTGGGACTGCCCCAGCAGTCCAGCGGTTAAGATTCCACCTTCCAATACAGTGGACACGGGTCTGATCCCTACTCAGGGCCTAAGATCCCACATGCCATGTTGCTGTTGTTTTTATTCAGCTGCTCAGTTGCATCTGACTCTTTGCGACCCCGTGGACTGTAGCATTCCAGGCTTTCCTGTCCTTCACCATCTCCTGGAGTTTACTCAAACTCATGCCATGTGGTGTGGCCAAAAATCTTTTTTTTTTAAATGGGCCTTGAGAGGTATTAGCACATAATAATATGTAAAGCATGGAGGACTCAATGAGCAATTCCCTTACATTTATACTGAAAGGGGACTTTTACGCAAATTAAGAAAATAGCAAAAAAGCAAAATTAAAAATCACACATGTAACCACATTTTAGGAAAGACTGCTAAACATCTCACTTTCTTGATATGCCAAAACTGGGTATCACAGTGATGCAAGTCTGTCGAGCTAGTACTTATGAAACATCGATAACTGGCATCTTACTTTGCCTTGTGAAGATAACACCCATGAAAGGTTTTTTTAAAAATGCTCACAAGGGACTTGCTTGGTGGTTCAGTGGCTAAGACCATCCTCCCAATGCAGAGGGCCCAGATTTGATCCCTGCTCAGAGAACTAGGGGCTTCCCTGGTGGCTCAGAGGTTAAAGCGTCTGCCTGCAATGCGGGAGACCTGGATTCGATCCCTGGATTGGGAAGATCCCTTGGAGAAGGAAATGGTAACCCACTTCAGTATTCTTGCCTGGAGAATCCCATGGACGGAGGAGCCTGGTGGGCTACAGTCCACGGGGTCGCAAAGAGTCGGACACAACTGAGTGACTTCACTTTCAGGGAACTAGATCCCACATGCCGAAACTAAGATTTCACATATAACCATGAAGATAGGAGATCCTGCATGCAACAACTAAGACTCAGCGTGGCCAAATAAATAAATATTTTTTTAAATAAATAAAATTCTGACATACCTAGGCTAGTTCTCACCAAAGAAGAAGCGATATCAATTTAGAAGACTACCACTAGCTTGCATCCTTTCTTAAATAAATGCAATGAGTCTGCACTTTTCATCTTTCAGAAAACAAAAACCAAACATTCTGCTATCTTGAAATGTCAAGAAACAAATATAACCAATGAAAGGAAGTCTAAAAGTGGTATGCACAAAACAGTTCCAATGTGGACAAGAATTTGCCATCTTACTCTGCTTACAATTATTAAGCATTATTAACACGCCATCAGCTGTTGCATATCACTCTCTTCCCTGCTGCTGCTGCTGTTAAGTCGCTTCAGTCATGTCTGATTCTGTGCGACTCCATAGACGGCAGCCCACCAGGCTCCCCCGTCCCTGGGATTCTCCAGGCAAGAACACTGGAGTGGGTTGCCATTTCCTTCTTCAATGCATGAAAGTGAAAGAGAAGTCACTCAGTCATGTCCGATTCTTACTGACCGCATGGACTGAAGCCCACCAGGCTCCTCCGTCTATGGGATTTTCCAGGCAAGAGTACTGGAGTGGGGTGCCATTGCCTTCTCTGACTCTCTTCCCTAGTTACCCAAAAAACACCATTCTATCTCAACTGTACCCTTCCTTATGTAAGAGAATTTTGAGAACCAGTATTAATTCATATAATTGGGAGAGGAACCAAATCATTTCTATTTATTTCCATTTCCTCCTCACTGCAAAATAAGAATGCCACAAACCAGTATGTGGACAGCCCATTTTCAAAAATGCAAAAACAGAGGAGTAGGAAAATCCTTTTTTGTTTGAGATAATACATGACCAACAAATCAAGAAGCATGACATTTAATAACACAGCCCTGTTCACATCTATTTGTTTTTGGTAACCATGCCCTTCACACCTTTACATTTGAGAAATGTTAGAGCTCGCTGGAAAAAAATGAATTAGATAAGTACAACACCTGTGTTACAAAGCTTTTGCCAGATTTGCTCAAACTAAGCTCTCATAAGTATTTGTATGGCATGAGCTAGACCAAAATATTCCACCATCAAAAAAAAAAAAAAAAAAAGTAGCACTCTTTTTAATTCTTAACTGGGGAAAGGGTAGAGGAAGCAAGTAGAATTTTTGCGACTTAAGGTTCTCACCTATAAAATGTTAATTTCAAGCTCCTGAAGATTTGTAAGATAACAGCTTATAGGAAGGAAAATTTCCAACTTACAAAATCTAACAGCATCAATCCAACTACTCTAGTGATGAAACAGCTTGATGGAAAAGATAAAGAAGTAAAAAGTGAATGTAAAGTAAGGTCCCTTTACTGTCTCAGGTATTCAAAGTCCTTATAATCAGCTGTCCCCAACCCTTTTGGCATCAGGGGCCAGTTTTGTGGAATAGTTTCAGGATGTTTCAAGTACATATTTATTGGGCACTTTATTTCTGTTATTTTTACATTATGATATATAATGAAATAATTATACAACTCACCATAATGCAGAAATAGTGGGAGCCCTGTGCTGGTTTTCCTGCAGCTAGACGGTCCCATCTGGGGGTGATGGGAGAGCGATGGGGAGTGGCTGGAAATACTGATGAAGCTTCTCTCATTTACCTGCCCACCGCTCACCTCCTGCTGTGCGGCCCAGTTCCTAACAGGCAAGGACCAGTACCAGTACACAGCCTGGGGGTCGGGGACCTCTGCTAACAATGGGACTTTCATCCAGACAGTCCTGGAACTTGCTGAAATAGGAACAATGCTCCCTGCCAAGGCTTTAGGGTAAGTTGTGGCTCCTTTAATTGGTATATTTACAACTTAAATAGTTTGTTCCTGGGGCTCACTGCTGAGTTGTCATCATTTCATATACATGAAAAGATTTCAATGTCTAACAACAATAATAATTTCATATCTTTAAAAAATTAACAAACATCTTATAGCCATTACAAACAAAATGACATTAAATAATAAAAACTACTATTTTAAAGGGGCTTCCCTGGTAGCTCAGCTGTTAAAGAATCTACCTGCAATGTAGGAGACTCCAGTTCTATTCCTGGGTTGGGAAGATCCCCTGGAGAAGAGATCTGTCAAAAGATAGAAACTCATTTCTGTCTACCTGTAGGATGGGATTTTTTTTTAATGCTTTTTGAACTTTTTGAATTTCCCTAATGGATGTGATTTACTTTAAAAAATTATTTCCAGAGGACTAGATATTAATTCTCACCTTTATTTACTATGATTTGCTTTTCAAATGAGTAAAAAAGAAATTTTTTAAAGGGACAGATTTTTTTTCCATTTATTAAAAACACTTGAGCTTTAAAAACATTACTAGCTTCAAAGTGAATGAAGGATGATAAACAGCGATTTCCCTGGTGGTCCACTGGTTAAGAATCCACCTTCCAGCGCAGGGGATGAACGTTCAATCCCTGGTCAGAGAAGTAGGATTCCCACATGCTTCATGGCAACTGAGCAATGCTCGTAGTGAAGCCGACCTGTCGCAATGGAGACCCAACACAGACCAAAAAGAAAAGGATGATAAATCTACTTTCATCATCTCTCCAACTGCTAACAGAGACTTTTAAATAAAAATCATGCTCCTGAGGTTTTCCCTGATATGAGAATTTGGATATTGGATCTATGGACATCCATCCTCTCCACCATTTGGCCACATAGGGCATGGTTTAAACAGTGCACAGTCATACAGATTGAAGGCATAATGATGAAACCATCAAAAACACTTTCCAATGATCCTTGACCCAACAGGAATCTTATCCTTCAATCTCAATCCACCATCCGCTTCATCAAACCCAATTTAGACTCTGTGGTCCAGCTTCATGAGCAATTCCTTGCAATACCTTCATCTGCCCGACCCTCTGTTGCATTCGTCTGGCAATCCATACAGTTCCAGTCAGGACTTCTCTGGTGGTCCAGTGATTAAGAATCTGCCTGCCAAGGCATGGGACGTGGGTTCTATCTCTGATCCAGGAACTAAGATTCCCACATGCTGCAAGGCAACTAAGGCTGTGTGCCACAACTAGTGAGCTCACGTGCCCTAGAGCCCATGCTCTATAACAAGACAAGCCCATGCACCGCACCTAGAGAGTAGCCCCTGCTTGCTGCACCTAGAGAAAGCCCACTCACAACAACGAAGACCCAGCACAGCCAAAAAGAAAATAAATTCAAAACAATACAGGTTCAACCTAACTATTTCCCATTGAGCTGCTAAAACTGCTGGAAGGAAGGAAGAAAACAAAAAAAAATCTCACACAACTCTGCTTAATGGTCTTAATTTCCTTAACATAAATCTCAAACTTAACTCTGCTAAATGATTCTTCTATGCTTTCCTCATAATTTTACTTTTTTATTTTCCAAGATTACAATCTATTTCATAGAGGGTTTTTTTTCCCCTCAAACTTCCAATATCCTCTTCTTACTCTTAGCTGATCATCTCCCTTTCTGTGTCATTGACAGGTGAGAACTACCTCACCTCTCACCCTCATCCGCCAGATTTACATGCCCACAGATGATGCCTTCCTGGCTGCAAAGATGGAAAAGCTGTCTCTGTTCCTAAGGCTAAGCCTCCCACTAAATCCCAAGGCTTTGTTCAGTTTCTTCCCTCCTACAATCACACCCTTCTTTTCTCTAGATCATTCTCAGGAGCATACAAGCTTATTTTTAACTCTGTTCATCTTATGTTCAAGATTCCCTTTAACTATATAACCCAATGATATACATATGTATGCATGAGGTCTTGTGATCCCATGGACTGTAGCCCACGAGGCTCCTCTGTCCATGAAGATCTCCAGGCAAAGAATACTGGAGTGGGTTGCCATTCCATTCTCTAGGAAATCTCCCAACTCGAGATCAAACCCAGTCTCCCACATTGCAAGCAGATTCTTTACCGTCTGAGCCACACACACACACACACACACACACACACATTTGGTGAAGTGAAACAAAACATTACAGCTCTTACAAAGATGACCTATCCTTTACCTGAGTAGCTCAAAGTAAGTGAAAACCAAGTAATTTTCAGGGAAGTACTTAGCTGGAGAACACGCTGTTTCATTGACAATGAAACGCATAAATGGAACAAAACTGCATAGAGCATGAACAAAATCTAAAACAGAAATATGAGTGTAATTACTTGGCATTACCAAAGGAGCTTTTCTTTACAACTTCATTGGAAGGGTGAAGAGAGAGTGGCCTCTCTCTCAAAGCCATAGATGCCTGTGTAAATCTTCTGAGAAAGAGGTGGGGTAAGTCACTGAGGTGGTTGGGAATGGTACCCTCTGTTTATTCTGGGTTGATGGGTTCTAGGAAAAAAGAACAACGGTGTTCTCTTAGAAACATCGTGAGTGGGCCTGGGAACTGGACTGGCCTGCCTCCAAGGGATGCCTGGGAGAGAGACAATCCTCAAAAATGCTAACATATATAGTATGGATACAAAGGAGACTCGAGCCTATAGCACACAACTTAGGAAAGAAAGAGGCAGAAGACCACTGTGGAACTTCAATGGTGGTCCAGTGGTTAAGACTCTGCCTTCCAATGCAGAGGACATGGGTTTGATCCCTGGTTGGGGAACTAAGATCCCACATGCTGGGGGGCAACTAAGGTCACAGGTAGCAACTAGAGAGTCCACGTGCTGCAACAAAGATCTAGTGCAGCCAAAAAAAAAAAAAAAAGGCAAGTACTGCAGACAAGCAAGTGAAGGGCGAATCCTAGAAACATCCTTATGCCATCTCTGAATTCCAATGTCGGTAATAATGTTCACTGCCAGGATAAACTCCTTTTGTTAACAAAAGGATCATTAGGGCTTCCCTAGTGGTCTATTGGCTAAGAATCCATGTCTGCCTGCCAAGGCAGGGGACATGGGTTCGATCCCTGGTTCAATTCCACAGGCTGAGAAACAGCTGAGTCCACGAGCCACAACTACTGAAGCGGTGAACCGAAACAAGACAGCCTGTGCTCTGAAACGAGAGAGGGCACCGCCCGTGCACCACGACTGCAGATTAGCCCCTGCTAGCCATGACTAGAGAAAGCCCACTTGCAGCAAGCAAGTTCCAGCACAGCCCAAAGTAAGTAAATAAATCAATGAATCTTTTAAAAAATAAAAGGATCATTAAAAGTTTTCAATGGCATGCAAATTTTTATTTAATTTTATTTAAACTTATTTTAATAAGTTAGGCAATGGACCCATGAGGAATCTAAAAGAGGGTGCTGGATAGGGAGGTGGCAGTAACCCACCCTTGGTACCGAGAGTCCCACAACAGTAAACCATCAATGCAACCAGTTAGAGAGGATGGGTGACTTAACCAGTACACACTTTCCCACCTGTAAGCTCAAATAATTCTAGAACTCTGGATCGGAAGAACGAGAACCCCAAATCCTACCCCAGAGGATATAATTCAAAGAACACAAATCTATACCAAAAAAATGGCACAGGGAAAAAAAAACTACAAAAATACTGAAATTGAGGTTAGGAGAGAAACCAGCAAATTAACAGGTTTCTGTGTTTTCTTCATCACCACGCCAAAGTGTACATACACATCCACACCTGTCCATTCACGTCCACATCCAGAGCGAAAACTTCTGTCCCATTACTTACTACTGTTTTCCTCCCTCTGCATCAAGAGCATAATTTTCTCTAATCTTATAGCCAGACCAGACAAATTGGTGCATTACAGAATCAACTAGCTGCTTGTAATTAGTCTTATCTGAGAGGTTTAAGAGGATCCATCCATATTGTGCTAAAAATGCAGATGGTAAAGGGTATGTATGGTGGCTGAGTCACCATTAACTCTGGGAGCTTGGTGACAGCCCTGTGTTCTCCCCAGGGTCTCATTTGTAAGTTGAAGGGCTGAAGAGATGACCTTCCCACTCTCATTTTCATCTGCTCCCCGCAGGGACCACACACCTCATCTCATCTCAGTCCTATATATCCCCCCAATTGTTCCCAATTTATCCATGACCCCAGCAACTGATGATGGTGGACACGGCTGAATTGCCATAGCCTGCCTGAATTTTCCTCCCTGAAATCAAAGAGCTAAGCTCCAAACCTGAAACGGAAAAGAAAATCCCAAAGACAAGATTCTATCTTCAAAGAACTTGCAAATCATGGCTCCACATGTCTGTTACGAGGGAATAATGGAAGAATGAAGACCAGTCAGAAAACAGCTTCAATTTCAAACTGCTCATTTCCAGGTGACTTTGGCAGTTTCTTGATAAACGGAAATGAGGATTTCTAGGATTATTTCAAGTTGAGAAGGTGGCACCTGACCAGCACTTTGACGATCACTGGCTTATACCTCCCTCAACTCAAGTTCTGAACAGCCAGTGTCTGGAGCAGGGTGGGGGTCTGGGGGTCAAGCTCATGATCAACCCAGGAGGGGAAGGCTCTTTCAAGCACTCCATGAATAAAAGCACATATAAGCATTGTTATGAACAAACATGATGATCTTAGGCATCTATCCAAGAAGTTAACATAGCAGCAGTACAAGTTTGCAAGACTTGACAAGACCAGGATACAAACAAGTATCAACATTACCTTTCAAAAAAGTAGGGTCTAAGACACAAGAGTCCTGAAGCAGCAGAACTACGAAATAAACAACTAATGGGCCACAGCTTGGAAAGAAAAATCCAAGAATTCTTAATAATACTCCCACCCTGCACTCAACCTTTTGTTTGTATTTTCTTCTCCATACTTAGTGGCTAGTCAGCCCAAGAGCTAATGCTTAAGTCTGCAACATTTAATCATTTATAATAAAATTATTTAAAACTTATGATTAAAATTCCAAAATCACGGCAGATGGTTGACTGTAGCCATGAAATTAAAAGACATTTACTCCTTGGAAGAAAAGTTATGACCAACCTAGACAGCATATTAAAAAGCAGAGACATTACTTTGCCAACAAAGGTCCATCTAGTCAAGGCTATGGTTTTTCCAGTGGTCATGTATAGATGTGAGAGTTGGACTATATCGAAAGCTAACTGTGGTGTTGGAGAAGACTCTTGAGAGTCCCTTGGACTACAAGGAGATAAAACCAGTCCATCCTAAAGGAAATCAGTCCTGAATATTCATTGCAAGGACTGACGTTGAAGCTGAAACTCCAACACTTTGGCCACCTGATGCGAAGAATTGACTCATCTGAAAAGACCCTGATGCTGGGGAAGATTGAAGGCGGGAGGAGAAGGGGAGGACAGAGGATGAGATGGTTGGATGGCATCACCAACTCAACAGACATGAGTTTGAGTAAACTCTGGGAGTTGGTGATGGATAGGGAGGCCTGGCGTGCTGCAGTCCACGGGGTCACAAAGAGTCGGACACCACTGAGTGACTGAACTGAACTGATGATTAAAATTATTATTCCTCCTTTAGTTTTTTAGAAACACTTTTGTTCATAACTCTAACATTATGACACCTGAGCTCTGGGACTTGAAGAAGAAATATGACAAACACCTTAAGTGAGTCCCACTGACACACACCCCCACCCCCAAAAGAAGACTGCCATTTGGATCTTAATGCCACACAAATGTTTTCTTCCAGAGAAACAGATTCAGTCAGTAATTTTTTCCTCCCTAGCACAGCTGGTTTTTACATGGCATTATAAAGCAGATGGAATGCTAATAACCAAAAGCCAGAGGGTTGATTAGGCTGTTTGCAATCTGCACTTCTCAAATAAAGAACTATTCCTAAAAAGTAAAGGTCATTTAAAATGAATTGTATTCAATAAAGAGCTTCGGTAGGAACACCAGGGCTGGCTATTATTGACTATCACGAGATTCTTCTGGCAAAGCAGAAATGCAGCCTTGTCAAGGGATCTCTCCTGGCATGGAAGGATGGACTCAACTGAACTCTCGTTCACCTGACTTGGTGAACAGCATGCACGAAACGTCCAGTGTGTGTGTAGAAACTGAATGTATGTATGGGTTAATCCATTAATCCTATGTTCACTAAGATGCTTCTGGGTCAGGAGAAGGCCGGGCTCAAGAAGCAACAAAGATCTGAACCCAGGTTCATGTCCCCACAAACGAAAGAGGGAAGGGTCACTTGTAAGGCACGGCTCTCTCTGAAGCCATCTAAAAAAGTTGCTATATCCAGTCATGAGTGGCTGGTCTATAGTATGGTCCCTTCATTCTGAGCCTCCCTTCTACCTCTGCTTTGCTCAAAGCAGAGCGAAGATGAGTGTCCACTATCTTCCAGAGTCTCACCTGAGCAGCAGGTGAAGCAGGACCCAGGGAAGAGCTGATGCTTCTTGGAGGTGGGACCGACATCCACCCACCTTGCTTGCTTTGAAGGACAGTTGCCCAGATGTGACTGAAAGACCCTTCTGGCCCACGTGCACAGATTACTCCAAATACCTGAATTCTGGTCACTGGAATAACCCCTTGGCCACACCAGGGTCATCTTCTTCACTGGGACCTCCCTGCCCTTCACACTGTCCTTCCCTCCTCCTGGTGCCTGGAGGCCTTCCCATCACTGAGCAGCGTGGGCTCCTCACTGCTGGCTGTACCATGTGAGTCTCAGCACTCCGGAGACCATGCACGCCTGAGCCCAGCATCACTGCAGCCTGGCCCCTGCTGCAGACACACTGGGACTGAGTTTCTGCGTGTCGCCCACTCCTCTGTTGTTTTTGGTTTTGTTCGTTCGATGGTGGTAAAATAAACATGATATAAAATTACAGTCCTTACCATCTTCCAGTGCATGGTTTGGCGGCATTCAGCACATTCACGCTGCCGTGCAACTGCTACCACCATCCATCTCCAGAGGGCTTTCCAGGCTGCGGAAGCTCCCTGTACCCACGCACTCATGGTAATCACTAATCATTCTGCTTTCTGCCTGCATTTCTCTACTCGAGGTACCTCACAGAAGTGGAATCCTGTTTGTCCTTCCATGACCGAGTTAGTTCACTTAGCATAATGTCCTGAAGGTGCATCCATGTTGTAGCATGTAACAGGACTTCATTCCTTTTTAAGGCTGAATAATATTCCACTGGGCTTGCCAGGTGGTGCAAATGGTAGAGAGCCTGCCTGCCAATGCAGGAGATGTAAGAGATGAAGGTTCGATCCCTGGGCCGGCAAGATCCCCTGGAGGAGGGCATGAATCCCATGGACAGAGGAGCCTGGCAGGCTACAGCCTTGCGACCAGGGGTCGCAAAGAGTCGGACATGACTGAAGCGACTTAGCGTGCATGCATGCAATATTCCATTATGTGTGCACACCCCATATTATATCTATTCTTCCACTGGTAGACACATGGGCTGTTTGGCTGTCATAAATAATCCTCCCATGAACTTAGGTGCACAAATGTCTTTGAGTCCCAGTTTTCAATTCTATTGAGTATATACATACCATGAAGTTGGACTGTTGGGTCATACAGTAATTTTATTTGTAACTTTTTTTTTTTTTTTTAGGAACTATCACACTGTTTTCATAGCAGCTGCATCATTTCTTCTATAGTTTCTAAGATGTTCCTGGCTGTCTGTGAAGGGAATGAGAAGGTGGAAAACCACTGGTGGGCCCCTCAGAACCACCTCCATCCCACTATATCAATGAATGGCGACTGCTACTGAAAGCTGTCTTGTTTTTACACACACACACACAAAAAAGCAGTTGTTTTTTCTCAATCAGTTCTGGTTTTTCTGATAAATGGTAAGGTGCTATGATGCTCTGAAAACAGCCCAAATCGGTACTTACAGTTTAATACGGGGCTCCTGAAGATAATACTTCAACCAAAAAGGAATGAAAAGTGTAAACCAGGATTAAGAGAATTTTAAAATAAACTTTTACTTTTGAGTCACACTTCGAAAACGTTGCAGCCACACTAAGACCTAAATCTTAATTGTTGACACTGGACTGAAAAGAAAGCAATCAGCAGCAAGCATACAACTTATATCTGTGATTAGCCATTCTAGGTCTGATCTATGGATTTGGGGTAGATGGGTACCAATTTATTTTTCCTCTTTGGAGCGCCACGCATGAAGTGTAATTACAAATTTCTTTGCATTTTCTGTGGTGGGGAATTAAAATCATAACCTTCCTGAAGAACTGGAACGGGATGCTTTTTTATCCTTTAGTTTTTCCTCAAAACAAAAATAGATGCCAAACTGAGTTTCATCTTATATGCAAAATAATCCCAACAGTTCCAGCCACATGACTCTTGGCATCACTGCTTTTACCTGATGAAACCACTAGTGTCAAAATGATAGTAATTTCAAAAAAATCAAGAGCTTTATTTATATGCTTAATTATATCACCTTTCCATTGTGTCACATTGTTTTTTCATTATTATGGGTTTTAGTTAATGCACAGAAAAATTTCCCTGAATGAACACTTCACAAAGCTAGATACCTGAATTTTCTTATGGGCAAATTAATTTCAACAAATGCCAAAAGACTTAAAGTGCTTTGGCAAAGCCTGGTGGCTTTGATGCTGTCTTGAGAAAACTATGGCTTTGATTCAAAGCAGAGCCCCACACAAGCCTCTTTGCTGGGGTCTAGTCCAAGTGTTAAGGCTCACCCGGTGTTCCTCCCAGCTCAACTCACCTGTACAATCCTCTCATCCTCTCCAGGGCCCGCTCCACCCCGTCACCTTCCACCTCCTGCTCTAGATTGAGTGTCCTAAGCTTCTAACTGCAACTTCCTTGTTTGGACTTCTGCAAATCTGCTTCACCTCCCTAATTCTACTGAACATTTCATGAAGAACAGCAAACCTGGAAATAGTTTTTTCTGTTACGTCCTTATTTTACTATCTCCTCTGACCTATTCCTGTCCACGTCCTCCTACCCCCAAAACTAATACTCACTCCCATACTCACACACACACCTCAAGGCTGAAACTGGACAGAAGAGGAAAAACTAAAAAATAAGAAGATCAGGTATGCTGAGTAACAAGAGAGCTAGAAAGCGTTTTTTTCATAGTTGTAAATATATCTTTTTTCATTATACAATGAAGACATAGACATGTTAAAAAAAGTTGGAAAAGAGAGAAAGGGTGAACATGTTACTATAGCTCCACCCTCCTAACTCTGCTGACCATGCAGAAAGCAGAGAGTATTTCCTCCTGCCTTCTGTCCTGGGCCTGAACTTGTTTCTTCGCTGGGATCATATTCTCCCTGCTCTGTGCAAAGCATGCATCAGCTCTTTCCTATGCCTCCAGTCTCCACCAGACTTGCCCCTGAAAAGCTCCTCTGCCTCTGCCTCTTCCTCGCAGGTGTTCTCTGGGGCTCATCTCTGCTCTTAGTCTGAGCTCATCTCATCCCCGTGGTTCCTGTACACCGGTACGCACAGTTCCCAAAGTGAGTACACAGCTGCCCCGATGTCACAGCTCGTGCACAGATGTGCTGAGGGATGCGTTACATTGCTGAGGGAAATACAGCCATATTTGACACCTGTTGGTCACCATACAAAATACCAGCTTGAGGTAGTTTCCTGTTTCGACATGAAATCACCTACAGTCCTTTGGATGACATCATCGTTTTGAAGCAGGGTTCTGAGAAATGGTGATAAAAAGCAAGTTCAAGGTGGAACAGGAAACGTTGTCCCATCTGTTTCTAAGGCGTGAGAGGCTATGCGGTGCCCAAGGAAGCATGTAATTCCAGCGGTTAGCGTTCTCCAGAGAAGCAGAAGCAGCACGATATGTGTGTGTACACAGAGAGAGACTGATTTTAGGAACTGTCTCACGCCACTGTGGGGGTTGGCAAGTCCCAGCTCTGCAAGGCAGGCCAGCAGGCTGGAGACTTACGGAATAGCTGGCGGCACAGCTGAGTCTGGAGACAGGGTTCTTTCCTCCCTGAGAGCCCTTGGCTATTATCTCTTAATGCCTCTGGAAGATTGCATGAGGCCCATCCGCATTATGGAGAGTAATCTGCTTCTCTCAAGGTCTACTGATCCAGGTGTTAATCTTATCTAAAAAATACCTTCAGAGCAACATCCAGACTGGTGTATGACCAAACACACGGGCTTCCCAGGTGGCGCAGCAGTAAACAATCTGCCTGCCAATGTAGGAGACACAGAATCCCTGGGTCAGGAAGAGTCCCTGCAGTAGGAAATGGCAACTCACTCCAGTATTCTTGCCTGGGAAATCACACAGACAGAAGAGCCTGGTGAGCCACGGTCTATGGGGGCTCAAAGAGTCCGACACAACTCAGTGGCTGAGCACACAGCACACACATGGATACTATGCCATGCCAAGTCAGCACATAAAATTAACTATCACCTAAGACTGAAAAAGATAGGGACGTCCCTGGTGGTCCAGTGTTTAAGAATCCATGCTCCCAACGCAGGGGACATGGGTTCGATCCCTGGTCCAGGAAGATTCCACGTGCCATGGAGCAATTAAGCCCATGTGCTACAACTTCTGAAGCCCACACACCTTCGAGCCCGTGCTCCACAACAAGAGAAGCCACGGCAAAGAGAAGCCCGCTCACCGCAGGAAGACTAGCCTCCACTCGCCACTAGAGAACGTCTGCACGTAGCAACAAAGACCCCGCATAGCCATAAATAAAATGTTTTAAGAAAGAAAAAGATACATATATATTTCAGTGTGTACACTTATATTTTCAATCAGCCACTAAATTGTTAGGACATAAATTCTCACTAGGTTGTATGAACTTTATTGCTGAAATGAACAGAAACTGTCAGGTATTTCTTTTGGCCTATGGGCACTGAGGGTGCTGTGAATGGGAAAAAAAGCTTAAGAATACACCTACACATTGCTGGCTGCAGCCCAGTAATCCCCAAATCCAGACAGACATATTCTAAATGCTCATCAATATACACGTGTTCTAAATACATTTCAATATACATGCAGGTTCTAAATGCACATCAACATACATGCATATTCCAAAGCAAAGAATTCCCACAGTTCAGTTCAGTTCAGTTCCGTTGCTCAGTTGTGTCCGACTCTTTGCGACCCCGTGAATCGCAGCACGCCAGGCCTCCCTGTCCATCACCAACTCCCGGAGTTCACTCAGACTCACGTCCATCGCGTCAGTGATGCCATCCAGCCATCTCATCCTCGGTCATCCCCTTCTCCTCCTGCCCCCAATCCCTCCCAGCATCAGAGTCTTTTCCAATGAGTCAACTCTTCGCATCAGGTGGCCAGAGTACTGGAGTTTCAGCTTTAGCATCATTCCTTCCAAAGAAATCCCAGGGTTGATCTCCTTCAGAATGGACAGGTTGGATCTCCTTGCAGTCCAAGGGACTCTCAAGAGTCTCCTCCAACACCACAGTTCAAAAGCATCAATTCTTTGGCGCTCAGCTTCCTTCACAGTCCAACTCTCACATCCATACATGACCCCTGGAAAAACCATAGCCTTGACTAGACAGACCTCTGTTGGCAAAGTAATGTCTCTGCTTTTCAATATGCTCTCTAGGTTGGTCATAACTTTTCTTTCAAGGAGTAAGCGTCTTTTAATTTCATGGCTGCAATCACCATCTGCAGTGATTTTGGAGCCCCCAAAAATAAAGTCTGACACTGTTTCCACTGTTTCCCCATCTATTTCCCATGAAGTGATGGGACCAGACGCCATGATCTTCGTTTTCTGAATGTTGAGCTTTAAGCCAACTTTTTCACTCTCCTCTTTCACTTTCATCAAGAGGCTTTTTAGTTCCTCTTCACTTTGTGCCATAAGGGTGGTGTCATCTGCATATCTGAGGTTATTGATATTTCTCTCCTGGCAATCCTGATTCCAGCTTGTGCTTCTTCCAGCCCAGCGTTTCTCATGCTGTACAACATATGTACAGCCTTGACGTATTCCTTTTCCTATTTGGAACCAGTCTGTTTTTCCATGTCCAGTTCCAACTGTTGCTTCCTGACCTGCATATAGGTTTCTCAAGAGGCAGTAACCTCACTTCAAATGTTCCAAAACTCAATTTCTTATTCCCTCCACCACGTCTACTATCAGTCTGACTTCTAGAAATGGATTTTTTAATCCTCACCACTCCTCTTCTCCATAAACCATCCCAATCCACCCACAGCATGGTATGTTCTTGAAGCATAATACAATGATTTTCACCTAGGTCACATTTTCTTATAAAAATAAAATTAAATATGGATTAAAGCCCTTATCACAAATTATGGGCTTATAACTTCTACAGGTAGAATGTTTATTTTTTACTTCTTTCACATCTTCATATTTAGAAAAAGCAGTCAAGATAGCTTAGGAAAAGTACCTAGCCTGGTGATAAGTAAGGATTTATTTTTAAGGGAAATTCTCCTTGATTTATATAATGACAACACTTTGCCCCTACTGAAACATTTTGGAGGCAGAGATTTCATTAAAGTGAGTCTTGATATTATATTGATGCTGCTCAGTTGCTCAGTCGTGCCTGACTCTTTGCGACCCCATGGACGGCAGCACACCAGGTTTCCCTGCCCTTCACTATCTCCCAGAGCTTGCTCAAACTCATGTCCCTTGAGCCTGCGATGCCATCCAACCATCTCATCCTCTGTCGTCCCCTTCTCCTCCTGTCCTCAATCTTTCCCAGCATCAGGGTCTTAAAAGCTATCTCATAATAATAGACTTGAGCCCCCTCTCCAAGCCCCACCTCTGTTCTAGTGTAGAGTCCAGCCTCACCCACATAGCTGATGTGTGGGTGGCTTAAAGACAAATATAACATTTGACCTTATAAAGCAAAAACCACAGGGAGAAAATGTTCAGAAAACCAAAATCAGACATTCAATTTATCTATTTTTCCCCTGAGAGCATAAGTATTGCTGAGTGAAAGACAGTCAACTATCACTGTAGAGAAAACTTTGATTGAAAACATTTTCACTTATTTCTCATAATTAGAGTTGGAAACTACTAGAAGTTATTTCCTCTGTTATTTCATCTTTGTTGGCAATATTTGCTCTATTGAATAAAGATGTGTTCCATCATGCATAATAATAGTTATGGAACTGCACTCTTGAGATACCAAGGCAATGTGATTTTTCTCTTTTAAGAAGGGAGATTTCTTATTCATTGAAGGCAGTAGGTTTGCTATTTAAAAGAAGCCAACCCATTCAAATGGGGCTTCTGCTATCACCAGCCCTCAATATACCTAAAGACGCACACAGCGCTATAAAAAATTCAGTACTCTAGTGGAAACAAACATTAAAAGGTTAAAAATAAACAATAACCTGGGGAAAGTCCATAAAGTATTTGGTGAATGCTAAAAATTAGGAAGTATTACCATTTGAAGGTATTTATCTAATAGAAAAACAAGTCCACACTACGAGATTTACAGTGAAGGCAGCAAAAAACAAGTGAACTCAAAATTGGGGCTTTGGGGATAAGCAAGAAATCTGATATAAAAACATACTTGACAGAAGAACAGCACAGTGAAATGTATTTATATTTCTCTGTGAAAGTATGTTCTCGGTTTATTCTCTTTGGCCAATGTATACATTTTTGGGCAATGAACTAGGGAAAAATCTATAGGCTGACTTATACACTGCAGTATTTTTGGTATATGAATTTCTCCACCCGGCCGACGTTTATAATAATTTATAATCGCAGCATTTTCTAGACTACACAATCTCACCAGCCCCCCCAGACATTCAGAATAAACATAACCTGATTTTTCCAACACTACTGTTAAAAATAAAAGGACCACACAGTGAGTATCTCTCACTGTCACAAGAACCATTGGAACAAGTTGTTTTCTTTAAATTCATTTCATTCCAAGACTTTGGAAAATTAGCAATTCTCCATAGAAGATCGTAAAATACAGGAACCAGAAGGGATACGTGGGCATCTAGTCACTGGCTTGGAAACATACTACTTCTTAAAAATTTACAATGTTGGGTTAGTTTCAGGTGTACAGGAAAGTGATTCAGGTTTACATACATATACAGAAAAAATTTTCAGATCCTTTCTATTATACGTTTATTACAAGATACTGAAAATAGTTCTCTGTGCTATACAGCAGATTTCTGTTATTTATCTATTTTATATGCGGTAGTGTGTATTTGTTAATCCTAAACTCTCAGTTTATGCCTCCCTCCCCTTGCCTCTTTGATAATCATAATTTGTATTCAATATCTGAGTCTATGCTAAGATTTCATATATAAATGATATCATGATATGTGTCTTTGACTTATTTCACTTAGTAAGATCATCTCTAGGTCCATTTATGTTGCTACAAATGTACTATCTTTTAAAAAATTTTGAGTTGTAAAACGTTTCTCTGGGCAGGTAAAAGTGATGACACTTTGGCTGAAGAAGGGGGTGGGAGGCTGGAGGTGGGGACAGGGGGTGCCCCATCTTTTTCAGCTCACCCTCTGAGCCGGTCTGCAAAAACACAGAAGACACTGAAGGGAGTGAGACACATTCTGAAGGCATTTTGGAGGCATTTTCTAGAAAGAGAGTGTCAAGAGTTGATAGAGTCAGCCAGACATGAACACAGGGTTACTGGAACAAGTCCACGCTGTACTATAAAAGAAGTTCAAGAACATGCAGAATTTCACCTGCTTAATACTTTGAAGTGTAATGCTAAAGTTTACAGTCAAATCCACTCTCACACAGGGTGACAACTCAACCTGGTTTGCCCAGGACTTTCCCAGTATGAAAACTGGAAGTTGCATGTCCCGGGAACCCCATCTCTGCCAGCAAAGGGGGACAGGGACCATTACTTACTCTACCTCCCACATAATACTATATAAAATCACTTCCGCTAGCAACTGGCCTCATTCTGAAGTGAATCAAACCACAGCCATCCAAGAACGGATGAACAGCCCAGACTGAACGCTTTGGCCACCTGATACAAAGAATTGACTCATTGGGAAAGACCCTGATGCTGGGAAAGACTGAAGGCAGGAGGAAAAGGGGGCGACAGAGGATGAGATGGTTGGATGGCATCACTGACGTGATGGACATGAGTTTTGAGTAAATTCTGGGAGTTGGTAACGGACAGAGAAGCCTGGCGTGCTGCAGTCCATGGGGTTGAAACGAGTCGGACATGACTGAGTGACTGAACTGAAATGAGGAATACCTATTGGAGTAGACACATTACCTAAAGAAGAAGAAAGAAACCTGGTATTTCCTACATCATAAGGATGTGTACCGAACATATGAAAAGCACTAGACTGGGTTCCACCTCATCTTTTAGGTAGAGAGGGATACCCAAAGTGTTTTAAAGAGAGCATTTTCAGCTTAGTAAACAACTGTCTTCTATACTATTGTCATTATATCTGACCTCTTTTTGATAAGTTCCTATATCTATTATTATATAATATCAAGATAAACAGTTTTCATTTAAATGATCAAAGGTTAAAATCATCACCAATAATGAAAACGGATGATGCATAATCTGATACCGTTTCACTGTTCATGTTTTTCAAATACTTAACTTCCATTCTGGCAACAGACACAAGGACAATTGTTTCCATCAGTGGATAGCTCATCTGAAAACATATGAATACTTAGAGCCCAGGGGCAAGAGATGTGGCTGATGTGCTGAGCCAACATGGGATGGGAATAAGTCTGCCCCCTGTGAAAACAGAAGTGCTGTTTTCATGATTCATCAAAGCTGCACCTCCTTCCTTTCAAATACTCTCCAGCACTCAGGATCAACTCTCCAGAGATTAGGTGGAGAAGCATGTAGTTTGCCCTGTGTTTCTATCTCCTCTCACTACAGGATTTTCACTTTTGAAGCAGAAGATCTGACAAAGAGAAGAACTCCTTTTTGTCCTGGAGTCCTGTGAAAATCTTTGGCTCATTTTCACCTTTGAAAAACACTTACTCTCTGTCTCAAATTCGGTTCTCTCTTTCCTTATGGGAGCAGCACTGATTTTTCGCAGTTACCTTTAA
Source organism: Oryx dammah (assembly GCF_014754425.2). NCBI lineage: Eukaryota > Metazoa > Chordata > Mammalia > Artiodactyla > Bovidae > Oryx > Oryx dammah. The sequence continues at coordinate 58,132,788 of NW_024070194.1, forward strand.
CATCAGAAGCTGAGGCTTAGTACCACCTCCTCCTCTTTTCTGTATGTTTCCTGTACATTGCCAACAAAGGTCCATCTAGTCAAAGCTATGGTTTTTCCAGTGGTCATGTATGGATGTGAGAGTTGGACTATAAAGAAAGCTGAGCACCCAAGAATCGATGCTTTTGAACTGTGGTGTTGGAGATGACTCTTGAGAGTCCCTTAGACTGCAAGGAGATCCAACCAGTCCATCCTAAAGGAAATCAGTCCTGAATATTCATTGGAAGAACTGATACTAAAGCTGAAACTCCAATACTTTGGCCACCTGATGCGAAGAACCGACTCACTGAAAAGATCCCGATGCTGGGAGAGATTGAAGGCAGGAGGAGAAGGGGAGGACAGAGAATGAGATGGTTGGATGGCATCACTGACATGACGGACTGAGCGACTGAACTGAACTGTACATTGCATGCCTCCCTGCACCTCCCATCTTTTTCTACATCCTCTCCTTTCTCTACATCAGCCTTCCAGAGATGCCTCTGGGAATTGCTGCATCCCACAAAGGAACCCGCCTGCCAATGCAGGAGACGTGGAGATGCGGGTTTGATCCCTGGGTTGGAAAGATCCTCTGGAAGAGGACATGGCAACCCACTCCAGTATCCTTGCCTGGAGAATCCCATGGACAGATGATCCTAGCAGGCTATAACCCAAGAGGTCACAAAGAGTTGGACATGGCTGAAGCAAAACTTAGCAAGACCCTTGGTGCTAGAGATGGTCAGCACCAAGGCTAGATGAAGAACCACCCAAAAGACCCATGTGAGTGGGTTCTTGAGTAAACAATGAGTTTGTTTTGTAGACAGCAGGTGGGAACAAATACCACATCTGAATTTCCATTGACAGTCAAGGGAGCGAAGTGGAACTGGAGGAGGGTTTCTCCCACACACGCCTGTGCTCATAACGCGTGTGAAAGTGCCACCCTGGACAGACGACACGACTTTGCTGAGGGGTTATCCCTCTACAGAGCGTTCCTGGGCTGCCCCTTAACATCACCCATGAGTCTTCACCTTGTTATCAAGATGCTTACATTCAAATGTTAGTCCTCTGCAGATCCATGCAATGGGTTCATTTTACAATATGTAAACAGAACTATAGGAGGGGTTGCATAGGCTTAGCAAGACAGTAAGGATTTTTTTTTTTTTTAATGAAAGAATATAATAACAGGTGTTTTTGAAGCTCTCTTGCTGAAGAGTGTTTTTCAAAGAGAATAAGGTTGGGCCCATCACTCATAAGGACACCCACCAAAACTGTTTCAGTCGGTCTATAAACCAACATTTGACTTCAATATCAGGGTCTATAACCCTCAGTCTGATGCCAATTCCAAGCTGGGCACTGCCATCAGATGGGAAAACTGCCACCCAAAGAATCCTCTCACAAGATGGTTTCACCAGCTTTCTACAAAATAGTCAAAATAAACACATTTCTGCAGGTGGTAGCCAAAGAAGCAAAACAAATATTCTCTAAAACCACCCCCATCCTGTAGGAGGGTGTCTGACATGAAAACACTCCAGAATTTCACATCGACTTTGTACTGAAAAGCTCCATTTGGCTCCAAACTCAGACAGCTTTAGCAACACAACCCACTGATATTTCCACAGCCACCCTTCTTTTTCTCTTAATTGGGCTGTTGATGAGCCTCACACTCAACGTAACAGGCTCTTCCAACACCCCTGTGCTGCTCACTCGGAAATAAGAGCATTCAATCACCAGGTTACTCTTCCCACGCCTGCCAATGGGAGCACACTGTCCTGCGATAAAGTCGGTGCCTGTCAACAGACGGGGCAACGACTTCACTCTCAGCTCTGCTGACAACCTGGGCTCCTGGCAGTGTCCTCAGAGGAACGTTTCTACATCTACCCTCCCAGGTTCCCTGCAAATCAACAGCAGACCTGCAAAATATGTCCCAGGGCCCTGCTGATTTTCATCAAGAGGTTCATTGGAGGAGATGATGGAGGGGAAGCAGAACACGAGTAATGCTAATATTTCCCTTCCTATGTCTTTTTTTTTCTTAAATATCTGACACTTTATCCCACCGTGGTTTTATTTATTTATTTATTTTTTAATTTTGGCTGCACTGGGTCTTTGCTGCAGCACACGGGCTTTCTCTAGCTGCAGTACATGGGGTTACTCTCTAGTTGTGGCACGAGGGCTTAACTGCTCCTCGGCATGCAGGATCTTAGTTCCCCAGCCAGGGATCAAACCTGCATCCCCTGCTTTGGGAGGTAGATTCTTAACCACTGGACCACCCAGGGAAGACTCCCTTCATATGTTATTAAACCAAATCTCTTTCGCCAATTTCCACAGCTGGTGTATCTTTAAATACTAATTTTCAGAAAATCTATGACTTAGGGTTCCACTTTAACTTTCCTGTGGAAGAAAACATATTCAGCCTTCCAGGCACACTTTTATTTATATCCGTCTTTCCTGAAATGACTTGTGGATGGGCCCCAGTTTGCTGGAATCTTCTCCTTGCTTTTGTGTGGAAAAGCTAAGCGAGGGAACGGGCCTCCTGAGCGTAACTCCCCCTACTTTGGAGACAAAGCCTTGGTCTTGAAGAGGAGGCCCGGATTCCACAAATAAACTGTGCTGTTGATATCATCTGCTTCTCCTCATGTCACCTTAGGTATCCAGAGAATCTGACACCAGCCCTGGAGGAACATAAAATTCCACTGCAAGAAGAGTCCACTTTGCAGAGCAGAGAGCTTCTTATCGGTGGGCCAGGGGGTCAGTGTGTCTAAAACAGCTGCTGTGTTTCTGTTCTCTTCCTCCTCCCTCTGCTGCTGAACAAAATTCAGGAGTCATCTGTCATTATCTTTTATTACCTGGTGGCCTTAGGCATATTTCCCTGAAAGCTTCAGTTTCCTCATCTGCAAAATGCAGATAACACTGCAAAAGCACTGGGTTGTTGGAAGGATTAAATGAATTTTGCACATAAAGAGTTCAGAAAAGTGCCTGATACATGGTAAAAGCAAAACAAACATCTACGGCTGTTATTACATATAGTTTTTGAGCAGCCATTTCTTTGGTGGGTTAATATTAATAAAAGGCATTTCCAGAAAGACTTTTTCTTTTTAATATCCAATTTAGAAGAAATTGGAGAGTCAAGAAAAACAACTGGGAAACAACCATGCCAGATTTTAGGAGGCAGCAGGACCAACAAATCTGAAAGTAACTATGAGCTCTTTGCTGTAGTTTTCCTTCGGGAAAGTAGTATCTTAAAAAAAAAAATTAATTATTCACACATTTTACAAATAGCAGTTTGTCTGCCACTGGTTGTAAAGATTAAGGAGAACAGGCTTCATCCTAAGAAGTTCCTGTAAGTAAGGACCATGTAGTACAGAAAAAGGCAGTGCAGCAGTTTGAAAATAAGGAGCCAGCCTGTGCTAGGTACCCATAAGATGGCTTATCGGCCTTATGTGCTTTAATCCTCATATTTCAGGAAGTGGACATTATCTTCACCTTACAGATGCGGAAACAGGAGACTAGAGCTGACTTCATTAGACTCAGGTTCACACAGTAAGTGGTGGCTATGGTTCAAACCCAGATCAGATGGACTCAAGTCTAGGACGATTTTGTATATTTCTACCAGCGTTGGCCAAAGTGTGTTCAGTGGGTTCTGGATGTACACAGATGTGAAACAGAATTCCATATCCAACTCTGTTGGGAGAAAAGCTGAGTTAAATAAAAGTTATAACTGGGTTGTCTTCATTGCAGGTCTTTTCAGAGATTTCAGTATGCAAATAATATACTGTGGACCCCATAGTGTGACATAGTGTGAAATATCTATCACACCATGGAAGCCTGTGTGTGTGTGTGTGTGTGTGTGTGTGTGTGTGTGTGTGTGAGATTCATTATGCTCTACTATTCCACAGAATAGAGCTTGGAAACCCCACATTCATCCTGTACTGCTTTCTCATGGCATTGAGGGCAAACTCTCAATCCTTAAAACTAGGATTTGTTTTCACCCTTTCCTCCAATCACTAACATTTTCCCTGTTTTTTTATACCAGTGCTATTCATTCATTCTTTCGTTTGTAAATATGTTATGCTAGACACTCATTCATTCATACATATAGTATGTTATGCTAGACATTATACCTGGGACAAAGGAAAATGACCCCTGGACATCAGTAGACATTTATTCATACACAACTGAGAACTTTGCTTTAGAATCCTGTTTCTGAGAGAGGAGGACAAGAGAGATAAAAATAAGAGAATGGATAAGCACAGGTTTTTCTGGCTGCATCCCTAGTGGCTCAGAGGTTAAAGTGTCTGCCTCCATTGTGGGAGACCTGGGTTCGATCCCTCGGTCGGGAAGATCCCCTGGAGAAGGAAATGGCAACCCACTCCAGTATTCTTGCCTGGAGTATCCCATGGAATCGGAGGAGCCTGGTGGGCTACAGTCCACGGGGTCACAAAGAGTTGGACACGACTGAGCAACTTCACTTTCACTTTCAATACCTTTGTCCCTTTCAGAGAACAACACACAAAGCTCAGGGCCCACATTTAAATTAAACCCTAAGCAAGTTGATGACCTGCCCTGTTCTCCATTCAGTAGACCTCACTTCATTCTCAGAGGGTAGGGTGAGTTGCTTGTGATTCTGAATTTGGCCCACATCCAGTTGTCCAGACCACCCTATTACTGCTTCACTGCAATCAATTATATTAGGTCTTCAATTCCTTTGATTCCCTTCCAATCCAAATTCCCCCTTTCTGGGGGTGACTCTTGATGGTCTAGCCAGTGTATTATTGAACAGCGTATGGAATTTGGAATGGCATTTCCATATGAGGCCCCTGTAACATTCCTTTTCCAGGTTCCATTCTGAAACACATGTGCTATCAGTTAGCACAGGAGTCTGAGAAGGGACATGGCTGAGGAAGGGATGGGGAAGAAGAGGCGGGTATTCAAAAGGCAGGCTCCTCACACCGTCTCCCAGTAAAGAACACAGTTCCCAAGTAACAGTTTTGGTATGACTTCACAGGAACTTTCATTTTTTCGACTATGCAGTATGTGGAATCTTAGTTCCCTGACCAGGGATTGAACCTGTGTCCTCTGCACTGGAAGCATGCAGTCTCAACCACTGCACGGCCAGTGAGGTCCCTTCAGTTTTCTTTTACAATTTTAAATGTCAGTGGTCAGTTAAACATGGCTACTAGAATGTGGCTCGGGCAGTGAACCTAAGACTCAGGTGACTTACCCACCCTGTGTTTCCTTCGATAACAAACCACTCAGCAGTTATTTTGGCAGGTCCACGGGAGGTTTGTCTCTACAGTGAGTGAGACAGCCTTCCTGTTCTCGATGGAGGCAGACACGATTCTGTCCCAACGGGAAGGAAGGAGAGAGAGTGAGGTCGGGCTGTGTCCACACGAAGATGGCCCCGCAGCATGTCAGCTCTCTGCCAGGTCTGACAGTGGGAAGCTTGACACAGGAAATAACCCCACCAGCAGCCACATTTTCAGTGATTAATCGCACCTACCATCTATCCCTCTGGGCTCACAGAGGCTTTAGAACCTAAGAACTCTTGAGAAGAAGTCTGACCTAGACCTCATGAAAAAGAAGAAATTATACTCACTAGTCAATAATGGTTTCAAAAAGGAGACTCGTGAAGAACTTCGCAATCCAAAAGATGATCCGATATTGTGCAGGAAATACATCTATTGTCAGAAGGGGGAACAAAAAGAACCTTTTGCGACGGGGGAATAAAATAGACTTTCAAGAGAATCACGAACAGGAAAGTTACTGCTCTGTAATTAACAGCTTAGGCTTTAAAAAGTGGGGACACAACAGAAATCAAAATATAAACATCGGTGTTAGCGAGTGCCTAGTGGGGAGCTGTCAATCTCTCCCTGTAGGTATGAGTAGCAGACATGAGGAGCTAAAATGCAAAGGTTCGAGAGGAGAGGACTCTCAAAATATACAAGAGAACAGACAGCTAGACGTTAGGCAGTTAAAGCGGCAAGACGAGAAATGTCACATTCCAAACTGTGGAAGACAAGACGTCCCTTTGCAGGACCCAACAGAGAACAGGAAGTGAAAGGGGACACCTAGCTTCAGGGCTACTGGCCAAAGAGAAGTTATTTTTAGTTATTTTTATCACTTGGAAGATGCTGCTGCTAAAAGTACTGTTTCCCAGGCATGGATGTGGTATGTGTCCAGCCTGCCCCAATGTATATTACAGCTTCAGAGAATCACTCCTGCTGAAGGACGGCGCTGCCAGCTAGTCACTAAGACACCCCAAGTGGCCAGAGAGGTGGTTTTAAACACCAGACTCAGGACCTGGTGTTTTGGAGAGAATTCACAGATGTAGGCGTTTCTTACTCTTCCATCATTATTTATTGGGGAATCCACATCGCTGGTAAGAGGAGACTGTTCAATTTTCTACTGAGGCATTCAGGTTGGGGGCAAAATGCTTCTCTATTTCAATTCCTTAAGATTACAGAAGGCTCAAGAGCCACTGAGGGTTGTGAAATAGCAAGAGTGGAACAGCCATACCCAAAGATGCAAATTACCAGTGCACTGGGGAAGTCAAATCACGTAGTGACCATCTATGAAGACTGAACTTCCAAGTGGGTTGTGGTGGGTCTTCACAGTAGAAAGGGGACTTTATTAATGTTGACACCAACACTGCCTACCAATGTTTGAAGGGTGATCAAGTAGCTGCTATTATTAAAAAAAAAAAAAATCAGGTATTGTTTTCCTAGGATAGGTATCAGTTGGTTAGCCAGATTTAAAAAAATTTTTTAAGAAAATCTTATATGAGATTACTGTTGTTCACTCAGTCTTGTCCAACTCTTTGCGACCCCAATGGACCACAGTACGCCAGGTTTCCCTGTCCTTCACCATCTCCTGGAGTTTGCTCAAATTCATCTCATTGAGTCGGTGATGCTATCTAAACATCTCATCCATTGTTACCCACTTCTCCTCCTGCCTTCAATCTTTCCCAGCATCAGGGTCTTTTCCAATGAGTTGGCTCTTCTCATCAGGTGTCAGCAAAGTGATTTCTCTGCTTTTTAATATGCTCTCTAGGTTAGTCACAGCTTTTCTTCCAAGGAGAAGCATCTTTTAATTTCACGGCTGCAGTCACCATCTGCAATGATTTTGGAGCCCAAGAAAATGAAGTCTATCACTGTTTCCATTGTTTCCCCATCTATTTGCCATGAAGTGAAGGGACTGGATGCCATGATCTTAGTTTTTTGATTGCTGAGTAAGAGATTATATCAACTAGAATTTGGAGATAATATTTTTTAAATTTCATCATTAGACTAGGACCATTGGTACAGTACTCTCTGTGCTTTGTTTTTTGGAATGATCTCTTTCTTTCCCATCTAGATGTTGAAGACTTCTAAACATGTCCGAAACATGTCCTCCCAGAGCACGGTCTCCACCAAGCCCCAGAGCTATATTTCCAGCTGCCTAGTGGATGCTCCATGGGCTCCCCAAAGAGCATGCTGTCCAGGCAGAACTATGGCACCTGGTCAATCTCCCCTAATCCCACCTGCTCTCCTTCCTGGAATGGCATCACTGCTCATCCAAGTAGATATAATCATCCTACCTGTAAGAGGGCTCTAATGTGGTGTTCCCTTGTCCATCACAATGTTTCTACTTCTGTTTGTTTAATTTTATTTTACAAAGACTGATTTAGTACTGAGTATGTCTACGAACTTTCTAAGACTTTCATCCTTTTTTGCCTTCCATCACCAAGAACCTGCAAACCAGTCTCCCTCACTCCCCACCTGCTCTTCCTAAGGCAGTCAAAGTAGCTGCACTAAAATACAAATCTCATCACAGCACTTCCAGACTCTAAGCTCCTGAAAATTCCTTGTTTTCTGTACTCCTTAGCACGGCCCATAATGGCCTTTATTACCTGCTTGTCACTTGTTCTTCACACTCCCCATGAAGCTTACATTGCATCCACAACAAACTAGGCACCTGCCCTCACCTTGCTTTTCCCTCTGCTGGTGAGGGTTTTCTCTACCTGGAACCCCCACTGCCCTGCCAGTTTCAACCAGAAAGAAGGAAGTTTACCAAGAGAAGCATTTCCCAGCCTGGAGAACCCCAAGGGAAAATAATAAAACACCAAGTGGACCTAAAACCCAACCCCAAGTGAAAACAGAACAGTTCAACAGAATGGAAAACAGTTGGGTGCTTTTCTTAACCATATGGTCAGGCCCCAAAAATAAAACACAAGAACCTAATATAAAATAACAAATGATGAAGCAATGACAAACTGGAATACTTTATCCACGCAAAAAGGAAATGTGGAGGAATTACACAGCTGTAGTCACAGAAGCAGCTGTTGAGTCAGCCAACTAGAGGAAAGATAGGCATGGAAATCAGAGATGGATGATTTATGCTAATTGACTTATATTTGGTCTGAGTCCTCTCTATTTTGTATTTCTAAACCTCTTGTCAGCATCATTTCAAGTTCTACCCATTTCCAGCAAGTTTCATACAGCATTTTTTCCCAACTATGTCTTCTCTGTTTTCACAGATGATGATGAAAAAGGAGATGAAAAAGCAAGTGAAACCACAGGCCACTTTCAGAAACTCCCACGTATGCAAATCCCATTAACTCGAACACAAGTGTCAGGGGTTCTGTGAGTGAGAACTTCTCAGGTTAAGTGGAGAACACAAGACAACCAAGACATGACCTCGAATTCCAGGACTCACAGTGTTGGAAGACTTGAAGCCAACAGCCTAGGATGACCAACAGGCAAACACAGTGCATCTAACACCCAGCTTGGGTTTCTCCTTCAGATTTGATCCTTCTAAGACCTTCCCCAGGTCACTCACTGAAAACAGGAATCTTGCAGCTGCTAAAAACAAGACCTTGTTTGTGATGACTCTTGACTTCCCTCTCTCTGATGGGCCTCTACAGTCAGACCAAAAGTAAATCTCATCACCTCTAAGAACCAGGATCTGACTGCTTCTCACCCCTCAAGCCACACCCCAGTCATGGCCCATATCCTCTCCTATTCAGAAGTCTCCTTGTGGGTCTTCCTGCTTCTACAGGCTACTCTCCACAGGGGTCAAACTCAATCTTTTAAAAAAAGTATGCAGGTCCTCCAAATGTCCAGACATCTCAACTAAAAATTCAAGTCTTTACTATGCCTGCTTAATTCTACAGACTTTGCCCAGGTCTGTCTTTAGACCCGCCCCCCACATTCCTCCCCTAGCCACAACCCTCCCCTAGCCATACCCTCCCCTAGCCACACCAGCCACAGAGACCACCTACGCCCTGATCCTCAGACCCCGCCCCCGGCCCCGCCCCCTGCTATTTCCTCTGCGAGGGTTCTTCCTCTGACCAGTATTCTCCTGATGGCCTCCCGCCCTCCTTCCTGCTTGGGCTCTGCTCAGACTACCCCTTCATTCAAAACTCCTTTATAAAAACCACCCGGGAATTTCCTGGTAGTCCAGTGGTTAAGACTCCAAACTTCCACTGCAGGAGGCGCGAGATCCATCCCTAGTCGGGAGAACTAAGATCCTACACGCTCTGCAACACTGACAAAAAGCATAAAAGTAAATTTAAAAATTTAAAAAGCGCCCCATGTCTCCCCATTTCCCTTATCTCACCTTATTTTTCTACACAGCCCTTCCGCCACAGGCCATTTCTTAGATCTGTCTACTGCCTGCCCCTCTGCTCTGAGAAGTTAGCGCTAAGAGGGCAAGTCCTTTGTCCCATTGACTACCGTGCTTGCTTGCACACCTGTACAGTAGGACATGATAGGCCCTTATTAAATACAGGCTGAATAAATGAAAGGGCATACGAGAAGATATGCACATTAGAAATGAAATGCCAGATCAAAGGTAGTTCATTTAGGTAGAGACTCCATGCTAAAAAAAAGAATCATATGCCTTATCTGAAAGTTTCTTTTAAAACAATGCCATTCTCTCTCTGTAGGATTCCATTTTAAAAAGTCAATTTGCATGCAACTCTGTGCAGAGCTAGTGCAGAAGCAAAGCCTACTTGATTCCCCACTCAAAGCACACTGTGTAGTGACTGACAAGGACTGTATTAGACGCAGCAGAGCAAAATAGCAACTGGTCATCGTCTGCTCTCATGGAGTCTCTAATGTATAATATTCGGGATGATAGAGCGTGAATATAAAAGACTGAATATGGAAGCTTTGTTGCCATTTTTGTAAGCAAAAGACTTCTTGGAATTCAGAAAAGGGCAAATTACTTTCCACCTAGAGTGATCGTGAACCTAGCTAGGTTCAGCATGTGGAGACAGCTGGACTTTGGGGAGAGGTAACCTGGAGAAGCCCACGGACAGAGGAGCCTGGGCAGGCTATTTTCCAAAAGGTCACAAAGAGTCAGACATGACTGAAGCGACTTAGAATGCACTCACGCACGGAGAGAAGACCTAGGACTATTTGAGATTTGAAGTGGAAGATGCTTGCAACACCAAGGGCGGAGCTGGGCAGGACTGTGGTGATCTGGTGTGACTGCAATTAAACGCCAATTTTTCAGATACCGAATACCTTGATTTGAAGTCACTTTCAATATGCTTTATAATCAATTTATATTTTTTAAAAAGGAGATGTAAAAGGTTAATACCCTTAATATTAAATGCTTCAGGAAATGTTCTAGTCATTTTTAAGGCTTTTTGGGGGTGTCCTTACCACTTCATTTTTTAGTTCATTATGAAAATGTCACTGATACAAAAATAATGACCTGAGTCTAACTTTAATATGCCAAGACCAAAGAGAAATGCCAGAGCATAGGGTATTATCTGCCCCAGATGCACTGAATTTTACCGAGATGCCAAAGCTTAGAGCCAGCATTAAGAAGGTAGATACTGCCCAAGATGCAGACAAGGGTTAAAAGAACCAGGCATGAATTGCTAAGACCAGCCTTGGTAACAGGACTGGAGAGGGATATATTTATCACAGTTAGCCAAAGGCAATCCTGACAAACACATGATCAGAAGGAACGTGAGTAAAAACACTGTTACAAGAGAATCAAGAAGTGAAGAAGAGAAAAATAAGCAGATCATAAAGGTCAGAATAGACCCAAGGATCATGTGGTCACTTTTCTAAGGATTAACATTTAACTTTCAAAAGAAATCTGAAATTATTCTTCCCAAAGTGAACTGACTAAGCAGCCAACTCTTTGCACTATAAAGCAGGGGATTCCTTTCCTTACTATCATTTAAAAGAAATTTTAATGCAAAATAGTTACTCACACTGTCTCCATTAATCCTGCCCCCACCCAAGACATGGTGGGGGAGGGGAATAGGCAGCAAAGCATCCCTCTTAGCATAGCCTTAGTGACCTCCCAGGTGGCTCAGTGGAAAGAATCTGCCTGCGATGCAGGAGACCCTAATTCGATTCCTGGGTTGCGAAGATCCGCTGGAGAAGGGATGGGCTACCCACTCCAATATTCTGCAGGAGTCCAATATTCTGCAGCAGAGCTGGGTTTGCTTCCTGGCTCAGGAAGAAGGGATAGGCTACCCACTCCAGGATTCTACAGGAGAGGCAGGTTTGATTCCTGCATCAGATCCCCTGGAGTAGGACAATTGTCTTGCCTGGACAATCCCGTGGACAGAGGAGCCTGGTGCACTACAGTCCATGGGGGTTGTAAGACCTGGACACGACTGAGCATGCACGCGTGGTGATCTCCAAAGTGAAACCACTCTTTATTAAAAAGATCTGGGCCACAGGAAGTCCATTCTTCTCATATCTGAAATGAAATAAACTAGGAAAGAATCTACAGGTAAAATTGTTGCTGGATCCAACTTGCCAGGGTTCTGGGGGCACAAAGAGAAGGAAAACAGGAATGGCTTGATGCGGGAGAGAAGTTGAGTGGCTGCTGCTGCTGCTAAGTCACTTCGGTCGTGTCCGACTCTGTGCGACTCCATAGACAGCAGCCCACCAGGCTCCCCCATCCCTGGGATTCTCCAGGCAAGAACACTGGAGTGGGTTGCCATTTCCTTCTCCAATGCATGAAAGTAAAAAGTGAAAGTGAAGTCACTCAGTCGTGTCTGACTCTTTGACACTCCATGGACTGCAGCCTACCAGGCTCCTCCGTCCATGGGGTTTTCCAGGCATGAGTACTAGAGTGGGTTGCCATTTCCTTCTCCAGAAGTTGAGTGGAGGGAGACTTAACTCTAGGATGAGATGGTTAGATAGCATCACCAATTCAATGGACGAGTTTGAGCAACCAGGAGATAGTGAAGGACAGGGAAGCCTGGTGTGCTATAGTTCACAGGGGTGCAAAGAGTCAGACAGGATTTAGCGACTGAACAACAACAATAACAAGATGGAATCCAGAGAGAAAGGCCCTGGCACTGCAGGACAGAGCTGGGTACCACGTGGGCTCTGGGAAGAGGGAGGGGGATCAAGAGGAAGAGAGTGCCTGGGGAAATAAATACCTTTTCTCATCTCCTCTTCCTTCAAAAAATTGTAGTGACTACTAAAAACAAAAACAATGAACATGTGTCAAAGACACTTAAGCTGCCATGAGAAAGTCACAGATTTGCCGGAGAGACTCTAGGGAGTACAGATGTTTAGTAATCTATCCTTTGGGTAGAAAAAGAGAGTCCAGAAGTGTTCAGAAGGACAGGGTGGTTCAAGTCGGGAGTTTTACCTACAGTTGAGCGTGGGTGTCGAAATAACTTAAAATCCCGGATTTTGAAGTCTTGACCCAATCCAGCCCTGGGGAATCACAGAAAGCTCAGCCAAACCCAGTGGAAGCCAGTGTTATCGCCTGTCTATTTGCCATTTTCAGAGTCACTGTTGCAGGGAGAAAACCAATTCTGACTCCGCGTTGGAAACTATTTCTTTGACTTGCTTTTCATTGCCTTTATTATCATAATCATATTCAATGGCTTTCCTGGAGGACCCTGCCCCTCTGCTTGACTGTAAACTGTCTTTGTTTAGTTCAGGGAGAGATGATTTGTCCCTGCCCACCTGTGAACAGAAGAGATTAACACTCCTCTTCTGAAGGCTGGACATTTCTCTTGGAGATGTTTTTGCCAGACTGAAGACCCTTTCACTTTACTTCCCCACTGCCTCTCCCTATCTACTCTGCCTTCTGACTTTAGTTCCTCATTGCTTTTAGTTCTCTCACTTCCCTAGTAGCTCAGCTGGTCAAGAATCCACCTTCAATGCAGGAGATCCTGGTTTGATTCTTGGGTCAGGAAGATCCTCTGGAGACAGGATAGGCTACCTACTCCAGTATTGTTGGCTTCCCTGGTGGCTTAGCTGGTAAAGAATCTGCCTGCAATGAGGGAGACCTGGGTTTGATCCTTGGGTTGGGAAGATCCCCTGGAGAAGGGAACAGCTACTCACTCATATTCTGGCCCCGAGAATTCACAGCCTATGGGGTTGCAAAGAGTTGGACACGACTGAATGACTTTCATTTTTTTCTTTCTCTCTGATCTGTAAAAGAACCTGATGTCCAGACCCCAATAAGATGGTTATTTTGAGGTACTAGCCTGCCATCTTCTCTGTCTGCTCCCTGATTAAAGTCTCTTCCTTGCCTCAACATTTAGTCTCTCCAATATATTGGCCTATTGTGTGGAGGGCTTGGACTTGGTAACATGACATTAGGATTATTATATATATTATCTACAATTTTTAACATCTTTGTATCTCTCTGCCAAGTTCTTTAACGTCATTATCTCTAGTATTCACTCTTGACCTTGTAGGGATACCCAGAAGCCTGAGCTTCTGGAGGGTGACCAAGGCTACCCAGTAATAAGCGGCAGGGAACAGCATGGCACTCAAGCTAGGGCAACCTTGGAGCCCAAGCTGTCCTTTCTGCCCAACACATGCTTTCCACACAGCACCCCAAACCCTGCTTCCCTGTCAGCATCTTCTCCCTGTGGGCGGTGACTCTTCCTACCCCCTCACTCTGACAGAGCCTTTACCATCTCTAGACAGGAGCTAATGAGCTGTCTTTGTCAGGCAAGTTCTCAAATCTATCATACTTCTTTTTATATCTGGAGATATAATTAATAAAAAACTTGCCTAGTCACATACATTTTTAAAAAATCAACATAATAGCCTAATTACATAAAGAAGACATAAAAGAAAAATTTGTAACAAATCAGATACACTTCAATATGTAAATGGTCAGGTACAACTCCATGAGCAGAAGGTAGAAGCAGGAGGTGGGACCTCCCTGGTGGTCCAGTGGTTAAGACTCCATACTTCCAATGCAGGGGACACAGGTTTGATTCCTGGTCAAGGAATTAGGACCCCACAGGCTCTGTGACCAAAACTAAAATAATAATTAAAAAAAAAATAGAAGGAGGATGCCGGCCCCTCTGCATGAGACCAGTATGAACTCAACAGCTACCCATGCAGAATGATAGGAGCAGTGACAGGATCCTTCTGAAATAAACATATAATAAAGTTCTAAATAAAACAAAGAATAATATCCTCTCGATTAATATAGTGGTTGCACTTCTTTTTTTTTTCTGGATTTTTTTTTTCCTTTTAAATTAGTGGCTGCATTTCTGGAAAATTCAGCACGTATTTAAAATGCTTTTTGTATATATATGTATACAAATAATATAATACTTTATATGTATACATATATAAACATTTTACATAAAAACATTTATTTACATGAAACATAAATAAAATACAAAATTTTTAAATTACATAAAATAGGTTTAGATTTTAGTGATATAAACACTATTTCACCACCCTCCCATAATGTCTGGCTGATATGTTCTGAAGTGACGGCCTTATGGGTCTCGACTCTTCACAGTGTGAGATGGCTCTAGATGCCGGAGGGCATCTAGCATTGCGGGCTGGTACTCGTGCAAATGACACCCCCTGGCAGTTGTGACAAGCAATATGGCACAGCGGGCGGTGCTTTCCACTGCTCTAAGCCACAGACAATATTCCTTCTTACTTCACAAGTTTCTCCCAGCTCTTCATGGGTCCCCAGGCAACTAAGGATACTTCAGTATCACATTCTTCAGTGCTTTAAAAATCCCAACACGTCGTACTGTCATCTATCTCCTCCCAGGGTTATCAGCAGATATGTGTGGCAAGGGTCACTCAGTTTTTGACACAGTGACAGGGCACAGCCCCTTGGACTTTGGCTGTTCCTGACTTGCTCCTGAAGAAATAGCTGCCAGGATGACACCACGATACATACCATATGGGTGCTTATTTCCAGATGTGAGCAATTATTCTTTTGCACATAATCTATATTTAGACCCAGTTAGTAAGCTTTCTTTCTATACCCATCTACCTAAGGCCAATACTGCCCTAAAAGGGGATTTTTTTTAAATAATAAAAAAACCAAACAACTACCAAAGTGACCTGCAAGTAACAAATCAAAGATTTTAAGAGGAGAAGAGGGTCCCCAAGACTTAAGACTAAAAATGGTCACAGAAAAGTGATGTCTGCTGGATGACATTTTCAATATTTGAGTGTGAGATCATCTTTCCATAAGCCAATGAGAACAGCCCCAGCTTTTAATGCCTCTCAGTCATTAACAGCTATCCCGGCTTCACACTAGGGTCTGTGCAATGTTACAGAGCAGAACTTCTTGACATTTTACATGTGGTGTAATCATGGGGCGGGGGAGGGGGCACATCAAAATGTGGGCTCATCGGATTTGGGATGAGGACTGAGATCTTGGATTTTGAAGAGGCTCCCAGGTGTGGTTGACGCTGCTGGTCAGCAAACCATGTTTTGAGTAACAAGGCGCTTTAGGGAATCAAATAATTAAATTAAACAGGGACCCTGCCTTCAGAGAACTTACAGTTTAGGTCAGGAGATACGTATACATATGTATACACACATATACATTCCAAGTAAACAGAAGAGATACTTACTCTAAGCACCATACAACAGATAAGATGCTATCCAAAGTCAAAGGAGGGGGACAAGCTCCCAAGGCAGGGGTCCTGGGTTCTATCCCTGGTCAGGGAACTAGATCCCACATGCTTCAACTAGAGATCCTGCGTGCCACAATGAAGATCTAAGATTTCTCATGATGCAACTAAGATCTGGTGCAGCCAAGTAAATACATACTTTTTTTGCAAAGAAAAGTGGAAGGATGATTCTCAGGGGCGGTTGGGTATCTCAGTAGAGATGGTGAGCAAGGTGGCATTTAGGCTGGTTTTTTAGTAGACATAAGCTTGGGCATGTTGCCACAGGGAAGATCGGGTTGGCAGAGAGACCAAAGCCAACCAAGGACAGCATCAAGAAGTGTGGCATGCTCGGGTGGGGAAGGAGATGAAAGGTCCCTTCCCTGTTGGGAGGGAATGATGACAGAAGGTGTGAATAAAACGGTGGAAGCCAGGGTTGGGAAGCTAGCTTAAGAGAAGATTGGGAAAGACCCAGGACACTCAGTCAGGAAATCTAGAGCTGAGCTTATGACAACTATCCACAGAGCAGCGGGAGGGATGGATGAAGAGGTGCAGGAAGAGAAACAGAGGCTCTGGACCACAGAAGAGGCTACTGAAATGGAAGTGAGAACATCAAGGACGGTCTGAAATAGAAATGGTCATAAATCTTTGAAAAGAAAAAATAAATGCTGACCCATTTATATCTGCATTTCCTATATCAGGCTTTCCTTTGAATAATGATCTACCTTCTCCTAATCTGACAAGCAAAGTTACAAGCATTTCTTAAAAGGCTTGGGAAAAATAGATACATGAATTAAAAGTTATAAGACTATGCTCTTGGAGCACTCGGTCCTGGGTTACATTAGAAATAACTAAGAAATGCTGTCATTTTTCCCCTCAGAGACTTAAGATTTAAGTTTGCTATTAACGAATAATGTCTCACCTAACACAAAATACTCGGCCATTTTTCATCCTCAGAAGAGTTGGATGCAGTGTGATTAACCACATTTTCCCTGACTCCAATGCCTGGCACTATGTCAGTTTCAGGTCACCTGAGAAAGAGAAAAGGGTCTGGCTTTGAAAAAGAGTAAGAGGTTGCCTCCAAAACATTAATTTACAGAGTGGGAGGATTCAAGGTTGTTCCAAGGTGGAAAATATTATAACTTGAAATCCCCCAATTACCACATTATTTGGCTAGGTCTTGTGATTTAACACTCTGATAATGGGGGCTTCCCTGGTGGCTCAGCAGTAAAGAATCTGCCTGCTAATGCAGGAGACTTGGATTCAATCCCTGGGTCAGGAAGATCCCTGGCAAAGGAAACAACAGCCCACTCTAGTATTCTTGCCTGGATAATCCCATGGACAGAGGAGCCTGGCAGGCTACAGTCCATGAGGTCACAAAAGAGTTGGACATGACTTAGCGACTAAACAACAACGTGGACAATGTCCAAACTGTGTCTACCTTTTGGATCTTAAAGTTTCTGATCACGGACTCTTTTCATCTCTCAGCAAGACACAGCAGAAACCTCTGAGATGTGCAGCGGACCGAACAGGTATCTTAAAGGTTTCCATGTTCCTTTCTGAATCCTGATTAAGTTTGCATTCTTCTAAAGAATAATTTTGCTCTGAAGAAGTTTGCAGAATTGTACAGGGCAGCAGAACCATGTTCTGTTAAGGAGACTGATACACCGACTGCACTTCTGTTTACAAAATATATATTCGTCTCTTTCCTCCTCAGCGTGAAAGTACCTAACTGCCATTAATTTGCCTAATGGAAGCAACAAATGACACACCCCTCGATAACAGAAAATGTGTCATATCAATGTTCTCCATCTCACTGACTTTTTATTTTTTATTTTACTTTACAATTCTGTATTGGTTTTGCCATACATTGACATGAATTATTAAAAATGGACTCTTTGACTATTAAAAGAAATCTTTATCTGAGTAGACAATTGCACTAAGAATTTGAATGGATGCAAACTAGTGGAGGGAAAGTGTGAAATGTACATGAAATAGGAGGAAACTGTCTGGAGGAAACCAGCAGAAATGAAGCCCCAAGGTGGGCTGTCCCACCGCCTCCCCCCCTTGGGGGAGGGGACTTCAGCAAGGACATCTGTGGGACAGCCATGCCAGGTGCTAGCAATGCTAGTTATATAGCCCCTGCATCGTCTTCTCTGTCCCAGATGTGAGTTTCATTCATGGGCACCAACGTGACTTTGGCAGATAAACTTCCAGTAGAGAGAAGCTACTGATTGAAAACACTGTTGATAATGCAGTTGATGGAAGAGCAGACGACAGGGGGAAATTCAGAGGGTGAAGCTCACCCACAAGACATCCTGAACCTCAAAGCCCCACAGCTCATGCTAGGGTTGGAGATCCACAGTGGAAACTTTTAAGCTGAGCCCCTCTACTCCTGACAGCTGCAAGCCCAATAAACACACCTGGTGACAAGTTAGGAGAAGAGTCCCTGAGCGTTTGTGTCATTTCCTCAGTGTTCCATGAAAGACGCCAGGTGCTTTCTTCTGGTGCCAGGTGCAAAAGAGGGAAGGGAGAAAGAGGCAGGGAGGTGGGTGGTTAAGTTCATGGCAGAGAAGGCAAGACAGAGTTAATTTAGTTACTGAGGTTAAAAAACACTTTCTGAGCTTACAGTTAGATGCATTTTGAAATGCAACTTGTAGCAAGCAGAAGTCAGATTTCTGGTTCATAGGCTGCTGCAACTAACCCTAGATGTCTGTATATTTCTATGAGTGAGTGAAAGTCACTCAGTCCTGTCTGACTCTTTGTGACCCCTGGGTCTGTCCATGGATTCTCCAAGCAAGAATACTGGAGTGGATTGCCAATCCCTTCTCCAGGGGATCTTCCTGACCAGGGATCAAATCCATGCCCCCTGCAGTGGAAATGTGGAGAATTAACCACTGGATCATCAGGGAAGCCCCTAGACCAGCTTTTTTGTTTGTTTCTTCTTAAACCCAAAGAGGCTCTGTAGCCCCTCCTCACCCTCTGTGAAGAACCTTCCAGAAGTGGTCACAATAAGGCAGTGACTCCGCACCCAGAAAGCAGCACCTTAAATTTTAACTTGACTCAGACTTGGATCTCGTCAAACAGTCTACCTCAACCACAACCTGGGAGTTCTTCCTTATTAGCGAGACAGAGCAGTGTAAACAGGTTCCTCATTTTTGGAGTTAGCACATGTAATTCTGCAATAGATAAGCAGCCCACCATGGACAGTCTGGGACAAATTCCACCAGGGTTTAAAAAGTTAACAGAGTAGGTTTAACTAGATGAACTACACAGACACCCATGCCTTCCCACCCTTCCCCCTAACCTGGTCACAGTTTATGGAACAAACATCTTTGACTTCCTCTGACCCCAGAAACACAAGGTCTTGGGGAAGGTTGGCTTGACCAGCCTGAGCAGCCAGGGTAGAGGAAAGTGAACTTGGATGGGCAGAGTGTGCAACTGGAGGAATACATGGGTGATACCGAGCTCCGGGTTATTGGTCCAAATGGATCCAATGCAGTGCTTCCTGGGCCCAGCTTCTGGAGTTTTCCATCAGTTAACCAATTTCCATAGCAAACTGTTGTGCTCATTTAGCCTTCATTCTAAACTACATCAGCTCAATCTTTTGGGCTTTTTTTTTCCCATAGCATCATAATAATTCTTTTTATATCCAGAATAATGCATTGTTTTGACCATTTCATTCTCACACATGCCTCCCTTAATTCTCCCATGAGCCTTTCCTGATTAGACAAGAGCCAGAGGTCTCATCAACACATATGTCCATGACAAACCTGGACGAAGTGTTTCAAATACTACTGAATGCCTGAGCCACTAGATAAAACCCTTCCAATGTCACTTCATTTGATTTTGGGATATAAATATGGGCCAAAGACACAGGGACACGTTAACTATGATTCACCTAAAGTCCCGTGTATCTATATAGAATTTCACCTATAGTAGAAGAACCTAAAGTCTTCAGTCTGAAGACTCTGAGGATCCCTTGTATTTTAGTAATAGCTCCTAATTTTTAAAAATCTACAAGGATACATGATCCTTCGTAGGACTCTTTTTCAAATGGGGGATAGGAAAGCAAGATGAAATGGGTTAATACTAACTCTGTGGTAGTACATAAACACAGCAGTTTGACCAAAAACATACTTCTGATAAAAGTTCATGAGTGCATGGGAACAGCAATGTCATTGTCCCCAAAGACTGCCTTAGAAGTGTCCCCACATGCCAAGGAGGAATGAGAGGAACAGAAGTGGGATGTTTGATCAAGTTTTCTAAGATAAAAGCTGGTGGGAACTTCCCTTTGGGGATTGGACTCTGGGGCTGCCCATGAGTATATAGCAAAAAGAGGCAGCTTGAGGGTCCTTGTTCACGAGACCACCTTGGGGCCTATGCTTCCTATCCCAGCACAACTGTAGTTGGGATAGGGGTGGGGGGGTGGCACTGAACAAGTGTTAAGTGGTGGCACTTAACATAAAACAGAACAATCCATACAGATGGTGAACGGAAACCGAGCTTTGCAAAGAGAGGACAATCGGCTATCCCCATGAGGTAGATTTTAATCCTCTCCAAATAAAAGGTCTTAAGAGAGACATCTGGAGAAGGAAATGGCAACCCACTCTAGTATTCTTGCCTGGAGAAGCCTGTGGACAGAGGAGCCTGGTGGGCTGCTGTCTATGGGGTCAAATAGAGTCAGACACGACTGAAGCGACTTAGCATGCATGCATGCATTGGAGAAGGAAATGGCAACCCACTCCAGTATTCTTGCCTGGAGAATCCCAGGGACGGGGGAGCCTGCTGGGCTGCTGTCTATGGGGTCGCACAGAGTTGGACACGACTGAAGCAACTTAGCAGCAGCAGCAGCAGCAAGAGAGATGTCTGTTCATATTATGGTTTGAAAAGCCTTCCTCCTATTGTATTAGGGCAGTGAGTCCAAACTCAACAAATAAGAACCACCTCTCTCTTTTTTTGGAAATTATAAAACCTCATCTCATTTCATGAGAAATGAAAGACAATATTTATAGGCATAGTTTTCAGGATACTTTCAGAGTTCCAATAGATGCCAACTTTGGGTCACTTTTCTATTGTGAGAAACGGTGATGAAAATCAGATTTTACAAGTCACGTTTCTTCTTCTTTTTTTTTTAATGCAAGGAAGTCTTTCTTCTACAGAGGAACACACCCCCTGCTATGACTCTACTCCTACTTGGATACAGACTCAGGTGCTCACTCAGGCTCGGAGCTCTCCTCCCTCTCTGTTCACTCTAATGTCTGCCATCATCCTGGACGCTCCAGGGCCCTGAGGACCTTTCATACCTTTGTCTCCAGGATCTTGGGTCTTTTCTTTTTTGCCTTAGTCACCAGGTATGTGGGATCTCAGTTTCTTGACCAGGGATCCAAACCATACCTCCCAGCAGAGAAGGCCTGGAGTCCTAGCCACTGGGCCACCAGGGAAGTCTCTTGTGTCTCTTTACTTTAGAGATTCCTTGCCAGCTCTTCGCCCTCATTAACAGCCATCCCTTGGAGCAGAGCCCACAACTGTTACTCTGGGTCTGAATTTTTCAGCTTTCCTTTTTATAAATTCTTAATCGGAGGATAATTGCTTTACAATGTTGTGTTGGTTTCTGCTGTACAGCAACATGAATCATTCATGCGAGTGTGCGTGCTAAGTGGCTTCAGTCGTGTCCGACTCTGCGATCTGATGGACTCTAGCCTGCCAGGCTCCTCTGTCCATGGGATTCTCCAGACAAGAACACTGGAGTGGGTTGCTATGTCCTCCTCCAGGGGATCTTCACCACCCAGGGATCAAACCTGTGTCTCTTATGTTTCCTGCACTGGTAGCTGGGTTCTTTACCACTAGCGCCACCTGAAAAGCCCATGAATCAGTCATAAGTATACATATACCCCATCCCTCAGGTTTCTCGCTCATTCCCTGCCTCCACTTCTGATGACAAGCTTTCAGTTCTCACCATCGCCTCCTCTGACAATGTCTTGTCTTCCTCCAGCTCCCTTCCTGTTAAGCATCTCTTCCTAAAAGTTCTGGACCCCAATACCTATCATTCCCCACACTTTTCTCAAACCCTTCATCTCCTTTGACCATGTGATTCTTCCCACACCCACAGAACCAAGCCTCGACCTCCACTCAGACCTCCTCTGTTCCCACACCGGGCTGCTGATCACAGCTGAAGGAAGTTCCCTAGCCTTGCTGAATGGCGCCCCATTCTGCTGTGGTCCTCACGCTCAGCTGGGCTCCCACAGGGTGGTGGTGATCATCTTCTGACCATTTCCATCTTCTTCCCACACAAATGCTCCCTCAAACCTTGCTCATTCCCTTCAGCTTCCTTCCTCACCAGCCTCTTCTCCATTCTCAGCACAAGTTCATCACTGGAAAACTCCAAGGCAAGCAGTAAGCCTTCCCCGACTTCCCACGGCACCACAGACAATCTCATCCACTTGCAGCCTCCAGTCGTCCTCCTCCTCCTCTCTCTCCTCCCCGAAGCAAATCCACCCACCGACCTTCTCATGCCTTTGGGCTCTCTCCTCCCAGGCTACCTTGGGGACCACAGGCTTCTTACAGGATGAGATGGTTGGATGGCAGCACCGACTCGATGGAATGAGTTTGAGCAAGCTCCGGGAGACAGTGGAGGACAGGAGAGCCTGGCGTGCTGCAACCCATGGG
This sequence comes from Oryx dammah, assembly GCF_014754425.2. Classification (NCBI taxonomy): domain Eukaryota; kingdom Metazoa; phylum Chordata; class Mammalia; order Artiodactyla; family Bovidae; genus Oryx; species Oryx dammah. Next base: position 58,155,333 of record NW_024070194.1, read on the forward strand.
GTCGCCAAGAGTTGGACACAACTTAGAGACTGAACTGACTGACCCCCTCTTCACCTTCCTGACCTGCTAGTCCCTGACCCACTGTTCCTGTTCTCCAACTGATATGGCTCCTTCCAAGGTTGCCTGGATTCACTGCTGCTGAATCCAACACTGATGGCAATATCCTCACCTATAGGCCTTAGTAGTATTTCGTTTGTAACATTGGACTTTGTCATGTTCATAAACATGCATGGTAGGAGGAAGGTAAGAGCCAGTAGAGAGAAATGGATGAAAAATATAGGGGGAAAACACATATGGATATGCCTAGGCACACAGCAGGGAATTAATACATAGCAGCTATATAACTGTGAAGGGATCTAGCTTTTTGTAAGATGAAACCCAAAGGCTTCTCATCAGACTTGCCTGGAATGCACATTTGATCACACCACTTCCCTAAGGATGATCCTTCACTTGCTTCCCATTGTCCACAGGATGAAACCCAGACTTCCTGACCTGACGTCCAAGCACTTCATTGATCCGGCCCAGCTCCCTCACTTGCCAGATGCCCCAGACACTCCCATGTACATGATCGTGTTACAGGTTCATTAAACTCCTTACAGGCCACTTCCTGGACACACCATGATCTCTTTGTTTACACGTGACTCTTTCATGTCTGGCAAAACCTGACGCAGTCTTGAACAGTCGGTTTTAGGACCAGCGTCTCGAGGCAGCCTTCCCTGATCCAAATGGCCTCTCACCGCCTTGCTCCCTCTAGGGTGAGGTGTCCCCTGCTTGGATCCCCTTCATGTTCTGTTCCTCACATCAGCACCTACAATCCTACACAGCAACCCTGTGCCACCTCCCCCTAGAGAACTGAGGCAAGGGCTGAGCCCTGTCCACACGTGCAGGCCCACTGCCTGCCACGTGGCTGCTGTCCAGTGCAGGCAGACCCCATCTTACTGTGCTTCACTTTATTGCATTTTTACAAACTGAAGGTTTGTGGCAACCCTGAGTTAGCAAGTCCCTCAGGGCCATTTTGCCAATAGTATTTTCTCCCTTCATGTATCTGTGTCACATTTTGGTAATTCTCATGATACTTCAGACTTTTTCATTATTATTATATATATTAGGACAGGGTTCCCCAACCTCTAGTATCTAATAATGCCTGATGATCTGAGGTGGAGATGATGTAATAACAACAGAAATAAAGTGCACAATTAATGTCTTATGCTTGAATCCCCAAACTAGCCCCCCACCCTAAGTCCATAGAAAAATTGTCTTCCATGAAACTGGTCCCTGGTGCCAAAAAGGTTGGGGACCACTGTGTTAGGGTGATCTGTGATGTTACTACTGCAAAAAGATTACAACTCGCAAGGGCTCAGAAGATGGCTAGCATTTTAGCAACAAAGTATTTTTGAATTAAGGTAGGCACATAATTTTTTTTGAGCCATAATGCTATTGTACACTTAATAGACTAAAGTACAGTGTAAATACAACTTTTATATGCACTGGGAAACCAAAAAATCGTGTGACTCACTGTATTGCAATGCTCAGTTTATTGCAGTGGTCTGGAACCAAACCTATATACAGTACAATATGCCTGTATATAATTGTTGAAGGAATGTAAACAGAAGTAGGATACAGGGAAAATACAGTGTGGATGCCTTGTACGGACTGCTGTGAATAGTAGGAAAAAAAGCTGAAAGGAAATCTAATCCTGGGGACGTCCCTGGTGACCAGTGGTTAAGAATCCATCCGCCGATGGAGAGGATGCAGGCCAGGGGCCCAGGAAGATTCCGCACACCTCGGGCCCCCGAGTCCATGCCATGCGTCACGAATTACTGAGCCTGTACTCTGCAACAGGAGAAGCGACCACACCAAAACTAGAGAAAGTTGTGGGCAGCAAGGAAGACCCAGAGCAGCCAAAATAAAAAACAAAATTTTTTTCAATCTAGTTCTGGGAGCAAAAGTCCATCAAAATCATGTCTCTTATTCAACATATCCGTGATACAGGCAAATACTCTTGAACATACTTTAACATTTTCAAATTAAAATAATATACAGGAAGAAAAGCAACCAGAATATATGATGTCCGACCTCCATCCCAACATCTTTCAAATAAACAAGCTGTGTTGGCAACTGAGTAATTAGAGGAATATTAGAAGAGGGCACCTTCTAAGAAGTCATGTGTCTAACTACATTATTTTAAAATCCTGTAGTACTTTTCAGATGAGGATAAATTTCAAAGGCTGGTTGAATTGCAACTGAAAATATTATATTCTGCCAGCTCGGTTCTTCTGCAAGCTTTTGAATTGACCTACGATGCCCTGCTCAACCCATGTTTCTCTGGTAGTTACCAAGTGACCATTTAAAAAGAAAATCAAGGGACTTCCCTGCTGCTCCAGTGGTTAAGACTCTACACTCCCAATGCAGAGGTCAGGGCTTCAATCCCTGGTCAGAGAACTAAGATCCCGTATGCCTCAAGGTGGGAAGTGGGGCAGGGGTAGGGAGCTGGGAGGGGGAGATAAAAAGAAAAGCAAAAAACTCTCATGTTATTAAGTGAGACCTGTCTTATAAATTTAAATCCTAACCAGTTTGGAGAATCAAATTATGGTTTTAATTAATCAATTCTCAACTCATAAAGGAATTCACTGGTCACAGAAAGACAGGTTTAGATGGAAATCGTAGTCAGGTGTCTAGTTCGGTTTAATCATGAACAATGCAAACATTTTTTTAAAAAATGTTAAACCACTTCTACTAACAGGCTTTTAAAAAATCCTATTAAGGAATTTCTTTGATTTCAACAAAATTCATTTCCATCTTCACAGCAGGAATGTTATAGAGTTTAGGCTATAAGCATGAAAGAGTATAGTATTTTTTATAATGAGCTTAGGGGAACAAAACATAAAAGACAAACAAGCTTCTTCAAAAGAAAAAGGCCTTTAGTTGCATCTACAGTACTTTGTGATTATTTCCTGTAATTAAAAATTTGATTTGTCAGTCTCAGTTTTCTCAAACATGAATGTGGTCTTTTTGGACTCACAAAAGTCCTCACTGACCTAAACATCCTCACTGAAGACAAATGAGAGATGCTTCTGAGAAGTCAAGTCCAGGATGCTATTAAATTCAAATCCATAGGCATGGATTGGGGGATTTGCGTTATCTGCTTGAATCAAACATAATCACACCCCCCACTCCTTTTGAGTGAAGCTGACCAGGTGGTTATTCCAATTACTGCTAAGTAGAAAATTCCAGAGAGAGTGGATATTTTCTGTTCATCAAGGCTTCCATTCCTGGAAGGGACAGAATGCTTTGCTTGAGAAACTAACCTTAGCACTCAGAGCCTGGAGTAAAACAAAATTACCCTGAATTAGAATTTTTAACATTCCTTCAGAGAATGCAAAAACGTCTGGGGAAGGCTTCTGAAGTCTCGAAAGCCAGAATCAGCTGAGGATAAAGAAGATTTAAGGGACTAACTGTCCTTGAATTGTTCTGCCTTGTTTCCCATTAAATTAAGTCTATAATAATACCTCCCACAGAGTCTTCCTTTCTGAGTTGTCAACTTCTAAAAGTAGGGTCTTTGGGACGTCCCTGGCGGTCCAGTGGTTAAGAATTTGCCTTGCAATGCAGAGGACACGGGTTTGATTCCTAGTCAGAAGACTAAGATCCCACATGCTTCAGAGCTACTGAGCCGACTCTCTGCAACTAGACGGTTTGTGGGCCAGCAATGAAAGATATTGCATGAGGCAAGGAAGATCCCAAGTGCTGCAACTATTAATAACCTGGAAGCAGTCAAATAAATAAATGAATATTTTTTTAAAAGGACAGTAAGAATATATAAGCACAATTTCATAGCAAAAAACTGTTTTAAAAAGTAGGGTCCTTGCCTGCCTCATTTGATGTGTACTATATATATATGTATGCTGCTGCTGCTAAGTCACTTCAGTTGTGTCCGACTCTGAAGACGGCAGCCCACCAGGCTCCCCCATAGACGGCAGCCCACCAGGCTCCCCCATCCCTGGGATTCGCTGGGCAAGAACACCGGAGTAGGCTGCCATTTCCTTCTCCAAGGCATGAAAGTGAAGTCGCTCAGTCATATACATACATACATATATATATATGTATGTATGGAGACTCCTGTAGTATATGAACAAATATATATATATATGTATACATATACATTTATTTATAAATTTACCACTGAGCCACCAGTCTTCCCTGGTGGTTCAGCTGTAAAGAATCTGCCTGCAGAGCAGGAGACCCGGGTTCGAGCACTAAGTCAGGAAGATTCCCCTGGAGGAGGGCATGGCACCCCACTCCAGTACTCTTGCCTGGAGAATCCCATGGCCAGAGCAGCCTGGCAAGCCGCAGTCCACAGGGTTGTGCAGTCGGACATGACTGAAGTGACTAAGCAGCAGCAGCATACATATATAAACTAAACGAATAAACCTTTAACTTGTATTAATAGTGGGAGGCTGAACCTTATTCTAAATTAATAAGTCATCCCGTAAAATTGAAAGGTAATGACAGCACTTAAGGAGTCTTAAAATGTAGAGTATTTTGGTTGTGAAAAATAAGTGAAATTATACAGAGAGCTCTTAAAATTCAACAGTAAGAAAATAAACAACCCAACAAAATAAAAGTCAAAAGATCTGAAAAGACATCTCATCAAAGAAGCTATCAAAATGGCAAATAGTGACTTTGCTGGCGGTCCAGGGGTTAAGACTCTGCGCTTCTCAGAGGGCATGGATTTGATCACTGGTCAGGAAACAAGATCCCATGTGCCACGTGAGGCACAGCCAAAATAAAACAAAGATGGCAAATAAGCATAAGAAAAGATGTTCCATATTGAACACCATTGAGGAAATGCAAATTAAAAACAATTAGACACCACTATTCACCTACTTCAGAGAAGGCAATGGCACCCCACTCCAGGACTCTTGCCTGGAAAATCCCATGGACGGAGGAGCCTGGTGGGCTGCAGTCCATGGGGTCACGAAGAGTTGGACACGACTGAGCAACTTCACTTTCACTTTCACTTATCACTTTTCATGCATTGGAGAAGGAAATGGCAACCCACTCCAGTGTTCTTGCCTGGAGAATCCCAGGGACGGGGGAGCCTGGTGGGCTGCCGTCTGTGGGGTCAGACAGAGTTGGACACGACTGAAGTGACTTAGCAGCATCCACCTACTTTGGTGAGGATGTGGAGCAATAGGAATGCTTATTCATTGCTGGTGCAAATGGCACAGCCACTTTGTAAGACAGTTCAATGGTTTCTAACAAAGCTAAAGGTACTTTTACAAAATGATACAGCAACTGTGCCCATTGGTATTTGCCCAAAAGAGCTGAAAGCTTACGTCCACACAAAAACATGTCAATGGATATTTACGGCACCTTTATTTACAACTGACAAAACTTTGAAGCAACTTAAGATGTCCTTTAGTAAATTAATGACTAAATAAACTAAATCTAGACCCATTAATCAGGGCTAAAAAGAAATGAACTTATCAAGCCATGAAAAGATGGATGTGTGTGCTTGGTTGCTTCAGTTGTGTCCCATTCTTTGCAACCCTATGGGCTGTAGCCCGCCAGGCTCCTCTGTCCTTCGGATTCTCCAGGCAAGAGTATTTAGTGGGTTGCCATGCCCTCCTCCAGGGGATCTTCCTGATCCAGGGATGGAATCCATGTCTCTTATGTCTCCTGCGTTGCAGGCAGATTCCTTACCCGCTAAGCCATCAGGTAAGCCCCCTGGAAAGACATGGAGGAGACTTAAATGCATTTTACTAAGTAAAAGGAGCCAATCTGAAAAGGCTACGTACTGTGTAATTACAACTATGTGACATGCTACAAAAAGGCAAAAGTATGGAGACAGGAAAAAAAAAATCAGTAATTACCAGGGATTGGTGGTTGGTTTAACACTGATTAGCCAGATTACAGAGAATTTTTAGGGCAGGGGAAATACTGTATATTAGCAGTTCCCAACCTTTGGGGCACCAGGGAGGGACCAGTTTTACTGAAGACAATTTTCCCACAAACCAAGGGTTGGGGGAGAGGAGGGATGGTTCTGGGATGATTCAAGTGCATAACATTTATTGTGCACTTTATTTCTATTATTATTACATCAGCTCCACCTCAGATCATCAGGCATTAGATCCCAGAGGTTGGGGAACTCCTGTCACATACGATACTATAATGGTATATACGTGTCATTATACCTTTGTCCAAAACGGTAGAATATACATCATCAAGACTAAACTGTAATACTCCAGATGATTACCACGGATCGGTGCAGGTTCATCAGTTGTAACATGCGTACAGGCTCTACGGAGGAGGAACTACTCATGTGTGGGGGCAGGGGGCATAGAGGAAATCTGTCTACCTTCCCCTCTTTTTGTTATGAAACTAAAATTGCTCTGAAAATACCATCTTAATAAAAAACTTTTTTTTAATACATCAGACAAGTCTCATCTGAGAGGAAGTCTACAAAATATCTGCCAGTAGTCTTCCAAATTGTCAAGGTCATTAAAAACAAGGGAAGTTTGAGGAACTGTTACAGCCAAGAGAATCCTAAGGAGACATGACAACTAAAAGTACTGTGGGATCCCGGAACAGAAAAGGATGGGACCGAATAAACTGTGGACTGCAGACAGTAGTAATATCTAGCCACACTGGTTCATGAATTGTGATAAATGTACCACTTAAGATGTTAATAATTAAAAAAAAAAAAGATGTTAATAATTGGGGAAACTGTGTAGGGTATAAATGGGAACTTTTTAAGTTATCTTTGTGATTTTGAAATTGTTCTAAAATTAAACCTTTATTTAAAATCTTTAAGTGAGGGTCTCCCTGGTGGCTCAGTGGTGAAGAATCCACCTGCCAGTGCAGGAGACACGGGTTCGATCCCTGAGTTTGGAAGATCCCACAGGCCTCTCAGCAACTGGGCCTGCATACCACAACTATCGACTCTGTGCTCTAGAGCCTGGGAGCCGCAACTGCCGAAGCCCACGGACCCCAGGCCCACGCTCCACGACAAGAGAAGCCACCGCAACAAGAAGCCAGCTCACCGCAACTAGAGAAAGGCCCGCACAGCAATGAAGACCCAGCACAGCCCAGAATAAATTAATCCAATTAATTAATTAAAATTCATTAGTAATTAAAAATAATGATTAAAACAAATCAATTAATAAGTGAAGTTTTGAAAAGTACATTCAGTTCAGTTCAGTCACTCAGTCATGTCCGACTCTTTACGACCCCATGAATCGCAGCACGCCAGGCCTCCCTGTCCATCACCAACTCCCAGAGTTCACTCAGATTCACGTCCATCGAGTCAGTGATGCCATCCAGCCATCTCATCCTCTGTCATCCCCTTCTCCTCCTGCTCCCAATCCCTCCCAGCATCAGAGTCTTTTCCAATGAGTCAACTCTTTGCATGAGGTGGCCAAAGTACTGGAGTTTCAGCTTTAGCATCATTCCTTCCAAAGAAATCCCAGGGTTGATCTCCTGCAGGATGGACTGGTTGGATCTCCTTGCAGTCCAAGGGACTCTCAAGAGTCTTGTCCAACACCACAGGTCAAAAGCATCGATTCTTCGGCACTCAGCCTTCTTCATAGTCCAACTCTCACATCCATACATGACCACAGGAAAAACCATAGCCTTGACTAGACGGACCTTAGTCGGCAAAGTAATGTCTCTGCTTTTGAATATACTATCTAGGTTGGTCATAACTTTTCTTCTAAGGAGTAAGCGTCTTTTAATTTCATGGCTGCAGTCACCATCTACAGTGATTTTGGAGCCCCAAAACATAAAGTCTGACACTGTTTCCACTGTTTCCCCATCTATTTCCCATGAAGTGATGGGACCAGATGCCATGATCTTCGTTTTCTGAATGCTGAGCTTTAAGCCAACTTTTTCACTCTCCTCTTTCACTTTCATCAAGAGGCTTTTTAGTTCCTCTTCACTTTCTGCCATAAGGGTGGTGTCATCTGTATATCTGAGGTTATTGATATTTCTCCCAACAATCTTGATTCCAGCTTGTGTTTCTTCCAGTCCAGCGTTTCTCATGATGAACTCTGCACAGAAGTTAAATAAGCAGGGTGACAATATACAACCTCGACGTACTCCTTTTCCGATTTGGAACCAGTCTGTTGTTCCATATCCAGTTCTAACTGTTTCTTCCTGACCTGCATACCGATTTCTCAAGAGGCAGGTCAGGTGGTCTGGTATTCCCATCTCTCTCAGAATTTTCCAGAGTTTATTGTGATCCACACAGTCAAAGGCTTTGGCATAGTCAATAAAGCAGAAATAGATGTTTTTCTGGAACTCTCTTGCTTTTTCCATGATCCAGTGGATAGTTGGTTGCCCTGGCGGTCTATTATTTTTGCTTTTGCTTTAGGTCAAAAAGAGTCGGACATGACTGAAGCAACATAGTATGCATGAGTTTTGGGATCTTAGTTCCCAAACCAGGGACTGAACCCTGCAACAGAACCAGGGGCTGAATCCTCTGCAATGAAAGTGCCAAGTCTTAACCACTGGATCACTAGGGAATTTCCAGCAGTCTCATTTTAATAAATAAAAATATTGATTTGAAATAAGCCATCAACACATCTGATTAAGAAATACTGGCCTTTTATGTGCTGAGACTATACTACTTAAATATAAAAAATTTTTTCTCATGTATCTGATAACTATTTGTTTCTTAAATAGAAAACTCTCTCTCCTAGGTTGAAGAATTATAATTAGTATTTTTTAATTTAAATCATTTGTTTACAGATGGAGAGAAGGTAATTTTCAAGGAATATAGGCAAATTTCAAATTAATGGTGAAGTCCAACACCTTCCTATTTGATTTTACTGTATATGATCACTATATAGTACACCCCACCAGAGAGGTACGTTTGCGACAGCTGATGAACGTACACTGACACATTGTTTAATCACCCAAAGTCCATCTTTTGTATTCCAGATTATTCCAGAAATTCAAGCAAAGCAAAACTGTTTTGCTTCTCTCAATTTTCTGTTACATTTTTGCAAATGTTTTGTCCTTACAACATAGAACCTCCTTCCTTTTCAATTTACTCAAGTCATGGTCTTAGGCCCATTTACAATCTATTAACATGAACTATATGAAACTGCAGATATTCATCTATTTTGACACATCTAAGTGTCAATTTCAGTGGTTCCATGTGAAAGACTTTCACACTCCTTTTCTAGAGAATGTCACCAATAATCTGAGCACAGAGGAATACCAACTCCTTCAAACCTATCCTCCATCATGTTAAAAATGGTCAACAGCCCATAGGTTCATTTATTTTAATGAATCATTTCTTCCACAAGATGAGTTCCCTGAGCCCTGGACACAGTGAATTTTCAAGTTAGTTTTTTTAAAAAGTCAAAACATTAAACATGGAGAATCAAATGACCAAGACCTTTCTTAGAACATTACAGTTCCAACCAACAGATGAAATTGAGCTCTTTCACTATGTCTCACTTTTTCTTGTCCACGAGCAACAACATTTTCAGTTTTCTTCCATAATAACACATGTACCACGTAACTTTTCCCCCTATATGCAAAAAGAAGAAGCAAGAAACTCTTTCAACCGGAGTTAGTGAAATTTTAAGTTTTGTAGGTTTTCACATAAATTCCAGATTCTTCATCATAGGCTCTAGTTTAACTACTCGTTTCAATTATAATACAGTAAATAATTTAATAGCTATTTATATTTAATATGCAGTATTCATAAACCCTTACCTTATAATATCTTTCTTATACACTGTTTTCCAAACAGCCTTCGTCCCTTTTCACAAAGACTTCATTTTCTAGATAAAATTTCCATATACTCCTTACTCATTAGTAATTTCCCAGTTAAATGGCAGTACGTCCCTTTGAGTAGCATGGTAGGTTTTACAAATGATGTGTTAAAGACAGTTATGTCTGAGTCAGATGCCATTAACGCCAGAGGACTTTGAAATAACGCTTGCCTCTATGGTATATGACAGACCCAGCAAATCTTTTTCTTTTTTTGGAACCACATACAAAACACAGTTACAAGACCAGTAGAGGGACTTCCCTGGTGGTCCAGTGGTTAAGAATCTACCTTCCAATGCAGGGAACCTGGGTTCAACCCCCGGTGAGGGAACTAAGATCCCACGTGCCATGGGGCAATTAAGCCCACGTGCCATAACTAACAGAGAAGGCAATGGCACCCCACTCCAGTACTCTTGCCTGGAAAATCCCATGGACGGAGGAGCCTGGAAAGACCTGATACGGCCAAATAAATAAATTTAAAAAAAAAAAAAAAAAGACAAGAAGAAAGTATACATCCCTATACCTATTTGGTCCTAGCCAAAATCATCCCCATTAATTTGAGTTCAACCTGAGCAAACTCAACTATCTCACCTCTTCTACTTCCACTGTAAGCAATCTTCACAATAAGCCATCTTCAATCTCTTTTTTATTTGAAAACAACAAGATGAGTGGTCACTTGATGGAGGCAAATTTCTATCTAGCATGACGTTGTAAAGCATGGCAGTGATAATACCTAAATTCATTTTCACAGGAAACATCAGGCTGTTGGAATTAGTGGACTTACGCTATGGTGCTTTGCTTCAATTCTGATTTTCTGGAATATACCTTGTGACTTGAGCTGCAATGGTGACTGACATTACCTACGTGTGACTGAGCCTGGAGCAACACTGGCTTCTGTTCTGCCAAAGCTATATGGGAGGGAAGGAAACCAGGAGCTCATTTACCTATAGGAGTAAGTCCTTGAAGGTAGAGGTGATGCGGTGTAGTTTTCCTATAGATTCTGAGATATTCTGTAAATTATGTGACTCATTAATGCTTTCCGATGGAGATGCTATCAGAGATGACATGCTACATATCCAGCTGGGATTTTTCTAAAACTGAATACAATAAATAATGGACTCTACTTGCCCTTCCCATAGTTAACCTGACATCTTGGTATAAGTAAGAAGAATTATAATTATTTCTAAGAGTGCTATGACAAGGTAACTTTACATTTACTGTTTAAAGACAATCTCTTAAGGACGGGGTTTGCTAAACAGCAGCAAAGGGATCGGAGAGCTGAAGTAGGATGATTTCCAGTCTGAAGAGGATGTGGATGAAGTTAATTTATATTCCTTATTTTCATGACTTGAGAACACGCTTGTGAAATGTTGACAAATTTAAAGGATTAGAGTGTACCAGAAGATGCTACTTTTGTTTAAAAATATCTATGCATTGATAGAACACTACAAATTATGAACAAGAATGTAAACAAGGATTACTTCCTGGGGGTAGGTTTATAAGGGAGTATTTATATATATATATATATTTCACCCCCCCCAACTTTTTTTTACCCAGAATTTTAAAAAAATTAACTAGCATTGATGCCACCCCACAAAACGTACTGATGCGCCCCCTAACAACACTGAGTCTTGGGTTTAGAGTCACTGCCTCTAAAATACATACTACACCGGACAGGATGAGTCAGGACAGAAAGGATGTGTTGTGAGTAGATACAGAGAGTGTGGGGAAGGTCAAGAGGCAAGTCCTGTGTTTACCTGACAGGCAGACACTGGGCAAGACTTTCAAGAAAAACGCTTTCAGGAAAAGCTCGTATTATTTCAATATTTTGCTCAAACAGATGTAATGTGGGAACTGCCCCCACCTGGGAATACTTTAGAGAAAACCAAGAAGCTGCCTACAACAACTTAGGATTCCATGGGAGGGACGCAGCAATTCGCTAAGGCTCAAGAAGGAGTCTGCGTGATCTCTTAGTCACTAGAACCTCACACACAAATAAACCAGTTTATTGACCTCTAATTATAGAACAGACACGCTCACTGTAAACTAGCGAGATGTTAAGCCCCTGGACATCATGGTGACACTAACTGATAACCTGATGCACTGGTGGCCTTTTCTGGTCTGAGGCACCTGGCTAAGAAATTAAAGTGTCATTGGACACGTATTCATTCTATATTCTCAACTTTCCGTAAGCTCCAGGTCATTAACTCTGTGCCCATTTCCTCCACAGAAACTACTTTAAATAAAGTGCCTCAAATAGAAATGCAATTTAGAGATAATAAGATCAGAGTAAGTTTCCCAAAGACAGAACATCTTTTCTCCCAATGTGCATTTTGGATGGTTTTCTAACAGTCTTTCCTGACCTGGACCATAGCACAGACTTTTAAAAATGGACAGCAGTGAAGGGTAAGGAGTCTTCTTTCTTGTATACATGGAGAACTTATCTTGGCTACTAACCAAACAGGAAATCGCCACAAGACTGAGAATAGAACAAATGCCCTAAGACTGATAGTAAAACAAACGCCAAGCATCCCCCGAATTTATTTTGATTCTAGTACTCTTTCTGCAAGTGGCGCTAGTGGTAAAGAACCCGCCTGTCGATGCAGGGGACATGTCTTGCCTGGACAATCCCACGGACAGAGGAGCCTGGCGGGCTATAGTCCCACCAAAGAGTCAGACACGACTGATGTGACTTAGCACACACAGAGCCTCACAATCTTCCTGCAAACCTGAAGAGCTTCAAGGATTTCCATTTAAATATCCTTTATGCCACTGAAGGGAACATTTATATTATACAATTAAAACCAACTGCTTTTACCAAAAGAACTGAACTCTTTGTGTTCAATTTTATTTGCAAAGGTAAACATGTTAGTGAGGCATGGATGCTACTGTGCTGTGCTTAGTCGCTCAGTCATGGCTGACTCTTTGCGACCCCATGGACTATAGCCTGCCAGGCTCCTCTCTCCATGGGATTCTCTCCAGGCAAGAACACTGGAGTGGGCTGCCATGCCCTCCTCCAGGAAATCTTCCCAACCCAGGGATTGAACCTGAGTCTCTAATGTCTCCTGCATTTGCAGGCAGGTTCTTTACCAGCTGAACTACCTGGGAAGTCCGAGGCAAGGTCAGTTCAGTTCAGTTCAATCGCTCAGTCGTGTCCGACTCTTTGCAACCCCATGGACTGCAACACACCAGGCTTCCCGGTCCATCACTAACTCCAGGAGCTTACTCAAACTCATGTCCATCAAGTGAGTGATGCCATCCAACCATCTCATCCTCTGTCGTCCCCTTCTCCTCCTGCCCCCAATCCCTCCCAGCATCAGGGTCTTTTCCAATGAGCCAGTTCTTCGCATCAGGTGACCAAAGTATTGGAGTTTCAGCTTCAACATTAGTCCTTCCAATGAATATTCTGGACTGATTTCCTTAGGATCGACTGGTTGGATCTCCTTGCAGTCCAAGGGACTCTTAAGGGTCTTCTCCAACACCACAGTTCAAGAGCATCAATTCTTTGGCGCTCAGCTTTCTTTATAATCCAACTCTCACATCCATACATGACTACTGGAAAAACCATAGCTTTGACCAGGTGGACGTTTGTTGGCAAAGTAAAGCTTTTTAACATGCTGTCTAGGTTGGTCATAACTTTTCTTCCAAGGAGTAAACATCTTTTAATTTCATGGCTGTAGTCACCATCTGCAGTGATTTCGGAGCCCCTAAAAATATAGACTCTCACTGTTTCCATTGTTTCCCCATCTATTTGCCATGAAGTGATGGGACTGGATGCCACGATCTTAGTTTTCTGAATGTTGAGCTTTAAGCCAACTTTTTCACTCTCCTCTTTCACTTTCAACAAGGCTCTTTAGTTCTTCTTCGCTTTCTGCATAAGATTGGTGTCATCTGCATATCTGAGGTTATTGATATTTCTCCTGGCAATCTTGATCCCAGCTTGTGCTTGATCCAGCCCGGCATTTCTCATGATGTACTCTGCATATAAGTTAAATAAGCAGGATGACAATATACAGCCTTGACGTACTCCTTTCCTGATTTGGAACCAATCTTGTTCCATGTCCAGTTCTAACTGTTGCTTCTTGACCTGCATACAGATTTCTCAGGGGGCAGGTCAGTGGTCTGGTATTCCTATCGCTTGAAGAATTTTCCACAGTTTGTTGTGGTCCACACAGTCAAAGGCTTTGACATAGTCAATAAAAAGTAGATATTTTTCTGGAATTCTCTTGCTTTTTCGATGATCCAGTGGATGTTGGCAATTTGATCTCTGGTTCCTCTGCCTTTCCTAAATCCAGCTTGAACATTTAGAAGTTCATGGTTCACGTACTGTAGAGGCCTGATTTGGAGAACTTTGAGCATTACTTTGCTAGTGAGATGACTGCAATTGTGCGGTAGTCTGAACATTCTTTGGCATTGCCTTTCTTTGGGATTAGAATGAAAACTGACATTTTCCAGTCCTGTGGCCACTGCTGAGTTTTCCAGATTTGCTGGCATATTGAGTGCAGCACTTTCAAAGCATCATCTTTTAGGATTTGAAATAGATCATCTGGAATTCCATCACCGATACTAGCTTTATTTGTAGTGATGCTTCCTAAAGTCCACTTGACTTTGCATTCCAGGATGTTTGGCTCTAGGTGAGTGATCATACCATCGTGGTTATCTGGATCATGAAGATCTTTTTCATATAGCTCTTTTGTGTATTCTTGCTACCTCTTCTTAATATCTTCTGCTTCCCTTAGGTCTATACCATTTCTGTCCTTTATTGTGCCCATCTTTGCATTGAAATGTTCCCTTGGTATCTCTAGTTTTCTTGAAGACATCTCTAGTCTTCCCCATTCTAGTGTTTTCCTCTATTTCTTTGCACTGATCACTGGGGAAGGCTTTCTTATCTCTCTTTGCTGTTCTTTGGAACTCTGCATTCAAATGGGTATATCTTTCCTTTTCTCCTTTGCCTTTTGCTTCTCTTCTTCTCTCAGCTACCTGTAAGGCCTCCTCAAACAACCATTTCACCTTTTTGCATTTTTTTTCTTGGGGATGGTCTTGATCACTGCCTCCTATACAATGTCATGAATCTCCATCCATAGTTCTTCAGGCACTCTATCAGATCTAATCCCTTGAATCTATTTGTCACTTCCACTGTATAATTGTAAGGGATTTGATTCAGGTCAAACCTGAATGGTCTAGTGGTTTTCCCCACTTTCTTCAGTTTAAGTCTGAATTTGGCAAAAAAGAGTTCACGATCTGAGCCACAGTCAGCTCCTGGTCTTGTTTTTTTCTGACTGTATAGACTGTATAGCGTTGACTGTATAGAGCTTCTCCATCTTTGGCTGCAAAGAATATAATCATTGGTGATATCCATGTGTAGAATCTTCTCTTGTGTTGTTAGAAGATGGTGATTGCTGACTAGTGTGTTCTCTTGACAAAGGCTCTGTTAGCCTTTGACCTGCTTCATTTTGTACTTAAAAGCCAAATTTGCCTGTTATTCCAGGTATCTCTTGACTGCCTACTTTTCCATTCCAGGCCCCTATAATGAAAAAGACATCTTTTGGGGGTGTTAGTTCTAGAAGGTCTTGCAGGTCTTCATAGAAGCGTTCAACTTCAGCTTCTTCAGCATTACTGGTCAGGGAATAAACATGGATTACTGTGATACTTGAATGGTTTGCCTTGGAAAAGAACAGAGATCATTCTGTCATTTTTGAGATTGCATCCAAGTACTGCGTTTTGGACTCTTTCATTGACTAGGATGACTACTCCATTTCTTTTAAGGGATTCTTGCCCATAGTAGTAGATATAATATCTGAGTTAAATTCACCCATTCCAGACCATTTTAGTTCACTGATTCCTAAAATGTTGATGTTCACTCTTGCAATCTCCTATTTGACCACTTCTAATTTGCCTTGATTCATGGACCTGACATTCCAGGTTCCTATGCAATATTGCTCTTTATAGCATCGGACTTTACTTCCATCACCAGTCACATCCACAACTGTGTGTTATTTTTGCTTTGGCTCTGTCTCTTCATTCTTTCTGGTTATTTCTCCACTGATCTCCAGTAGCATATTTGGCACCTACTGACCTGGGGAGTTCATCTTTCAGTGTCCTATCTTTTTGCCTTTTCATATTGCTCATGGGGTTCTCAAGGCAAGAATACTGAAGTGGTTTACCACTCCCTTCTCCAGTGGACCACATTTTGTCAGAACTCTCCACCGTGACCCGTCCGTCTTGGGTGGCCCTACATGGCATGGCTCATAGTTTCACTGAGTTAAACAAGGCTGTGCTCCATGTGATCAGTTTGACTAGTTTTCTGTGACTGTGGTTTTCATTCAGTCTGCCCTCTGATAGATAAGGATAAGAGGTTTATGGAAGCTTCCTGATGCATGGTTAGGAGAGCTCAAATCATACACCTGGAGGGAGAAATTTCATAATCCCCTAGAGAACAATGTTTTATTACAAAGCCCATCAGCAATGGGCCTTGATCTATGTAAATAATCTCCCTTACTTTCTTAGAATATTTTGTCTCTATTAAGTCCTCCTTACCATCTTCCTAATAAACTTCTCTCAAAATCTACGTTATTAAAATACAGTCTTGTATAATTAGTTAATAAAAAATGTAGAAAATTTCCTAACCTTCTGTTTACCCTTGATTGTTTTCACTAATCAAAATTGGTAAAATGCAAAGACGTCTCCAAGAGAGTATGCAACTTTTCTGGTTGGGGCCACTGTGTGCAGGGTTGTCCTCTGCCCTCATCTGGTGATGCCCACTCTCCTTGGTCACCCCATCCACTCCCTTAGCTTCAAATGCCCTATGGATATAGGTAACACATACAGTTACATGTCAATGAGCCACAGATCTGTCCCTCCAGCTCACACATCTCTTCTGAGCTTTAACCTCTGCTGTTTAACTCCCCAGTGAACACCTCCCCTTGAACGTCCTCTATAATCCCAAGCACTGCAGTCAAAGGCCTCCTCTACCTTGAGCTCTCAAACTTCCCTTTCCTCTTGAGAAAGACACTGTCATCCACTCTAGAAACTGAAGAGCCACCCTTGTCCCCTCCTGCTTCCCCTGCCCTCTCCTTCATTCACCAAGACCTGTCAATTTCAGCTGCTTCCGACACCCTGAATCCATCCGCTTCTCTTCATCCTCCCTGACACTCCCTTGACCCCGAATCAGAGGCTCCTCTTGACCCGTATACCTTCTGCACCAGCCCGCTGTCTTTTAACAGCATCCCTCATCCAGACCCCATCCCATCTCCACCTTGCAGCCAGTGGCCTTTCTAAAAGCAAATTTCAGCGGCTGTCTACTTCCGTCAACATAAAATCTGGACCCTTGGACATGGCCTCCTGGCTCTGCTCATCCTCTCTCTACCCTTTCCAACCCACCCTGTTATACCTGTGCCCACGTGCTTTGACCTTAGTTCAGTTCCACTAAAGACCAAAGCTCTGAGACTTCCCTGGCGGTCCAGTGGTTAAGACTCCTCACCCCTGGGCTTCCCTGGTGGCTCAGTGGTAAAGAATCCACTCGCCAATGCAGGGGTCGTGGGTTTCATCCCTGGTCCAGGAAGATCTCACGTGCTTCAGAGCAACTAAGCCCGTGTGCTGCAACTGCTGCAGCCCTGGTGCCCTAAAGCCTGTGCTCTGCAACCAGGGAAGCAACCCCAATGGGAAGCCCACCCCTCACTGCATCTAGAGAGCAGCCCCCATTCCCCAGAACTAGAGAAAAGCCCAAGCACTAATGAAGACCCAGCACAACCAAAAATGAACAAAATTTTAAAAATAAATAAATAAAAGACTCCTCATTCCCAATGCAGGGGGCCAAGATTCAATCCCTGGTCAGGGAACTGGATCCTACATGTTCCAACTAAGAAAAAGATCCTTCATGTCTCAACTAAGACCTGGAGCAGCCAAAAAAAAAAAAAAGAAAGCAAGCAAGAAAAAGATAAAAAGAACAGTGCTCTCTTCTCCTAGCAGGTTTCTGCAGATGCTGGTCCATGTACTAGGAAGCCCAGTCCTCCCCGTGCTTGCCTGGCTAACTCCTCTTCTGCAGCTCGGTAGAGATGCTTTGTAATTGTGGAAAGTCTCTTAGCTCCAAAGTATGGGTTAGGAGACCCTCCTATGTGCTCTCACATGAAAGAAGTCACCAACTTCTTTCATCACAAAACTCAAGAGTTTAACTACCTATTTGTTGGCTGTCCCCATTAGCCTGTAAGCACCAGGTTACCCTGTTTCTCTGATTCCTTTTGTGTTTCCAGAGCCCAGCAGAACAGCTGTACCCGAGTCAGCACCCAAACACGGAGAGAATGAATGAATGAGACTTAAGTCTAAGGAGGAGGCAGCTTATCCAATGCCCACTACATGGCTGCAACCCGCCTGAGGCTTTGACTCAATTATCTCTTATCCACACAACTCTGCAAGCTCTATATTCTTTTCAGATGTTTTACAGATGAAGGTCAGTGGGATTAAACAGCTTTGTCCAGGTCGCACAGCTCACACGCATGCTGAAAACCTGGCCTCTATAACTTCAAAATATGTTCCTTATCTTTGCAAACACTGCCTCTCCCCGCAGCCCACGCACAACAGCCAGAGGTCTACACATCGGCCTCCCCGAGTGACTCCAATCCATCTTCCAGTAGACAGTCCTTCAAACATGAAGACCTGCCCGAAGTGAGTGGTTGCGTTGACCCTTTCCACCCCCGCTGGGGCTTGAACGGGCTTCTCCCCGGCGCATGAGACCCTTCTCCACTGAGTCACCAGGCTTACTTACTCCCTGCTGTTTGCACACAAAGCCTAAGAGACACACAGCATCACCACGCTTGAAAGCATCTCACCCGTGACTCCCCCTCGAGCTGCCAAGACAGGGCCTCCGTAGGACAAAAGGCAGAAACCATACAGTTGCCATCCACAGGCATCTCAAAGAAAAGCCAGCACGCCCTGGGGGGGTGGGGGGCACCCTGGCCTGCAGTCCGGGTGGTAGTGCTGGCTCTAGTCTAACACAGGCTCCTGTCTTCCTCTTCAGCAGCCACCCCCACTTCGCCTCTGAGGCTCCCTCTAGACGGACCACCAGCCACAGTCCTTCTGGGTCCGTGGTGTGTGGGAGCCACTCCAGGGCCTGCCTCAGAAACACCTGAATTATTGGAAGGAAATTCAGCTAAAAAGCTGTGCTCTGCAAGTGACAAATCCATGCTGAGTAACTGACACAGGCTGGATTTGATAAGCTGCCACCTTTTAATCAGGTTGGTGCTAAGACCTGGTTTGAACAAAGCGAGACTCTCCCATCTACAAAACTAGCGATGGGCTTCTAAGAGGATAAAACATCTGACTGTTGATTTGAAAGTTTTTTAAAAACTCCCACCCAGAATTCCACAGGATTTAGTAGCTACCACAGGAACAGAAAAGCATGCTCTCACGGTAGGCAGAACTAGATGGAATTGTAAGTTATTTTGTCGTACACGTTTCTGAAAAGATCTTCCTTACTCAGAGGACATCAAAGCTGAAATGTCACGTAACTCTCTTTGTGTCTCTGGGTTCTGTTTAATGACATGGAGAAGATGAGGGATCAGCACATGGCATCTCAGGTTGTTTGTACTATTCTTAGAATAACAGCCTGTAAAATGATCTGAAATGAAACAGCACTGATTCCAATGACTTTGCAGCTCAATTCAATGACAGTTCTGCTAAATAAGGGCCAAAACAACAGGATTCAAGCTGTTGAATTTCTGAATTAAATCTAACTTTTCTTCCACATTCTGTGCAGGCCTTGGCAGAAAGAGAAATGGTCGGGATTGGGCAGCAGCCTGCCTCTCCTCCGGCGATCAGGACAACACTGCCAAGTTCACTGGAGGGCAGAGTCTGGAAGTGCAGGTGAGAAAAGAATACTTAACAAGGAAGCCAAGAAAGTAGATGTGATGGCGGGGAAGCCCACTGCCATAATGGCCAGTAAACTCTACTTTGGAAAGTTCTATCAGGAGCCAAATACACTGACTGGACTTCCCTGGTGGTTCCAGTGGTAAAGAATCCGCCTGCCAATGCAAGGGACATGGGTTCAATCCCTGATCCCCCATGCCATGGGGCAGTTAAGCCTGTATGCGGCAAATACTGAAGCCCTGGAGCTCTAGAGCCCCTGCTCTGCAACAAGAGAAGCCATCACAATGAGAAGCCTGTGCCCCGATTAGAGTGGCCCACAAGCTGCAACTGGAGAAAGTCCATGTGCCGCAGTGAAGATCCAGTGCAGCCAAAGATAAGTAAATAATTAAAGGAAAGAAAAAGCAATTATACTGACGCTAAAGTCAACCCAAGCCAGGAACATCAATTTCACTGGAACTTTTTTTTTTCCTGGTAAAAAAAAAAAAAAAAATTAATTGAGGCATAATTGATCACTAAAATTTTAAGATATTTAAAATGTACTTCATTACCTTACATCTCAAGCAAAAGCTTAATGGGAAAAGAAGATACTAAAAACCACTGTATACCTTCCACTATATACAATCAATTCTTATTATTCACAGATTTTGTACTTAAAACTCGCCTACCTGCTCCAATATCTGTAGCTCCCACACAACCCTCCCAGAACTTCTGCTGTCATTTGTGACACACACAGTGTGTGTGCTCTGTCGTGTCGGACTCTTTGCAACCCCATGGACTGTAGCCCGCCAGGCTCCTCTGTCCATGAGATTTCCAGGCAAAAACACTAGAATGGGTTACCATTTCCTTCTCCAGGGTATCTTCCCAACCCAGGGATCAATCCCTCATCTCCTGTGCCTCCTACATTGACAGGCAGATTCTTTACCACTGAGCCAGCTGGGAAGCTGACATTCCAGAGCAGGAGAAAATTTGACTTCCAGGAAGAACACAGCCCCGTTTGAAGTCTAACAAGGCTACACTCAGTCTTCTTGTTTTGGCTCAGACTGTTAGAAAAAAAAAAAGTATCCTTTTCTGCAGGCTATGTAATGCCACAATTGTGTGTGTGTGTGTGTGTGTGAGAGAATGTGTGTATGTGCGTGTGATTTCATTATTTAAAATGGCCCCCAAGGGGAATTCCCTGGTGGTCCAATGGTTAGGACTCCACGCTTTCACTGCCAAGGGTCTGGCTTCAATCCTTGGTGGCAAAACTAAGATGCCACAAGCCATGCCAAAATAAACAAATAATAATAATAAATTTAAAAATAATAAAATAAAATGCCCCCCAACTGTGCTGAAGTGCTTCCTAGTATTCCTGAGTGCAGTATGGCTGTGATGTGCTTTATGGACACAATCTGTCTTAGATAAGCTTCCTTCAGGCACAAACTACATTGCCAGTGGCCATGTGTTCAACGTTGATTCATGAACCAACAATAAATACCACATACAGTTTTTTTTTAAGACAGAACACATATACAACAAGGCTCTGTGTTAACTGGTTGACAAGCATGTTGGGACTGGAGGCTCACTGGAACCTAACCCCCTAGAAAATTCAATATTTTTCATGAATAAATCCAGTATTCTCTAATTCAGTGTCTGTAGCAACTTTTTGGAACATAACGTCTGAGAAGAACAAGAAGCAACCATATTTTCAAATTCCAGTGAAAATGCCCTAAGTATGTAAAATAAGACTTGCAGGGAAAAAGCAAGGGCTATTCAGCTATAGGACATTCTTTTTCTACTTTTTGTAGATTTAAGAATTCTACAATTTCTGATCACTAGCTTCTGTTAGAAAATATAGTCAGCTAATACTTAGATATCCTCTCTAAATTCTGATGTGTTATTAGCAATTAATCATAATTATTATGATTAACTGCTAAACAGACGTATAGTTTCACCTTTAAAAAAAGGTTACACTTATTAACCACCTACAAAATGGGCTTCCTTGAAATGAGAATTTTACAGGTGTACAACTCATATTCACTGGGGAGTTAAGACTTCAAGACCTCAAGTCTAATCTTGCCTATGCTTCAGAGTAATACTAATACATGATCACTCTGCAAAGAAGCTCTTTAACTAAAGCAATATGCAACATTAGGCCACTGCTTCCACTCAGAAACAGACTGTTTACTCAGCCTCTACATCACATTGCCACTGGTTTCCAAGACTTATTTTTACGGAATGCTCAGTTTCAACAACTTGTTGTTAGAATAAAATCCTCTTAATACCAACGAAGTAAAACTATTTAACACAGTGTGAACACTTTGTAAACACTGTCATCTGATCTGGGTATCTCTTTGTCAAATCTATGTCCAAGTTTCTTAAAGTAAGCAATATTTGAATTTTCTTATCACCAAGTCTTAGAACATGTTCATTATTCCCCCAAATTACCCACTACTATTGAACCAATTTGAAAATAAGCACAGTATCGGACTCAGCTCTTCCCCCTCGTTCACATGTTTCTTGTAATTTACATAAAATCAGTTCATATATATGTGCACTGTTAGAATGACTCTGGTAGGATGTGGAACAAAAAACATGACTTTATTATTTATGAGATTTCTATTGTTTTTTTTTGTTTCCTTGTTTAAGGTACGTATTTCTCACTCATTGGTACTGCACTGGAAAATCTGTGGCACTAAATGTCTGCTGTAGTTGGGATCCAGATCTTCAATGCTTATGTCTGGGAGTATTATTCATGTTCTTAAATTGAGATAGGGAAAGGATGCTCCGTGTCCTTCTCAAAGATAACGTGGGATTCTAATTAAGGATGTGGTGTGGGATAGTTCCATATAAAAAGAAGCAAAAGGTCTTTTTGTGGGATCCTCACTGGGTTGGGATGGAGAAGGCAATGGCATCCCACTCTAATACTCTTTGCCTGGAAAATCCCATGGACGGAGGAGCCTGGTAGGCTGCAGTCCATGGGGTTGCTAGGAGTCAGACACGACTGAGCAACTTCACTTTCACTTTTCACTTTTATGTTCTGGAGAAGGAAATGGCAACCCACTCCAGTGTTCTTGCCTGGAGAATCCCAGGGACGGCGGAGCCTGGTGGGCTGCCATCTATGGGGTCGCACAGAATCGGACACAACTGAAGTGACTTAGCAGCAGCAGCAGCATCATTGGGCTGGCATACTGAGCTAGATGTGAGAGATACTGCCATGTCATTTGCTTCATGTACTCCAAAAGGGGGAACTGGGGGAAAAAAAATCATGACACGAAAGTAACAAGGGTATATTTTGCTTCAAAGAAATCTGTTAATGCCTAGCATAGACTCTTTAAGAATACCTCTAGAGAAAGGGGAACGAAGGAGAGGGTAATACTTAATTTAATGTTTATTTTTCAAATGTTCCTGTTTTGCAGAAGTTAATAAGAGTTTGATCTCCTGATAGTAACCGTAGGGAACTTTATCAGTTTCTAAACATAATTCTTACTCTCTCCCCTGAGCCGGGGAAAGGAAAGAGTTGTCTCACATGGAAAATGTCAGCTTCTCTCTCTCATGTATTTAGTGTGGCTAAAATAACCCATAGAAAATGAAACACTTATTAATGCTTTTTTCTTCCTAAAGGCTACTCTTCATAATAGTCAACAAGCCAGCTGTCTAAGGGGCAGAAGGGTGTGGACTTTTACACAGTGGAAGTCCCCTGACATTCCTCCCACAATCAGAGACCTCATTCTCAGAGCCCAGATTTCAGAGAAAGAATTGGGATAGAAGATATTCCCATATTGGCTCTTTTCATTAAGACTTTTCAAAGGACACTTTATTCTAGCATTCATTTAGATGAAAAAGAAAGTCAAGAATTTTTTCTCCAGGCAAATAACTCATACGAAGAAAAAAAACCCTTCATTAAGATTTATTTCATAAGGATCATTAAATAATATGTGAAAACAGACTGCTGCTAAAATTTCAGGATGGCTGTTAATGGTTACCTTGAAAGAAATAAGCGAAAATTTTCAAAGAAAATTATGAAATAAATTTGTTACTATTTTCACAGCCATCTCAATTTGACTAGAAGATGGCTAAAATTTGTGTATGTACAGTCAATTTGCCTAGAATGTGACAGGCAACCTTGATATTTTATTTTCAACAATGACAGAGTGGCTTGATAGGGCTCCCGAGAATGTGAGTTCAAGAATTTATACTCTTCTCAGCGGTCCCTCTCTAAGGACTCTTACAGCTGAAAGAAACCTCAATGTCATTTCATGATCTATGCAACTCAAACATTTTTTCCAATAGATGAGATTATCGAAACCTAAGAAATTAAGACCAAGGTGACAAATCGAGTTAGAATGAGGCTGGATCAGAGCCCTCCTGCTTCCTGACTGAGCCTCCATCACTAACCAGGGTCTACAGTGAGCATTCCTGTTAACCCTGACTTGTGATTTTCCTGATTGTTCCTTCTTTTCTAATTTTACTGCCTAAACACATTGCCATCTGTTACAGGAATGGAACCCTGACTGTGTAGTGAGAAGGGTAAAGGAGGCCCGAGGGACCTTCTAAAGTCATTGCTAGTGACATACAATGCAGGTAGAGAAATGCCAGGTTGCCTCCCCAGCCTAGAGCCCCACCCACAATATTTCTCGTTCTTCTGAGCATTTCCATGGACTTTGGTCTCTTTGGGCTTCTTGGAATTACCCTAAAACAGAGTAAGTCTGCATGAACCTGACCATGAGTGCCTTTTTATCTTGTACGGAGACAGGTACTATTTTGAATGAAAAGATTTTCAAGTGAAGAGGTTGGGGGGTGGGGGATGGGGCAAAGAAAAATATGTATCTTTAGAATGAGGTATGCGCAAGGGGGAAGTTTTTCAAAGGCTTGTGTATGTATAATATCATTTCCCTATTCCCTACTTTCTTAGTAAAAGGCCAGTGTTCACTAGTGAAATGGCTATTGTAAGAACTGAAATTAGCACTTTATGGTCTAGAATCTCAACCAAGTTTCTGACAGCTTGTTGGTTATACTATGAGGTCTTTCCAGTATCTATAACCACTAAACTGCATTCCTAGGGAAGTGATTATAAAGCTCAATTTATCTGAGTTCCTTACCCCAAAATGTGTTACCATTTTCCCCTTCAGAATATGTCTTGTGTCAATCAAAATAGAAAATAATCCTAAAATGAAATGGCGTTTTAAAAAATAATGCTAATGCCAAATTGGAAAAGAAAGCTTCAAGAGTGCTTTGAAAGTGGGACCAAAGTACCAATTATAAGAAAAATTACAGGCAAATTAAAAGCATGCTTTTTCCATAGACACTGAACCTCAGCAATTTTCTCCACAATGACTTGAAAACCCTATAATTCTCAGGGAAATCTGGCAATTGCACCCATTTTCTTTCAGCAGAACAGAGAACTATGTGTTGTGGTTTGTAGTTCAAAGAAATATTACTTTACGGTGGAAATGGCAGGGGGGATGGGCACAGGGAGGAGGCCAGGGCTACTCTTAAGTATCATCAAAAAGAAGAAATCTAAGCTTCACTTAACCACCATGTAGTAGCTTACCCCATCACCTTTATTTTTCATGCTAGCTAATTGGTAAAAAGATTTTTTTAAAAAAGATGTCATATTTCATGTAATTTAATGACAGTGTACTCTATTCCAACAGAGCATGTGCATGAATTGCCTTTACAACGATGGAGGGATGCTCTGTAAGTTTTTATCTAATAATACCCCACTACAGCCAAAAGAGGAACATCCTGAGAACCAGTTGAGGGGATGAGCATGAGCTGCCTAGGACAGAATTCATGAGAGTGTCACGACACTGTAAGTGACGGTGCTCTGGGACCAAACTTCCTCTTCACATCAACTGACAATCCTGGGTATTGGTCCACGATCATCGTTCAAAATGTGAAAGATTTACCAACAGAGAGGAAGAAAATTGATCGCTCTCCTTTAGAAATCAAAGAACATATTGAGGATTTTCCATTGCCGACACCGTCCTTCTAAAGTTAGGGCAACAGGTGGACTTCCCCGGCGGTCTAGTGGTTAAGGCTTCACCTTCCCATGCAGGGTGTGTGGGTTCAATCCCTAACCAGGAAGTTAAGATCCCATGTGCTGCAAGGCCAAAAAACCAAAACATAAAACAGAAGTAATATTGTAACAAATTCAATAAAGACTTTAAAAATGGCCCACGTCAAAAAAAAAAAAAAATCTTAGAGAAATAAAATGAGGGAAACAGACCAGATCAGTGACTTGGGTTGACCCCAGAACTCAGCATCCTGGTTTGGGTTCTGGTTCTGTCACCCACTGTTCTCTCCTGTGGTGGAGGAGACCCTTCCATATCTGCGCGGATTTGAGCATGAGCCTACGGCAGATGATGACATGTTGACAAGATACGAGGTACGAGGGCCCTCTTCAAAACCACGGAATTGAGGTTTATTTAGGATTTTACATAGCATGGTGAGGGGGATCATTTGATACTTCGCTATTTCTGAAAGTGCCCCTTGATAAGTATCTGCATTGTTTGAACATTATCACAGAATCAAACTCATTGTCTGGTGGTGGACTGTACTGAACAAAGACCAGCGACTCTCTGTCCCAAAGCAACATTCCTTTGGGAGAAAACCAACCCCATTCCTTCTACCTTCAATGTGATAAGCTGAGTGAGTGGCTGGTCAGATCCAAATATTAGCTTTCGTGTTGCTCCCAGAACATAATTTGCTCTATGCTTCTTGTGACTGCTTAAAGCAATTATGTTTAAAATGGATAAATCTTACCAGGAGGTTAGCAAGTCAATTAAGGTGCAAGGAGAAAGCATAGTACACCTCATTTTAAAGAGGAATTTCAAATATAACAGGTTGTTGACATTCTGGATACAGGGGACTGTTAGTTCACCCAGTTTTATGAAAATCCAATATAAGAAAACTGACCTTTCTACCCCAAAGAACTAGGGAGCAAAAGATTTGTACCAGAATCCTTTCCTGTTCACTGACAGTTTTTTGGTTTTTGGTTTTTTTTGAACAGCATCACCCCCTAGTAACTTATTGTTAGTGTCAGGACACTGATGATTAAGTGCTGGAGTAGGGAGCTTTAGGGTAAGAAAACAGAGTTAAAGAGAGAGCTATCACTGCCAATTACAGGGTAACCAGAAAGCACACCATCTCTTTAATTAAATGTAAGATAATTGGAAAAGCAATTTGATTTATGAAAATTCAACCCACACCCAAATTTCAGACTCTGTTTATTGTGCAACGTCAGGCAAACCCTGCAGCAGTGAGCAAAACATGAAGTTGTTTCCAGATTAATACATGCCAAGTGTGACACCTAGATGAAAAGAAAACAGATTTGTTCAATTGGTGCTTTTTCTCTCTTTAAAGCATTATATTACTCATATTAAGCCTTAACTACAAAAATAATTCGACTCTTTAAAAATGCCTGGCTAGCTGTATTAACAGGCTATGATTCTTTTTAAGATCAATTCAAATACCTCCTTCTCTCTGAAGTCCTTCCAAGTTCCCTCACCTGGGGAGAACTTTTTCATCCTTTGGGTTCCTCTAATGTCTTACTCATGTTCTCCTCAGAAGATTTATTCCATCGGTTCTATAGATATGAGTCTCTGCCACCAGACTGAAGATCCTTGAGGACACAAATCATCTTTATTAATCTTTATGTTCCCACCAGCTACATGAATTCTTGGCTCTTAATGGATGCTTGATGAAAACGCATTTCATCATATTTATGGAGAAGAAGACAAACATAAAGTTATAAATAACTCAGTCTCATTGTAATCAAAGCCAACAAATTTCTACTCTATACTGTACACTTCACCCCCAGTTACAGCTAGTCACATGATCTCAGTAGCACACTGGCAGATTTGGGGGGAGGATAGGATTCCTGTCATCTACTCTCAGGGGACATTGTTGTTGAGCAGCACAATGATCAAAAGTAGTGTTTATCTGAGAAAGAAACGATGAAGAATCTGGAAAATGAATACAAGTTTTCTAAGCTGCACAGACTTCGAAACTGAACACAAAGTAGCCGCCAATGTTCTGTATTTAAAAAACAGCATTTGGGGGGAATTCCCTCGTAATCCAGTAGTTAAGATACCCCTATCTCACCAAAGGGCCTCGGTTCGATCCCTGGTCCAGGAACTAAAATCCTATAAGCTGTGGAGTGCAACCAAAAAAGAAAAGAAGAGAAAGTATCTTTTACCCTTTTCTTTGGAAATTGTACTGCTTTCTCCTTCCTCTCCTGTAAAGATACATTTTAGAGGTCTTTGATTTCCTCTCTGGCTCATTCAGAGCTCCCCGACCCCCTAGCCCCCTCACAGATGTGTCAGTCCCCTCATTTGACAGTCCTTCTTTTAAACACTCACCGTCTCTATCTTATTTTTTGTCACGTGGCATGTGGGATTCCCAGACAGGGATCGAACCCCCCTAGATTGGAAGCAGAGTCTTAACCACTGGACCACCTGGGAAGTCCGTATTTAATGCTTTAATCCCTGTTAAGAAGAGGGAAAATTTGTCCATCTTGCTCGCTGAGTTATGACCACTGCATAGCACAGCACCCAGTCCAAAATGGATACTCAGTCTCTTTATTCAGCAAGCAGAGGATAAGCGAGAGGAAAGAGAAAGAAGGACCTTCACAGAAAGAGGGTTGCAAGACCTTAAGACAAGAGACAGACAGTGATGGGGGGAAGGCCAGTGTTTCTTCACTGTTTACTGAACTGCTTCAGGAAAGAAGAGTCTTTGTTCAGATACTGTCTTGGGATGAAGACAAGAGCTTAGGAAAGAAAGTTAAGAGGAAGGCTGGATATGGGACAGGCCATGCTGCTGTGGGATTAAGGAGTGTGAACTAATACAAGGATGAAAGTCAGTGTTGTCAGTTACAAAAGATGTTTTAAAATTTTCTTTTCCTTTTGCCCCCAGGCTCCTCTGTTCATGGAATTCTCCAGGGAAGAACACTGGAGTAGGTTGCCATTCCCTGACCCAGGGATCAAACCCAGGTCTCCTCCATTGCTGGCAGATTCTTTACTGTCTAAGCCACCAGGCAGGTGCTTTTAAAAGGCATCTCTCTTGTCCCTCTCCACACCTCGAAAATAGCACCAAAATAGTTAATGACTGAATTTCAAGCAGCCTAACACTCTTCTGACCTTTGTATGTTTTACGCAGCCTGCTTGCCTCAGAGCAGAGAAAGAAAAACCACCCTGCACGTCTGTGGATTTGAGGTGTCTAATGGACAGAGTGGCTTCCCAGGTAGCTCAAGGGGTAAAGAATCTGCCTGCCAATGCAAGAAACACAGGAGACACGGATTTGATCCCTGGGTTGCAAAGATCCCCTGGAGAAGGGAGCGGCACCCCACTCCAGCATTCTTGACTAGAGAATCCCGTGGACAGCAGTGCCTGGTGGGCTATCATCCAGGGGGTCGCAAAGAGTCAGACACAGCGGAGTGACTGGGCACCCACGCATGCACAGACAGGGTACATCAGCCATGAAAGCTATCATTACCCTGCACAACCTTAAATACTCCTCCGAAACCTACTCCTCAATACATCTTTAAAAATCATTTTCATAATAAAAAATGCTAGAGGCTCTTCACAGAATTGTAAACATAATTCCACTCGGTTGGGTAAGGCCAGTCAGGAACAATGCTTCTCAGAAAGAAGGAGCCCCTCAAACCTAAAAGACTGAATACTTAGTGGTTGGTTTCCCAGACACACATGGGAGACAGTTAATTTATCTTTGGAAAACAAGGTATAAAGAGGTTCCAATGCCTTTTGAGAGTCAAGAAGAGCCAGTAGTGGCAGAAGGAAGTGGCAGAAGGGGAAGCCGGTCCTGGCCTTCTAGCGTCCGGAGGCCCTTTTGTAAGACATTAAAGGTGCCGTTCAGACCCTGCTGCAGCGGGCGCAGACCCACACAGGGGATAAAACAGTGGAGTGAGTGAGCTAAAGTTGTGCCTGACTCTTTGCGACCCTCATGAACTGTAGCCTGCCAGGCTCCTCTGTCCATGGAATTCTCCCTGCCAGAATACTGGAGTGGTTAGCCATTCCCTTCTCCAGGGGATCTTCCCAACCCAAGGATCAAACCCAGGTCCCCTGCATTGCAGGCAGATTCTTTACCAGCTGAGTCACCAGGGTAACGGGATTTCCCACACGGGCTCAGCACAGCTGAATGACCCAAGTCTTTCAAGTCTTTTTTTCTCCCTCAAATGGCCAAATATTTTGCACTTTTTCAGTTCAAAGCCACCTTCATGCAGACACCTGCCTTACAGTCACCAACAAACAGGGGTGGCAGTGAATTTTTTTTTTTTTGGCCATGAGGCAAGTGGATCTTAGTTCCCCAATTGGGAATCGAACCCCTGCCCCCTGCATGGGAAGCATGAAATCTTAACCATTGGACCACCACAGGGGAAGTCCCAGTGAATTACTAGGGAAGTCCAAGTAGAAAATGTATAAATAGATGCTAATCTTCAGGGCATTTACATACACAGAGAGACGGGGGAGAGGAGGAAGGATGGAGAGTGGGAAAGAGGGAAAGACGGAGGGTGGGTGAGTGTGCCGGGCTCTGCGTGAGGCCCGGGCACGCACATGTATCAGCAGCATGTGGGACGCAGATGCAGGGAGACTGACTGGGTGACTCCAGCTCAAAAAGCGCCAAGACAGAGAGAGAGGAGCCTTCCCCTCGGGAGCACTCCACATGTGAGGGGAGCTTGACCCCTGTCCACAATAAAGTTTCAAGTGCCTCCTTAAAAGACTGTATTTTATCTTTAAGGACATTCCAAGAAGAACTCCCACTTCCCCAAACCCCTTACACTGGGAATCCCACAAGTAGTTACTCTTTAAGACAGATGATCCAGAGAAAAATCATAATTCAAAAAGATACATGCACTCCATTGTTTATTGCAGCACAATTCACAATAGCCAAGACATGGAAACAATCTAAACATCCATCAAGAGATGAATGGATAAAGAAAAGGTGGTGTGTATCTATGTGCGTGTATATATACATAGAGTGAGATTCAGATACACACACACACACACACACACACACACACACAGAGGAATATTACTCAGCCATAAAAAAGAACAAAATAATCCCATCTGCAGCAACACGGATGGACCTGGAGATTAGCACACTAAGTGAAGTAAGTCAGAGAGAGTAAGACAAACATGATGCAACATCACTCACATGTGGAATCTAATTTTTAAAAATGACACAAATGAACTTATTTACAAATCAGAAACAGATGCACAGGTATTGGAAAAAAAAAAACAACTTATGGTTACTAAAGGGGAAATGTGGGGAGGAGAGATAAATCAGGAGCCTGGGATTAACATATATCACTGCATAAAACAGAAAACCAACAAGGATCTATTAAACAGCACAGGGAACTCTACTCAATATTCTGTAAAATCCTGTATGAGAGAAAATCTGAGAAAAGAATGAATATCTGTGTATGTTTAGCTGAATTGGTTTGCTGTACACCTGAAACTAACACAACACTGTAAATCAACTATACTTTATAAAATTTTTTTTTACATAATCATCCAGAATTAAACCAGCAACAGCCCACCTACCTAACTGGTAACACAGGCCAGTGTTTCGTCACAGCGACTTGTCCAACTGGGTCAATGAATATTTTGCTTTAAAGCCTTTTTCTCCTTGTGTGGCTCTTTCTAGACTGCTGAAATGATGTCTGAATCCTCTCCAGGGCAATCCTTCTTATCCTCCCAGGCAACAAACACACATCACTGGCAGCGTTCTCTTCAATAACAACCCCATTCCTTTGTCATTTGTCACCTTTCCCTCTCTGAATCCTCTGTGATAACTCAACGGGCTGAAGGCTGTGGTGTGGATCCCAGACACTGCAATGATCCTGTGTGTCCATTTTTTTTTTCTCCACACATACACAGAGTCAGGGAGCTTTGTTTTTCTGTGAAACTGGATCCTTGTAGGTCAAAAACTTGATTTTTCAAAGGCCAAACCATTTTGTCTACTGTGTCTTGGCTCAGCTGCTGGAAAGAACTAAGGTGTCTAAATTTAGATTTTTCCCATGGCTTAACTCAGGCAAATGTCCTTTCCACACAACATGCATGGCAGCAGGCCCTGCAGCTCTCCCCGGCGGTCAAATGCCCCCAGACTCTTCTCAAGGCCCCGGTTACAGGTAACCAAGCTGGCATTGCACCCCCAACCTCCACCAGCCCCGCCCATCCTTCGTCACAGGTGGAGTCTGCTCCCCTCGCCCGCTACCACTCCTGAGACAAAACTTCAGAAGCTGCTTCTTCCTGCTCCGGCACAAAGCCCCGAGAGGCTCTCACCAACAACAGAGGCCCGCCACCCCCAGCACAGGGGATTGGCTCCCCACTCTCATACCAACGCTCCCCCCCTCAATTCCTACCACCACCACTGCCCTCCGTTACCCAGCACCTCACAGCCAGGGAAAGAAGAGCTTGCTAACCTGAATACAAAATTACAACTCGGGACCCATTTATCACAAAAACAACAGAAAATCCAGAGCACCAAAGACCAGCTCATTTGCAAACTAAATGCACGTCTATAGGACTATTTGGAAGGCAGGTGCCACACAACCCGATTAGAAGATAAAGCTTTCATGGCCATAAACAGTCAGATGGGGAAGACCCAGGTATCGGACAAGGGCAGAGAGGTCCTGGTACACTGTTTCTGTGGCTTCGAGAATGAGCACCCAGGACTGACACACTGAATGGTGACTGTCACGCAGCTCGGTAACAAGGTCTCTCTGATGAAGAGTCATTTTGAGCCTCCACCTCGAATACTGTGAGGTATTACTTCACTGTTGCTGTTACTTCACTTTTCCTCAGGGCAGACTCAGGTAAAGAAGAGCCACTTCCGCTCACAGATAGAACAGGTGAGGCGAGACCGCGTCACGTTCCAGGATTTAACTATTCCTGTCAAGTCTAGGCCGGAGAAGGCAACGGCACCCCACTCCAGTACTCTTGCCTGGAAAATCCCATGGAGGAGCCTGGTAGGCTGCAGTCCATGGGGTCACTAAGAGTCGGGCACGACTGAGCGACTTCCCTTTCACTTTTCACTTTCATGCATTGGAGAAGGAAATGGCAACCCACTCCAGTGTTCTTGCCTAGAGAATCCCAGGGATGGGGGAGCCTCACGGGCTGCCGTCTATGGGGTCGCACAGAGTCGGACACGACTGAAGCGACTTAGCAGCAGCAGCAGCAGTCAAATCTAGGCAAGAGGTGGTGGTTGGATAAAGCTGAGAGTGGGCTGTTTTACATCTCAACATTGTCTTTTTAAAAATGCTTGTGCCTTTTGGGACTTCCCTTGCGGTCCAGTGGTTAAGACTCCATGCTTTCACTGCAGGGGACACAGATTCGATCCTTGGTTGGGGAACTTTGATCTCACCTGCTGCACAGCCATACACACACACACACACACACACACAAGTGTTTTCACAATTCAAATGTTGACTGTGGCACAAATGAATACAGCAAATACTTTGTCTTCCCTGGTAACTGCCTCGTCAGAGGCTTCCCTATCCATTTGGAGAGAGCCCTCCTAAAGAATATACATGAAAACATGCTGCCAGAAGCATAACTGCTCTTTTGTTGATTCTCCTTGCTGATCCATCCAAGAGGTCTGACCCCTCTTCGTTTCTCCAGCCGGCACTGCACACACACAAATCCGGGTTTGTGACTCTACAATGTGAACAGTTTGATTCTCATGATCTTTCCTTCCTACTCAGGGCTTCCTAATGAAGCCTTAACCTCTCTGATTTCTTTACAGGGTGAGAAAAACAAACCCAAGGAAGGACCCCCCCACCACCGCCCCGGTTTCCTGCAGGGGGACAGATCTGTAGGACCGAATTGTAAAGCCATGGGAAAATGTTGGATTTCGACACCTAAGCTTGTTAGAACAACTGAGCCAAACACAGATGAATGGTCTGGCGGGTCAGAGTCCAGTGTCACAGGAGGAACAATCGCAACCTCGGGAGGGGTGTGTGTGTGTGTGTGGTGTGTGGGCGTGTGGATGTGCTGGGGGTTGGGCCTGGGGGCAGGGATTAAAGTAGAAATCTGTTTGGGTTTCCTCTCACACCCTGCTTTCTCTAGAGGAGAAAGGGTGAGGGGCGTTGGAAGCCCGAGACAGAGCATTCTCCCTCATGCCTGGGACAGACCCTTCTGCAGGGCAGTTGGAGGTGGGACCCCAGCAAGGGAGCCCACCCTCAGGCTCCCCTGTGAGTCTGACACCTTCAAGGGTGCTCAGGCTAGAGTGCAGCTCCAGAATTCAGGACTTTCCAAAAGGGACTCCCCCCAATTAGGGCTCATTTTTAACGCCAAACAAAGTTTGACAAAGTTCCCATTAGGGTAATTCTAAGTGACCTGGAAAGACGAGAAACTGCCCCATTTAATTTGTGAAAAATCTGTGCTCTCCTTTTCCTACTGAAAGAAAGGCTGGGACTTCCTTGGTAGTCCAATGGTTAGGACCCCATACTTCCACCTCAGGGGGCGTAGGTTCAATCCGTGGATGGGGAACTAAGATCCCACATGCCCTGTCGTGCAGCCAGAAAAAAATGAAAAGAGAAACCCACGCTCACAAACACCAACACAGAGAAGGATAGCTCTGCTTTAAAAGAAAAAGAAGCAGGGTTCCCTGCAAACACCGTCCCCTGATGACTTGAGCTGGAATTCCATCACAACTGAACAGGGCAGAAGTCGCTTAACTTCTGCCCACATGTGTCTGCTAGAATCAGAGAGGGCTTCATCTTCCAAGAGCTGCCCCTGAGCCGAGGGCTTTGAGGGAAAGTTCCCTGCTGGAGAAAGCGATCACCCTTGTGATGACACAACGCTGATAGGCTCATTAAACTGTAAGCCCCCCGGATGACAGAGATTTTCTCAGTGCTATTTGCACCTGGGCTGGCTCTGTGTTTAGTCCCCATAACGCTCCTCTTTAATAACAGACTGCAGTCCGAGTCACAGGTCCCCATTCTCAGCTTGGATCTTTCACAAACGTGTCCCCTTTTTTCAGTTTAACATGAGTATGCTATTTTTATTTTACTTAAATTTCACCATTCAACACTGAACCTAAGTTTATACTGGCCCTATGTTCAGGTTTTTGGAGTAAAGATAGCGGGCAGACAGCTTTCAGGGTGTAATGTATTAAACACAGCCTATAGATGAAACAATTAGTGGAAACCTAGGGGTGGTATAACTAATGTGTACTTTTACACACTGAGTGGTACAAGCAGAGGGACAATTGGAGGAAAAACCTGCTCAAGAACTGAAAGGTCCTTGCAAATAGCCTCAGATTCTCTTTTTTTAAAGATTTTTTTTTTTTTGGTGTGGCTAGTTTTTTAAGTGTTCACTGAATTTGTTATAATATTGTTTGTTTTGGTTTGGTTTCTCAGCTAAGAGGCATGTAGGGTTTTAGTTCTCCTACCAGAGTTCGAACCCACATCCTGTGCATTCGAAGTCTCAACCTCTGGACCACTGGGAAAGTCCCAACCTCAGATTTTCAAAGCCAGTCAGGATTTCAAACACTCCATGCCACTGTGTGTGTGCGACTGTTCACGCACTCACTCATTTGGGCTCTGGATAATACAATAAATAGCTCAGTATGTAATAGTTTCCCTTTCTACCGACAATCATTTTCCTTTCACAAGTGTTGCAGCATACAACACTTGTCACAGACGGTACGCATAACTAGAGTTGTTCACAGAGATGCATGAGCCTGGGGCAGAATGCTTCGTGGGCAGAACCACCATCCAGCTTCTCAGGGTACCACCCTGTGCGGTCCTCTGAAGGAAGAGACAGAGGAGTCAGGAGGCAGGGCCTGAATCAGGTCAAGGAGCATCAGAAGGCAGGATCCCAGGGGAGCCATCGGGATGTGTACCGAAGCCACCTGGGACTCCTAAGATGCCCTGCCTTATCCATAGCCTTCTGCCCTTCCTCAAGAAGGATCAGGACTTCCCTGGCAGTTCAGTTGCTGAGCATTCACCTGCCAGTGCAGGGGACACGTGTTGGATCCCTGGTCTGAAAAGATTCCACACGCTCTGGGGCAACTAAGCCTGGGCATCACAACTACTGAAGCCCATGCACCCGAGAACCCAGGCTCTGCGGCAAGAGAAGTCACCTCAATGAGAAGCCTGCTCACTGCAACTAGAGAAAGCCCCTACGCAGCAACAAAAACCCAGCACCGCCAAAAATAAATAAATTTTTTAAAGTTAAAAAAAGGGTCATAAACTGGGTTAAATTCTCACAAGACTCAGGAAGGCTGAGCTGTGACCCTGAATAAGTCACCTAAGCTTTCTGGCTTCAGTGACCTCTGTCGCCTGGGGATGGCTGGATATAACTTTCAGCTGCTGTGTTCTCTGACTCTCTTAGCTGGAATTTGCTCTGAGTTAGTTTTGACTCTCAGATCAAGAAGAAGACTTAACTAGGCGAGAACAGGGTCTTGGAGCTGCATGAGTGAATCAGGGGTCCAGCTGGATGCAGGTTCGAGTCAGTCTTGGGGAACTGGGGATGTGGTTCCAAGGCCCCACCCTATCCTCAGTCAAGAATATGGTTGGCACTTCTGGCTGGTCAATTCTAACGATGGTTTCCTTTGCATTTCCTCATAGACTCAAGTTTTAAAAAGCCATTAGAAAGCCAGGTAGGAGAATTCCTTGGTAGTTCAGTGACCAGAACCGTGGCCCAGGAACTAAGACCACAAGCCATGCAGCATGGCCCTAAAATAAAGGAAGAGAAAGAAAACCAGGTAGAAACGAAAGGGTCCTCTCTAAAATGAGACGCTCTTGAATGCTCCATTCTGAAAGGGGGCACAACTCATCACCTTTCCTTATCACGCCACCTGTGCCACGACTGTAAATTCCCTGACCTCATTCCACTCATATCTTCTTTGAAAAAAGTTTTTTCTGACCATTTTGCTGCTGCTGCTGCTAAGTCGCTTCAGTCGTGTCCGACTCTGTGCGATCCCATAGACAGCAGCCCATCAGGCTCCCCCGTCCCTGGGATTCTCCAGGCAAGAACACTGGAGTGGGTTGCCACTTCTTTCTCTATTGCATGAGAGTGAAAAGTGAAAGTGAAGTCGTTCAGTCATGTCTGACTCAGCGACCCTATGGACTGCAACCTACCAGGCTCCTCTGTCCATGGGATTTTCCAGGCAAGAGTACTGGAGGGGGGTGTCATTGCCTTCTCCATCTGACCATCTTGTTGAATACATTTATAGGTCTCAAGCTCCTTTGCTCTGTCTAGTCCAAGTTTTATGGTCCTTGGTCCCTGCTCTCTTCATGTCAAAGACTAGCATCTTCTTTCTCTTGCCCATGACCTTTCTGTGTTTTATCCTGCTATTATTCCCCATGGACCTCCAGTTCTGCTGCTGCCAGCTCAGTATTCAGTTCAGTCGCTCAGTCGTGTTCGACTCTTTGTGACCCCATGGACCACAGCATGCCAGGCTTCCCTGTTCATCACCAAGTCCTGGAGCTTGCTCAAACTCATGTCCTTCGAGTTGCTGATGCCAACCAGTCATCTCATCCTCTGTCATCTCCTTCTCCTCTTGCCTTCAATCTTTCCCAGCATCAGGGTCTGTTCCAATGAGTCAGCTCTTAGCATCAGGCAGCCAAACCTGGGTATTAGCTCAGCCCAAAGACATCTAAACAAGGCACTCTGGGCCAGAGAACCAACCTCCATGACTGAGAAAGTGACAGACAAAACTCATTCACTCACACATACAAACAAACACACACACACACACAACCAACCCACACACACACCAACACACACACACACACACACACCCCAAATCCTCATGTTGCCAAACGTTTCTAATACAACTTAAAACTCAAGTTTCTAAAACCACAGGTGGTTAGTTCCTTCACTAAAAATCAGCTCTTCCCTTCATCCTAGCCCCACCTCGAATTTGGTAACCATGACTCATTTCCTAAAGCTACTCTGCAGAACACCTTGATTCTGGCAAGGGAAAGTCAGGCACATGAAATGACAGACTCATCCAACGAATTCCTGTTCTAGAGCTTTTCATTCTTAAAATTTTTCTTTTCCTTTTTTTAAATGTCAGCTGCAACCAAAGTCTCTTTGCTGCCTCTGTGGCCCCAAAGCATCTTCCTCGTGGGAAGAGAGCTGGTCAACTTCTGGGGCAGCAAGGAGAGGTGAGGTCTCCACTGTCCACACTCTGCGGGCTCCCATGGGAGTTGGCACTGCCTGTGTGTATGGATTATGTGAGGAGGGAACAAGATGGTACACGCCAGACCTCATGCTTTGAAAAGGCAATCCAGACCAGTTTAGAAGCAGTTGCTCATGTTTTGAGAGTCTCTTAACCAAACCCAACAACTCTAAACCAAAGCGGGAGGAGGAAGGAAGAAAAAGCAGCTGAGAAAATTCTTAACTAGAAGCACTTGGTTTTCTACTCTTTGTGGCATTTCCAAATCCAGACTCATTATTTCAGGGCTCAGCATGGTGAAGATGGATTACATCTTACCTGGGGATGTTCTGTATAATCACAGAAAAATGCTTCCTGCCTTTTGTACAGAAAATGAAGGGATTTTTCAGAGTAAAGAAAAGCAATCTAATTACCATTAAACAAGGTTGAACTGCTGAGGGCAGTTATCCTCGGCCCCGAAGCATAATTTAACTTAAAAGAAATCACAGTGACCCATGGCCCTCTCTGGCTCTCCCCCAGCACCAAGTGGCCAGGAAGAACTCAGGCCTCAGGTGAGAAGCCCAGGAAGTCAGGAAGGCATGATACAGCAAAGGAGAGACCCCCAGGGAGGGGCAGCGGCCCCCAGAATCAGGCCACTTCTGTACCTTGTTCTTGTCTGCTGCACGGCAGGGCCCCCGACAGCAGAAACTCAGGAAGCCTCCGTCTGTGTCTGGCCTTTTGACAGAAGGGCACGCAGATGGCTCCATGTCCAGATCCGAAAGCAGACATCAGCAGTTACCCGGCGGATCCCCTGGCAGCGGACGGGACCTGCCCCCTCCGCACTCTGCGGCCTTCAGCCGTGCCCACCCTTCCCGGAAGCTGGCCTGCCGCACCCCTGACAGAGGGAGGCCCAGGATTTGGGGTGTGATTCATGGGTAGAAAATACCGGTTTTTCATAGCTATGCATATGCCACCTGGGAGGGGTTTAGGTAAATCTGGATGTGGACGCCAAAAAGGAGGGCAGACGGTGCCTCTTTTATGTATATTTCACCTGGCCAAATGGGCTTGGCCTGCCCGCCACTCATTAAAGAAAATTCAAGGGCTTCCCTGGTGGCCCAGATACTACGAATCTGCCTGTCAGTGCAGGGGACACAGGTTAGATCCCTGGTCCGCGAAGATCCCACATGCCTGGGGGTAACTAAGCCCATGTGCCACGACTGCTGAAGCCCGTGCACCCCAGAGCCTGTGCTCTGCAACCAGAGGAGACTCTGCAAGAAGCCTGCTCACCGGAACAAAGAGTAGCCCCCACTCTGCAACGAGAGAGAGCCTGCGCACAGCAACGCAGACCCAGCACAGCCAACAATTAATTGATTTTTTAAAAGATTTAAGAGAATTTGAGTCAGATGGAGTGGGCAGTTCATCAGCGCAGCCGGGCAGTGCACGTTCACAGGCTGTTTCATACGTCACAATGTATTTATCGTGTCTCCATCCCCATGAACCAAATGTCAAATTGCCAACAGCTTCCATCCACCTCAGCGGCTGGTCAAACTGCCTCATCCTCCAAGGCAGTGCAGTCAAGGTGAACACACTGCATCTTTGACCACATCTGCCTCAAAACACACCAGGTGGAGCTTCTAGAGTAGAATCAACAGGTGAGGAGGCTCCAACACCCAAAAGTTGAAACCTACCCAAAGAACACATCTCAGATTTCCAGATGGCAGGACCTGTGCCACCCCCCACACCAGCTGTTGGTTCTCAGAAGGTGGTCTCCAAAGTACACAGGCTGGTGTGCAAGGGGTCACTCAGAGTCAGAAGTCTGAGTACCCCAGAGGGTGAGATCAACTCAACTCACATCACCTCTCTAAGGCTGTTTCTTTACCTGTAAGATGAGGCATTGAATGCTATCTACTCATTTTTTCAGTACTTCCATAATTTTTACAAACGCACCCAAGGTGAACAATGCCCAGTGTTAAAGGTGCCAGAGGGACTCACACGCTCTACATTGCACAGTTGTGCCAACCTTCTCTGGGCGCCATCTTGTGGATTCCACAGGGGAGCTGATGGTTTCCACTGTTGCCAACTGTTTAGTCTCAAAGTCATGTCCAACTCTTTTGCAACCCCATGAACAGTAGCTCGCCAGGCTCCTCTGCCCATGGAATTTCCCAAGCAAGAATACTGGAGTGGGTTGCCATTTCCTTCTCCAGGGGATCTTCCTGGTCCAGGGATTGAACCCATATCTCCTGCCCTGGCAGGGGGATTCTTTACCACTGAGCCACCTGGGAAGCTCACTGTTGACATTTTACTTCAAATCAACTATCACAAAACAAAAACACTGAGTTGGACTGAAATATAAATAAGTGATTTTTTTAAGTTGAGAGCAGATGAGGGGAAGGCTAAGGTTTGATGTATCACAAGGTCATTGGAAAAACCCAAACTCAGGGACGCATGACGCATGTATCCTGTTTCAGATAGTTGCTGCATCGACTTACAATTATTTTGTGGTCGAGGGGAAATGATTTAGTGATCTAAGTGTGCGCACAGTACATGAGGCCAGTGGAAGCGTTGAGAATTATGAAAAATGCAGACAAAAAAAGAAGTACTGGCCTTTAACCTCTGGGTCAAGAATGACAAGAATACTGGATCATGTTTCTGGACACCAGGCGAGGGGTCCTGGGGGACAAATCACAGACCCTCAAGACTCTGTAACTGCCTGCACCGAGGTCAAAACTGTGGGTTATGAGGGGCTGTGGGGAGCCAAAACGTCCCTTTGGAGACATCCCAGAGATGGAGGGGAGGAGAGACTGGCTTAGTTACAATCCTCTCCCACCCCCAAGGGACTTCTGCATAAAATAACACCTGAACAAAAGCTAACACTATTCTACACTCTTCTGATTACAACCCTTTGTGCTACACAAGGGATAAAGCCCAGAGACTTCCCTGGTGGTCCACTGGTTAAGAGTTTGCTTCTAATGCAGCGGGCAAGGTGTTCAACCCCTGGTTGGTGAACTATAATCCCACACGCTGCTGGACAACTAAGCCTGTGTACAACTTGAGAGCCTGTGCACCGCTACCAAGACCCGACACAGCCAAATAAATGAAATAAATAAACAAATATTTTTAAAAGAAAGAGAGAATAAAGCCCAAACTCCTTTGGGCTGACAAGGACCCCAGCCACCTCTCCCAAGTCAGCTAGTTCTTCAAACCAACAGAGCCCTTCCTGTCATCAGAACCCTCCGCTTACTGCACCTCTTCAAGCCCTTGGCCCACAGTCTGCACAACGGGATCCACTCACACACACAGCCCTCTTTATTTCTTTCACATTTTTTTCTCAATCTGAATTTATTATCCCTGTCATGTTTTCTCCTCTGCCTCTCCCTCCCACCCCCTCCTTAAGAGTCCAAGCTCCCTGAAGGCAGTGGCCTTGTCAGGACTGGTATAATCCCAGGACTGGTCCAACCCAGAGACTCAACCCATGCTGATGAATGACTGAATGACAGGACAACAGTTCATTCTTTCTAAATCCGAAGATCCTGAGTCATGTACATACTAACCAAAACTAAGATCCCCTGGAGAAGGGAAAGGCTACCTTACTTTGTCGCTGCTGTTCAGTTGCTAAGTTGTGTCCAACTCTCTACAACTCCATGGACGACAGTGTCACGGGCTTCCCCATCCTCTACTATCTCCTGGAGTTTGCTCAAATTCATGTCCATTGAGTCCCACTGAGTCTGTAATGCTATCCAACCGTTTCATCCTCTGTCTCCCCTCTTTTCCTGCCCTCAATCTTTCCCAGCATCAGGGTCTTTTCCAATGAGTCAGCTCTTCAATTCAGGAGGCCAAAGTATTCTCACACTTAGTAATTCAAGAAGCACTTTCACACAGTCCTTAAAACCACACTCCAAGGCCTTTTTGAGAGTCGCAGAAAGTCACTGGCTCTGTACCAGTTTTGCTCGGAAGAAACAGAGTAACGTCAGACCAGCCAATGCCCAGCTTCAAGTCCTCCAAAAAGTCAGGATGTTCTGTGCAGCGGCTCTAGGCAGCCTTCCACCTTGAACAACCAATGAGTACTTAAGACTTTGATGGGTAGACATTGGTCCCTTCTCATAAAATGCTTTGTCAGTGGACTTCCCTGGTGGTCCAGTGGCTAAGACTCCAACCACCCAATGCAGGGGGCCCTGGGTTCGATACCTGGTCAGATAACTAGATCCCATATGCCACAAATAAAGATCCTGTGTGCTACATCTGTGACCGGGTACAGCCAAATAAATAAGAAAATATTTAAACAAAGTGCTTTGGGAGATGTTTCATCTCACAGTTTCTACTGCTTCTGGGAATCGAACATCGGCTACCTGCCAGGGACTGGGGTAAGTACTTCTCACACTCTGCCTCTGATCTGTGCACCACCTGGCTGGGCTAGAGGTCTCAGCCCTTTTTTTTACAGATGCAGAAATAGGAACTTCCTCCGATTAAGGGACTTGCCCAAGACCACACAAATAGCAACTGGCAGAACCAGTTCCCAAACCTAAGTCTGTCCAACATCAAAGGCCAGATTCCTCCCACTTCCCAACAGTGCCTCACAGGAACAAGTACACACAAAATGAAAATGTGGGGCCATCCACCGCGGGAGTCAGGCAGGTTAGGGAGACAGGTGGGGGATGAAAAATAGGGAGTTGTGATGACTCCAGGGATTTGTACCCCCATCTTAATGAGGGCAGCTGCAACACAGTGCTAGTAGAAAATATTATAAAGGAATTTGAGCTCAGTGTTTACTGACTTTTTTCACCGTCTTAATTTAAGAAATTTGATTCAGAAGTAAAAACTCCTAATTCTACCAAGTTTTGGTGGCTTGTCACAATCTATAGAAGTCCTCGCCCAGGCCTGTCTGGAGAATCTGGCCCCAGGCCTGGTGCCTGGGACCCATACTTTTTCTGTACCAGGAATTTACCTATGAAAGTTGCCCAGTTTGTCCCTTCTAGTCCAGTGAGAACTTTTGCAATCACTTATAAAAATATTGGCAACAGGAGAGAGCATGTTTGCAGGATATTATGCAAAGGGTAGGGAGCCACATCGTTTTGTGAATGTTCATGTCTGAGAACCACTAGGCACTATTCTTCCACCGGGGTGAATTCTAAAGGTGTGTACATGGAGCACAGGTTTCAAAGGAAGGGATTTGATGGATGTAGGAGGCTTTCTTCCCCTAATGCCAGGAGGAAGGCTGCTTTCTAAGTGCATTCCTGACACACCAGCTCCAGGTTTGTCTTCAGAAAAACTGCTAACAAGTAGCCAAACTTGGATTACTTACTCCAAAGCCTGCAAGTTCTCCCTGGCCAATCCTTTAAGAGTAATGTTGAAATGGCAAAGAAGGTAGGAGGTGCAAAAGAGGAGGTGAGCCTACAGAGGCAAGAAGTAAATCATGCCCTGTGTGATTATGATTCCCTGTTTGGAAATTCACCCTCATGAAATGAACAGTACTTTTCATAGAGAACACTTTCCAATCCCAGGAAAATGCTGTAGGTTTGCGTTAGCAATGCTGGGTTCAAATCCCAGTTCAGTTGCCTAAAGAATTAACTAGGAGTTTGGGATTAACATATACACACTACTATATATAAAATAGATAACCAGGACTTCCCTGGTGGTCCAGTGGTTAGGACTTTGCCTTCCAATAAAGGGGGTGTGGGTGCAATCGCTGGTTGGGGAATTAAGATCCTACATACCGCAGGGTCAAAAAAGCAAAACAAAAAACCGACGCGATATTGTAACAAATTCAGTAAAGATTTTATATATGGTCCACATCAAAAAAATCTAAAAATATAAAATAGATAACCAACAAGGACCTAGTATATAGCACAGGGAACTCTACTCAATACTCTGTAATAACCTATATGGGAAAAGAATCTGAAAAAAATGGAATATGTACAACTGATTCACTCTGCTATACACGTGAAACTAACACAACAAGAACCCACCCGCAATGCAGGAGACCCAGGCTGGACCCCTGGGTGGGGCAGAGCCCTGGAGGAGGGAATGGCAACCTGCTCCAGTATTCTTGCCTGGTGGGCTATAGTCCATCTGGTCGCGGAGTCGGACACAACTTACTAACTAAACCAA
Source organism: Oryx dammah (assembly GCF_014754425.2). NCBI lineage: Eukaryota > Metazoa > Chordata > Mammalia > Artiodactyla > Bovidae > Oryx > Oryx dammah. The sequence goes on from NW_024070194.1 coordinate 58,199,193, forward strand.
CACATATTCTAATATAAAATAAAAATTAAATGAAAGAAAAGAGAATCAACTGCCTAGATTCTTCTGAGCCTTGGTTTCCTTATTTACATGGACATTTATATGTAGGTTGGTAGGGTTTTTGAGAAGATTGTGAGATAACTTGTGTGAAAGTTTCAGCATAGAGTAGTAATTGTGAGTGTTGTTGTTGATATTCTGTTGCTAAGTTGTGTCTGACTCTTTGCAATCCCATGGACTGTAGCACGCCAGGCTCCTCTGTTCTCCACTATCTCCCGGAGTTTGCACAAATTCATGTCCATTGAGTCGGCGATGCTATCTAACCATTAGATGCTATCTAATAATTGTGGCCATTACAATGTACTTACTTGCAGTGGTTTGAATACATACAGGGAAAATTTTTATTGTATTATGTTGGCATGCGTAAAGGCGTTTTAGATTTGGATGTACACATCTTAAAAAGCCAGTGGTATTTAAAACTTGGAAGAAGAAAATTTTGTATTTACCACCTGATACCAAAGTTCATTCCATTTCTCTAATGATATTAAGAAAAAGTTCAATTAGGCTTAAAAGTGACCTGCCACCACCCTGAGGCTACAGTAATTATATTCTCTTTAATGGAATTGCTTAAATTACAGCTTTCCTTGTTTTGCACATCACAGCCACTATCCCGCTCTTTTCTCTATAAGCAGTAATTCCTCATTATTTCTTAGGTTAGCCAACTAGTGCCAGGCATACACTTCTTCACAAACTACCACGTGAAGAGGCACTTATTTTATACTGGTTCCCTTTTGCAAATATTTGTATTTTGTAGCAGAACTGTGATATTTTACCAAGCCAAAAAAGAATATATCCAGGAAAGAAGGTAAAGTTTCAAAAGAAGCTTTTGAGAAAGAGAAAGGTAGAAAAGTCTATTGATAATTACAGTGGAGATCTCTACTGATTTGTGTGAAAGGAACGAATACATCACTTGCGGTTTTAATGAACTCCAGGCATCTGAATTAAAAAGGAGCTGGAGTTTAAAATAATGACTCAAGCTTTCTTCAGTGATTTGGGAGCATAAAGAAATGTTATTTCTTTTCTTTTCAAAGGCAACCTCTGACAGGATGCCTTCTGTTCTCAACTTGTAAAACAAAAATCTTTTCAAATCTAGATATTCCAGATATTAAAACACAGATTTTTTTTTTCACCCTCACTGAGGAAACTGAATCATAGTTGTATAGTTACAGACTTAACAAAGCCTAAGCATCCTTTATCCCAAAAGGAACCCCGCTAACTGGAAAGGCGTGAAGGTTGGTTGTAAAGTATTTACATGTGAACAAGAAGTGAATGTTTTATATAATGGGTCAGATGATGACGTGATCAAGGGAAGGTGAACTTAGTGCTGTTGTTTGACAAGTTCGGGCAGCTTAAACATGTCTAATCCAAACACACCTGAGGTTCAGAACCCCAAAGAGCGTTTATTTAGGAAAGTGGGATCATGACCAGAATAAAATGGTTTAGGGAAGTGTCTGCTGGGAGTAAGACTTAGCCCTCCATCTTCAAGGGACAATGACATCAAAGTGCAAATCTTCTAGACTGGCACAGGAGATGGAGAAAGTCACTTCCCAGCCCACCTGGAATGGCTGGCTGCTTCTGGAAGAACATGGGCTTAGGCTCCAGGGGAGTATTATGCCCTCAGTAAAAATACAAACAGTGGAGAAGTCTAGAAGTTAAAAATAAAAGCTTCCATCCTCACCAGCCCATGTGTCCTTCTTTCTGATATAGGTGTCATTCTAGAAATGTTTAATGGAACGATAAGTACCCAAAAAATAAACATGGTTTTGGATCAGGCCTTTGAAAAATAAATAGGATCCCACTCTCTACATTGCTCTGTGAATAATATTGCTTACTTAATGTAATAAATTGTATTGCTCACTTAACATGGCTTGGTTACATGTCCACATCTGCACATCCAGTCTATTTCATTTACCGGCATGACTGCAGAGAACTGTATTATCTAAATGTACCGTAACTGACTCCCAAGCACTCATGTTGACAGAATAAATTGATAAGTCTTTTTGAGAGAAAATTGGGCAATAGTTTTCAATATGAGTAAGCCCTGTAAAAGAATAGTAGAAAACCAGTAATCTGACATCTAGGAATTTGTGTTTCAGATTTACTGACACCTGCACAGCAACACAGAAGGTCACAGCAGTGCTGTTCATAACAGGGAAAGAAAAGAGAAATAATCAAAACAGCAATTAAAAAGGGTCAAGTTAATAGATTATAGGGTCACTACTTTAATTGCTCTGAGGAGAGACTAGCTCTAAATCAGTCTGGGCTCTTCTCACCATTGTAAACACAAACATACATTCCCCAAAGAAGAAATTTAAAATGGTCCTTTATGAAAAACCTAGACAGCATATTAAAAAGCAAAGATATCACTTTACCAACATAGGTCCATACAGTCAAAGCTATGGTTTTTCCAGTAGTCACGTACAGATCTTAGGGTTGGACCATAAAGAGGCCTGAGTGCCACAGAATTGATGCTTTCAAACTGTGGTGCTGGAGTAGACTCTGAAACTCCCTTGGACAGCAAGGAGATCAAACCAGTCAATCATAAAGGAAATCAACCCTGAATATTTATTGGAAGGACTGATGCTGAAGCTGAAGCTCCAAGACTCTGGCCAAGAGTACTGATGCAAAGAGCCGACTTACTAGAAAAGACCCTGATGCTGGAAAAGATTGAGGGCAGGAGGAGAAAAGACGACAGAGGACAAGACGGTTGGATAGCATCACTGACTGAACAGACATGAGTCTGAGCAAACTCCAGGAATTAGTGAAGGACAGGGAAGCCTGGTGTGCTGCAGTTCTCGGAGTCGCAGTCTAGGACACAACTTAGAGACTGAACAACAAGTCAACTGGCTAGAATTGCTGTCTCCTGCAGTCTTAAAACTTACCTGAAAATGGACTCAAATAAAGTTACAGTCAAAGGTGAAGGAAGCCCATGCAAACTTTCCTGCTGCAAAATTCAAAAATCAATGAAAAAAGAAAAGTCTCTGTGCACCTGCAGGCTGGAGGCACATTTACCTGACTAACGACTCCTGCGATTTGACATTCATGAGACATTCTCAGGGGTGTTTACAAACATCCTTAATGTCAAAGGCGGAAAATTACCAAGGGTTCCTCCGAACCCATTTCCCCAGCTATTCCAAAAAGCGTGTGTGGCCGCACCCTACTTTCCTTCTGAGTGGTAGGTAGTAATGCCAAAGAAAGGCCCTTCTAGAAAGTTCACAGTGCTCACTGTGGATCGATAAAAGCGCCTCTCAATAGGGTCTTGGCCATCCATCCTGTGCATCTGAGCAGAGTGCAGAGCAGGGCAGACAGGCAGGGAGGGACCACAGCTCGGAGGACAGCGCCACCATGGAGTTTATGGAGACTGACATGAGCATCTGCATTTGTGAACACTGGTAAAAATGCTGGTGGGAACTCCATTATCACTTCTGTTGCTTAATCTATTTTATTAATTTTCTTTTGTTTTTTTTTAATTCAGTGATTAATAGTTTTTAACACAAACTTCTTTGTTTAGATATTTATTTATTGGCTGTACCATGAGCCACATGGGATCTTAGCTCCCCAACCATTTTGGGGGTAATTCTTCTGACCATTGTAAACATAGGCACACACACTCTTTCCCCAGAAGAAGAAATTGAAAATGGTCCTCTATAAGTGGATCATGCATCGGCAGCGTAGAATCTTAACCACTGGACCACCAGGGAAGTTCACCTCTGTTACTTAATCTTGAGCAACTTGGCAGGGGTGGAACTGAAGAGAATCATGTGTGAGGGGAAGACACAAGCTAGAATTCTAGGGCTCTGCTGCTGCTGCTGCTGCTGCTAAGTCGCTTCAGTCGTGTCCGACTCTGTGCGACCCCATAGACGGCAGCCCACCAGGCTCCTCCGTCCCTGGGATTCTCCAGGCAAGAACACTGGAGTGGGTTGCCATTTCCTTCTCCAATGCATGAAAGGGAAAAGTGAAAGTGAAGTTGCTCAGTCGTGTCTGACTTAGCGACCCCATGGACTGCAGCCCCTCAGGCTCCTCCGTCCGTGGGATTTTCCAGGCAAGAGTACTGGAGTGGGGTGCCATTGCCTTCTCCGTCTAGGGCTCTAAGAGGCCACAAAAGCTATCACCTACCCTTAACCTTGGACAGACTGTACTCATGTCATCACATAAAGTCACTCTCCTTTCTGTAAGATCTCTAGAAAAAGATTTCTCCAAACATGTAATAGTTTACATTTACTCTTGTCATTCACACAAAGGAGCAGTTCAGAACTGTTCCTGCTGCCTATAAAAGGACGCAAAAGCAGCAGAACTTCCTGTCACCCCAGTCTCCACCTTTTGTTCCTCTCTGGTCCCTCCCTAAGGTCCTCCAGAATTCCATCTTTTTTTTTTAACTTTTTATTTTGCATTGGGGTATGCTGTTGAGTTGCTAAGTTGTGTCCAACTCTTTGCAGCTCCAAGGACTATGGCCTGCCAGGCTCCTCTGTCCATGGGATTTCCCAGGCAAGAATACTAGAGTGGGTTGCCACGCCCTCCTCCAGGCAGATGCATTTCTTACATCTCCTGCACTGGTAAGTGGGTCCTTAACCACTACTGCCACCTGGGAAGCCCATGTGCTGTGGGGCAACTAAGCCTATATGTTGCAACTACTGAGCCCGGGAGCCCCAGCTAGAGAGTAACCCTAACTTGAGAGAAGCCCTTGTACCTAAATTAAGACCTAAAGCAGCCACAAATAAATAAACATTAAAAAAAAAATCCTAAACTCGAGTTCCTGAGGAACGTTTGCTTTCACCAAATTATGTTTCTCCAGCTTAAAAAAAGTTAAGGAAAGAAAACTGAGAGGCAGGAAGGCCCTGCCCAGTCCACCTGCTGGTCCCTTCTCAGGCTCACATTGAAGAGAAGAGCAACATCTCCTCGGGTGCTGCCATTTTCCAGGAGGACTTTTTTTTTAAATAAACAGATTTTTGAAAACAACTTCCCATCAGGTTCAAAACAGGAGTGTTTCTGACAAACTGAAGTTGATGAATAGCAAGGACCCAGGTCTGAGCCTAAGTAGCTTCTGGAAAACATCTTCCTTCTTATTTAGAAGAGCTTCACGCACGCCTCTTCCAAAGAAAGTCCTAGTTCCACATCCTGAACTGCTAGTTTGCAGTGTCTTTCTTTCCGAAGAAACAATTCTCAAAATCTTTTTTAAAAGAATACTACAACACAGTTGACCTCTGAACAACAGGAGTTTGAACCGGGTCAGTCCGTGGAATTTTTTCAATAAATACTGTATAGGTACTGTAAATGTGGGGCTTCCCTGTGGCTCATTAGGTAAAGAATCTACCTCCGATGCATTAGACACAGGAGCCGTGGGTTTGATCCCTGGGATGGGAAGATCCTCTGGAGAAGGAAATGGCAATCCACTCCAGTATTCCTGCCTGGAGAATCCCATGGACAGAGGAGCTTGGCAGTTTACAGTCCATAGGGCTGCAAAGACTTGGACACGACTGAACCGACTGTAAATGTACTTTCTCTTCCTTACGATTTTTTCCTCCAGTTTATTTTATTGAAGATACACTTATAAATAAATATAACATACAAAACGTGTTAATCGATGGTTTATGTCACCTGTAAGGCTTCGTCACCTGGAACTAGCAGTAGTAGTAGCCCTTACTAGTAGTAGATAAATTTTAGGAGAATCAAAAGTTATACGTGGATTTTATACCTGCACCGTTCAAGGGTCAACTGTAATGAAAGATCACAACTCCTTGTCCTAAGAGGTTTTTAAAATTCAGACGTTACATCTTATTTGTAATATGCATAGACCTAGGTATGTTCTTCAGCAGGAAATCTCACTACTACTAGTAAGTGATGGAGGCAAGATTTGCATCCAGGTAACCTGGGCCTTGAATCCCTGTGTTCAGTCCCTGTGATTCAATAAATCTTTACTAAACCCTGATGGGTGCAAAACATGTTTCTAGATGCAATCACTACTTATGAATCAGCAGATAATCTCTGAGCAACATAACAATTAAGTGTAATAAAAAGCTTAATGGACTTCTAAAACAGGGTCTGTGGATCAAATAAAAGAAAATTAGAATATTCATTAGTGACTCGGAACCTATGTGGAATTCGGCACCCTGTGGCTGTTTGATTTCATGACTGGTTTCTCGAAACTTTGAATGAAATCCATCTTTGCCTGCAGACTCTGTGCTTGAGATAATCAGAGCTTTGCCCAGGGTCCCAAACTAGAGTCGGGCACCATACAGTCTGCTGCCGTTCAGATGATCACTTTTAGTGAAGAATCTAGGACAGAATAATTCTGCCCTCGGAAGCTCAGAGATCAGAATGCTTTTAGGATTCCTCTCGATGACCCTACCACCACTCCTGCTAAGAACGTTCTTCTGGGAGTGGGGAACCCCAACAATTTTGAACAGCCTGAGGTGGACAACTTGGAAACATCAGAGCAGTCATTAGGAAAACTCTGGAACTAAGAGAGTGTTTTCTCTGGCTGAAAACTCTGCTGTTAAAAATAACACAATGAAAAACATATTTGTCTCTGACACACAACGGATGTAGAATATAATTATGGACTGTTTTGGTCTGGGAGGGAGGTGCCAAGGTCTAGAATACAAAAGAGAAAAGACAGTGTGTCTGACTCTGGCTCCCTGCGGCTGTTCCCACAACCTCCTGGTGACTTAGTTTCTTGCTCAGGTAATAACAAAACTCGACTCTTCTTGCAGGGCCCAGAAACATCGCAAGCAGGTAAGAGTCAACCCTGTAAGTCTTTGAAGGGAGAAGCTCTATCAATAGCTGACAGGAAAAAGTAGAATAATATCACTTCTCTCTAGCCTGTCTAGAAAAAGTGCCACAAATATAATTAATGTAAAAACATGAATATCCCAGCTCCTTTGACACACTTACCATTTTGTATTTTAATTACTTTATAACAGAAATAATAGTTGCCTCAGGGAGTCATTTTGGGAACCCATTAATGGTTTTTGTTTTTTTTTTAGAGATCTCTAAAAGGAGGGGAAAAAATAGCAGGAAATGTAGAAGGACAGCTTATGTTATATATTTCAGTATCTCTCTGAGCCACGGTTTCTTCATCTGTAAAGTGGGAATTAAAAGAGTGGACTAATCTCACTGGGCTGTTACAGTGATAAGGTGAAGTGAAACATGAAACCCTGTTACCAACAGTTCAGGACCACAGAAGTAGTAAATAAAAATACCCGCAATTCGTGGAGCGTGCATTCTGAGAACTGTGCCACATGTACGTTGCCCTCACCACACCACTCCCATCTTAGGGAGGAGAAAATTGAGGCTTAAGGACATGAATTTACTTTCCTAAAGTGACACAGGTAGGAGATAGATTCAACACCCAGGTGTTCTGATGTTAGGGACAGAGTTCGAATTGCTTTTCTGCAGTTACTGGGGTGGTCACCCAACAATTTCATATGAATATCAATGCTGGAGTTAATTCACATAATTGGATGGCCAAATTTCAGGAGGCTTTCTCAAATATGCTAAATCCTGTCCACGTGCTCCTAAATAGTTTTGCTTTCAAAAGCCCAGATTTCCATTTCACAGGTATCTTTAGTCTTAACGCTGTGTTTTCACCTTATGCAGTGCATGAAAGAGAAAAATAAATGATTTTCATTGCCTTTTAAGCTTGGTGTACCTAACTATTCACATGGCAGCCTGACGCCCCCAAGCTAACCCCTTTAATTCAACTTCGCAGACACACGGCTACCTTCGATTGTTATCACACCCATATCGCTGGCAAGACTGTTTATTCAGGCTTGCTAGTAACTGATGCAAGCAGAAAACCTCGTACCACCAAAGTGAGGTTTCCTTCTGAAAGCACGCTTTAAAAACTAGTTTTATCAACCATTCCCCCCACCCTAGAAGCCTTTATCTGTCTTAGAATTTACAATTCCTGCTTCCTCCATGCCCAGAAACCCTGATATCTCAAACAGGATATTTTTCTAGTCTTGTAAAATGCTGCTGTGAGAAAAATACACAGACACACTTAAATCAAACTGTACAACACAACATTGTAAAGCAATTATCCTCCAATTTTAAAAGAAAAAAAAGTATAAGTTTCATAAACCTAGTTCTATATGATTCCATAGGTTGTATTTTGGGCATTTTGCAACTTGAAAACACAAAAATACACATAGTCCCAATTTCAGGTCTGTTCTAAGAGTTAAAGAAAAAAAAAGAGAGAGCAAGAACCCGACATCTGGGAATAATCCACAAATATATATAATATCTCAGTTCCCAGATCGTCCTTCTAACCCTTATCTAGGCATTTTTTACAGCATTATTCACAGGGCAGAATCAGCATAATGCATAATGCATCACTTGTTTTTCAGCTCTATTCAAAAATCTCAGTTCATTCAATAAAAAGCCTTGAAAAACAGCCCCTGAAGCAGGAACACTCGAACATTCGGTGTGGGAAAGCCAAGCTTATTGATTCAGTGCTTCCTGCCAAGAGAACAATGCAGAGAAACAGACCTCACAATGTTTCCAGATAATTTTCTGCGAGAACTCGGAAGAAACAGAATCCAGATTTACCTGTACCTGGAGCTCCACAGGTGAAACGGCAGTTTTAGCAGAAAATCTAACTCAGCTTCTGGAAGTTCTCGTCTCTAGTGGACTCCGGAGTCATCTCCTGAGCTGTCAGGTAAACCCCCCTCCATGTCTCTATGGTTTTCTTTCACAGTTTTTCCCAGTGAAACTCTTTTGTCATTTGCATAACAGCTACTTCCAGCCTATAGGACTTTTTGAGTAGCTACTTGTTAAATTGGCTGTCTTGACATGCTCTTTCAAGCATGACATCATAAATCTCCACGGAAACCCTAACCCCACCTGCCTGCGGGCCAACGTTACCTGTCGGGTGAAGACTTAAACAGTCCTCTGAAATTGTTCATTAATGAAACCTTTTTAGGGGCTTTGGATCTCTGCACGGTATAATTTGTGCTGTTGGCAGAAACCTCGCCAAGAATGATGGCTTCGTTTTTCAAAGCCTGAGCTGTTTTGCAGAAAACAATGATCAAAATTATAGGCATCCGTTAATCTGCCCCTCCCTGTCTAACAATGCTCTTAAGCAGTTGAAGAAAAGCCTACAGTGGTCCATGCGCCTCTCTCTGCAGGATAAAATTACTCTGAAAACTTAGTTTTGAAAAACCTTCTATGAATACTCCTAAGGCTTTTTCACTCGATTCTCCAGCAACCCCCTTCCTGCTTTTTACCAGCAAAACTTGCAGAACAGGTTCTTTGCTGGAATGTGAGTGTGTGTATGTGTGTGCGCATTTTCTCTTGGCCTCTGTGTTTGTAGAGGTGGTAGGAGAAGCTGTTGAGAATTTTTTTTAACTCCTTCCTAACAGACTCACAGCTTTTGTACTTTTGTCCTGGCTTATACATGTTACCGCGAAAGCGCTGAAGTTCGCGTTCCTGACTTTCCTGGGAAAGGGTCAACAGGTTGTTTGATATTGACTCCTCCTTTCTCTTATTCATTCTGTACCATCCCTGATTTTACGGAATCCCCAATGTTGGTCTAAAGCTTGGGACGAATTTCTGCCAAATTTAGTGATACTGGGCTCAGCACCCTTTCTTCTTGCTTCTCAATTTACCCCAGACACACCTCAAACCCCCAAGTCAAAAACCGATGACGCCGAGGTATCAGAAAGGTTTCAGTGGGAGTTGCTCCAACACTGTGAGCCTTTACAATGATGTCAAACTTCTGGCAAATGCCATCACGGAAAATTCTTCAGGGGGCTCAGCAGGGAGCTGGGATGCACCTGAAGACAGCTCCCAGCAGAATCGACTATAACACCGCAGGGTGCTGGGAGAGGCAGGGGCCAAGCGGGCAGCCTGCTCCCATTTGCCACAGATCCTGCTGCAAACTGCAACCAGCTTCAACAGATCTATCCTTAAAGGTCAGAGAGCAAGTACTAACCCCCACACCGTGCTGAAGCTGATCAGGTTATTTACAGAGAGGGCGGTAACAGGTTAAAACACCATCTTTGCAAACTCAGACTGGCTCTTTGCATGGAAGGAACAATAGATGCCTGGGGTCCCAGCCCTGACTCTTCTGAGAGTTGGCATCGCCATCATTCACTGTCCATAGATGAGACACTACCTTCCAAGAGAACAGAGAACTATGCTGGTTTAATATAGCAGCCTGAGTTGGAACACTCCTTGAAGGCAGGATGATGTCCGAGATTCAATTACTGCCTCTGCGAGATGAAACCACAGCCAGATGAAGCCCAGGCCTGCGCTTTACCCAGTGAGCAACAAACAATGAAGGAAAAAAAAATAAATAACCAAATCAAGGCTCTGTTCGGTGAGATCCAAGATGACGTGGAGGCTCTATTCAATGATGGTTATTCCTTTAGAGTTCCATTAGGGAGAGGAGCATGGGCAAGTTGATGCGGCAGTCAGAAGGCTTTGCAGTTCAGTTCAGTTCAGTCGCTCAGTCGTGTCCGACTCTTTGCGACCCCAATGAATCGCAGCACGCCAGGCCTCCCTGTCCATCACCAACTCCCGGAGTTCACTCAGACTCACGTCCATCGAGTCAGTGATGCCATCCAGCTGTCTCATCCTCTGTCATCCCCTTCTCCTCCTGCCCCCAATCCTTCCCAGCATCAGAGTCTTTTCCAATGAGTCAACTCTTCACATGATATGTCCAAAGTACTGGAGTTTCAGCTTCAGCATCATTCCTTCCAAAGAAATCCCAGGGCTGATCTCCTTCAGAATGGACTGGCTGGATCTCCTTGCAGTCCAAAGGACTCTCAACAGTCTTCTCCAACACCACAGTTCAAAAGCATCAATTTTAAATTTGGCCAGATCTTCCCTTTGGGTTATTTAGAAAATGACAATATCTCAGCTTTTACTTACTGAGTTCGAGCTTGGAAAAGAGAGGGATAAAGTCAGAATCTGAAAGTCAAGCAAGTGGAGACAGTCCCACAAACAACTCAGATGTGGAAGCAACTTGATGAATGCATTCATTCCTCTCTGACAGAAGACTTTGTAACCAACGAAGACATCATTATGATATGTGACAGTCTTGAACTATATGGAGCAGGGAAAGTTTTGAGCAGTAATCCTAGCAATTAGGATAACAGATGGGAGGGCCAGGCAGAAATGCCAAGATTTGCTGAGAGATGAACAGTCTAGTACTGTTTTTTCCTACCATACCCCAAATGGGGAAACCATCAAGCAGGACCAGGTTTTAATGGCACTGCGACCTGCCTGCTTACCTGATGGCAACTCAGCACCACACTAACCAAGTCAGAGTTCAAAATATGCAAGTCTATGGGCTATTTTGTCTTTACCATCTGAGCCACCAGGGAAGTGCTTTCACATGGGCTATTTTGTTTCTAAATTTAGCAACATTTTAGGTATCCATGATGGACATGGATGGCAAACACCCGGCAAATAAATTCTTTCTCTTGAATTTCTTCCCTCTAACCTATTTTAGGGACTTCCCTGGTGGTCTAATGGCTAAGAATCCACACTCTCAATGCAGGGGGCCCAGGTTCAATCGTTGCTAAGGGAACTAGATTCCATAGGCCGCAACTAAGAGCTCGCATGCTACAACTAAAGATTCCGCATGGCAGAACAAAGACTGAAGATCCTGGGTGCCACAACTAAGACCTGGTACAGCCAAAAAACTAAATTAGAAAACCTACTTTATAACAAACATAGAAAACTACTCACTGAAAAAGTTAATGAAATGACAGGAATAAAATAACTGGAAAGATCTTGGCTTTCACCACTGATGGCCTCAACTTTTGTTTCTTCAAAACATGAGTTAGAAGTTGTCATGGAGAAAAGGAATACCACATTGAGTAGGAAAAAAATAGCACTTTTATAATAAAAATAACCAACCGTCATGTCATTTAATCCTCATAACAGGAGTATGATGCAAGCATGATTAATATCCTCATGTTGCAAGAGGGAAAAGTAAGCCTCAGAGAGGTTAGGTAATTTGAGTTGTAGTTACTAAGCGTTGGAATCTAGGTTGGAATCCAGGCAGGACCAATTTAAATCCAAAGCTCGCGTGCTTAACCACTAGGCACCGCTTGTAGTAGTAGCGCAGTGTTAATTGCTCAGTCGTGTCCGACTCTTTGCAACCCCATGGACTGTCCCACCAGGCTCCTCTGTCCATGTAAGAATACTGGTGGGGGTAGCCATCCCCTTCTCCAGGGGATCTTCCTGACCCAGGGATCGAATCCATATCTCCTGCATTGCTGGCAGATTCTTTACTTTGTGAGCCACCAGGGAAGCCCAGGAACTACTATCTGTAGTTTAATAAAGTTGCTTATAATTGACATGACACATAAAATTTCTAGAAGAGAACATGGGCAAGACACTCTGACAAAAATTGTAGCAATATTTTCTTAGATCAGTCTCCCAAGGTAAAAGAAATAAAAGCAAAAATAAACGGGAAACTTACAAGCTTTTGCACAGCAAAGGAAACCATAAACAAAACAAAAAGACAACTTACAGATGGGGAGGAAATATTTGTATATTATGTGACCAACAAGGGCTTAATTTCCAATATATACAAAAAGCTCATACAACTCAGTATCAAAAAACACAAACAATTTAATTAAAAAATATGCACAAGACCTAAATAGACACTTTCCCCAAAGAAGGCATGCAGAGGTCCAATAGGCACGTGAAAAGATGCTCCATATTGTTAATCCTCACACTGGTCAGAATGGCCATCATTAAAAAGTCTATAAATAACAAATACTGGAGAGGGTGTGGAGAAAAGGGAACTGTTGGTGAAAATGTAAACTGGTGCAGCCATTGTGGAAAACAGCATGGAGGTTCCTTAAATAATGAAAAACAGAGTTACCATACACTCCAGCAATTCCATTCCTGGGCAAATATTTGGAAAAGATGAAAACACTAATTTGAAAAGATACATGCACCCCAATGTTCATAGCAGCACTATTTACAATAGCCAAAACAAAGAAGCACTCTAAATGTCCATCAATAGATGAGTGGATAATAAAGAAGATGTGGTGTATGTAGACACACACACACACAAATATTACCCAGCCATGAAGAACAATGAAAATTTTGCTGTTTGCATCAACACGAATGGGCCTAGAGATTATCATACCAGAGAGAGAAAGATAATTGTATGAAATGTCTTATGTGTAGAATCTATACAATAACACAAATGAACTTACTTACAAAACAGAAATAAGAACTTCCCTGGTGGTCCAGAGGTTAAAAACCTGCCTTGCAATGCAAGGGACATCAGTTTGATCCCTAGTCTGGGAACTAAGATCCGGAGCAACTAAGCCCAAGCACTGCAACTACTGAGCCCAAGGGCCACAAGTAGAGAGCCCATGCACCTCAATTAAGACCTGAGGTGGCCAAATTAATTAACTAAATATTAAAAAACAGAAACAGACTCACAGACACAGAAAACAAACTTATGATTAACAAAGAGGAAGAGGGAAGAGATAAATTAGGAGTATGAGATTAACATATATTCACTACTATCTATAAAACAGATAAACAAGGTACTACTATATAGCATAGGGAACTGTATTCATGAGCTTGTAATAACCTATAACAGAAAACAATCTAAAAAAAAAAAAATATATATATATATGCATGTGTGTGTGTGTGTGTGAAAGTAGCTCAGTGGTGTTCGACTCTTTGCAATCCCATGGACTGTCCCTGGAATTCTCCAGGCCAGAACACTGGAGTGGGTAGCCTTTCCCTTCTCCAGGGGATCTTCCCAACCCAGTGATTGAACCCAGGTCTCCGGCATTACAGGTGGATTCTTTACCAGCTGAGTCACAAGGGAAGCCCATATATATGCATACTTATAGCTAAATCCCTTTGCTGTAAACCAGAAACTAACACAACATTGCAAATTGACTATACTCCAATAAAACATTTTCTGGTAATTGGAGATATTAAATAGTAACTAGACTAAGCTATGCTGAAAAGATTTATTTAGCAGACAAGTCTGAAAATATATTCAGCCATCCCTTGGTATCCACCAGGGACTGGGTTCTAGGACCTCTGTGGGTATCAAAATCTGCAAATACTCAAGTGCCTTCTATAAAATGGTGTAGTACAGTCAGCCTGCTATATCCACAGATTCAGAACCCACAGATACGTCATGTTAAGCATACTGGATTGTAAAGGGCAACACAGACTCTCTGCACCTCCTCCCATATATACCAAGTCGACAGCTGGTATGGGGGCTGGAAGAGTCTGCAGTGCAACACTCCATCAGCACAGCAACATCAGTGGAGCGGCAGTATTTGTTTAGCTGTAGGCTGTGTGCAGGCAAGGACTTCACGGAGCAGGATTAACGTGTGACAGCTCATAACCCCAGGACAAACAGAACCGCTACAAGACAGATAAGGCTCAAGAAACAGCAGACTCTCAAGAAATGTCTTCCACCTGAAGTTCTGGTGTACAGAAAAACTGACAAATGTTAAGAAGAGTAAAACCAGGATACATGTTGTAAGTCCACAGCACACTATAATAAGTGTCACCAAATGCATAAGAGTACTTGGGTTTTTGAATGAAAACAATGGAAACCAACTGTGCTGATTCCCTAATGCTAAGTCCTTGATCTCTAGCTCTGTTTCTGTTTGTACATGTTGTTTGCTTTAGAAGTTATCCATTCACATTCAGTCAGCTTTTTCTACAATGCTGAGGCGATGGTTAATTTTAGGTGTCAACTGTGACACTCAGCCGTTTGGTCAAACAAGTCTAGATGTTACTGTGATGGTATTTTGGGACATTTAAGTCGGGCTTCCTTGGTGGAACAGTGGCAAAGATTCTGCCTGCAATGCAAGAGCCACAGGGAGGTGTGGGTTCAATCCCCGGTTTGGGAAATCACCCAGCGGAGGGTATGGCAACCCACTCCAGCATTCTTGCTTGGAGAATCCATGGACAGAGGAACCAGTGGGCTACAGTTTATGGGGTCACAAAGAATTGGACACGACTGAAGCAACCTAGCACACAGGCACACAACATTTAAGCCAGCTTACTTTGAGTCAAGCAGATTACCCTCCACAATGCGGGTGGGCCTCATCCAAAGAGAGTTTCTGAAAAAGGAATTCTCTCAAGATAGTAACATAGAAACCCTGCCTGAGTTTCCAGCCAGCAGATCTGGACTCAAGGTGGCAACATTAACTCATACCTGAATCTCCAACCTCCCGGCAGACTTCAAATTCACCACTCCCTACAAAAGTGTGAGCCAAGACCTTAGGCTGAATCAATTTCTCACTCATGCTCATTCTTGTTCTCACTCTAACCTATGGTTCAGTTTCTCTGCAAAACCCTGACTACCAGCGCAGGTGCTGCCAATGCGCTTCTGTCCAGTCTTGTTTTTCTGGCTCAGGCTCTGGTCCTCTCCTGTCTCCAATTGTCTGACAGTCATTTTCACTTGGAGCTCCTACCATCATGTCAAATGCAGCTTGTCAAGACTAAAGCCTGAGTAACCATTTGATATTAGTGAGCATAAATGGTATTTAATAAAGAAGAATAGACATATTTCCTACCAAATTAAGATGAAGGAATATAATCAAGTCTATCAGTTATGACACTAGATATCAAAGAACTTTAAAAGGAATTTTTCTATTAAAAATAAAGACTGATGATATATTAGGCTAAAATTGCAAGCCAAAAAAAAAAAAAAGGCAAGCTACGTTTTAGGTGGTTTCCAATATATACTCAGATTAATAAAATTTGAAAACAGATGGGTAAAACATACCACCTGCTAAGTCGCTTCAGTCGTGTCCGACTCTGTGCAACCCCATAGATGGCAGCCCACCAGGCTCCCTTGTCCCTGGGATTTTCCAGGCAAGAATACTGGAGTGGGTTGCCATTTCCTTCTCTAAGGCATGGAAGTGAAAAGTGAAAGTGAAGTCACTCAGTCATGTCCGACTCTGTGCAACCCCATAGACGGCAGCCCACCAGGCTCCCTCGTCCCTGGGATTTTCCAGGCAAGAGTACTGGAGTGGGGTGCCATTGCCTTCTCCAAAGCATACCACCAGACAAATGTAAACAAATGTAAAGCAAGAGCAACAATGTTAATATTAACACACACTGAAAAAAAGTTCACACACACTGAACAAAATATAAAAAGACATAATTTAGGGAAAAGGGCTAATCATCATAAATGTGTTTGCAACAAATAAAACTAAAAATTATAAAACAAACATTTTTAGACTGCAAGAACAAGATAAAAATACAATTTGAGTGAGCAACCTTATTATACTTTGTTTAAAACTGAACAGCAGTAGAATAACAAAATAAGGACTGAGAAGCAATGAGTGATAAAAATAATAAACCTGACATATATATGTGCATGCATGGGTATATAAAATAAAGTAGATAATCTCCCATGAATATTTATGGCACACTTTACACTGACTGCATATTTGACTATTCAAAAAAAAAAAAAACTTTTAACAAGTCCATAAACAAATTTTTTTTTTTAATTTTTTTTTCATAAACAAATTTAAAAGTAGGAATCTTACAGATTGCATTCTCTGATCACATTCAATAAAATTATAAATAAATAATGATAATCTCAACTACTTGGAAAAGCAATATTTCTGGGTAATATTTAAAAAGAGAAAAATTAAAAACTGTGATTTTTACTTTTCTTTAAAGCAATGAAACAAAATATTTCATACAAAACTACAGGGCACAGCCCAAGCTGGTGTCAGGATATATTTGCCCTTAAGAAGAGGTGGCAAGATTACACAGAAGAACTGTACAAAAAAGATCTTCACGACCCAGATAATCACGATGGTGTGATCACTCACCTAGAGCCAGACATCCTGGAATGTGAAGTCAAGTGGGCCTTAGAAAGCATCACTACGAACAAAGCTAGTGGAGGTGATGGAATTCCAGTTGAGCTATTTCAAATCCTGAAAGATGATGCTGTGAAAGTGCTGCACTCAATATGTCAACAAATTAGGAAAAGTCAGCAGTGGCCACAGGACTGGAAAAGGTCAGTTTTCATTCCAATCCCAAAGAAAGGCAATGCTAAAGAATGCTCAAACTACTGCACAATTGCACTCATTTCACACGCTAGTAAAGTAATGCTCAAAATTCTCCAAGCCAGGCTTCAGCAATACGTGAACCGTAAACTTCCAGATGTTCAAGCTGGTTTTAGAAAAGGCAGAGGAACAAGAGATCAGATTGCCAACATCCACTGGATCATCAAAAAAGCAAGAGAGTTCCAGAAAAACATCTATTTCTGCTTTCTTGACTATGCCAAAGCCTTTGACTGTGTGGATCACAATAAACTGTGGAAAATTCTAAAAGAGATGGGAATACCAGACCACCTGAACTGCCTCTTGAGAAACCTATATGCAGGTCAGGAAGCAACAGTTAGAACTGGACATGGAACAACAGACTGGTTCCAAATAGGAAAAGGAGTACATCAAGGCAGTATATTGTCACCCTGCTTACTTAACTTCTATGCAGAGTACATCATGAGAAACGCTGGGCTGGAAGAAGCACAAGCTGGAATTAAGATTGCCGGGAGAAATATCAATAACCTCAGATATGCAGATGACACCACCCTTATGGCAGAAAGTGAAGAAGAACTAAAGGGCCTCTTGATGAAAGTGAAAGAGGACAGTGAAAAAGTTGGCTTAAGGCTCAACATTCAGAAAACAAAGATCATGGCATCTGGTCCCATTACTTCATGGCAAATAGATGGGGAAATAGTGGAAACAGTGGCTGACTTTATTTTTCTGGGCTCCAAAATCACTGCAGATGGTGACTGCAGCCATGAAATTAAAAGACGCTTACTCCTTGGAAGAAAAGTTATGACCAACCTAGACAGCATATTCAAAAGCAGAGACATTACTTTGCCAACAAAAGTCTGTCTAGTCAAGGCTATGGTTTTTCCAGTGGTCATGTATGGATGTGAGAGTTGGACTGTGAAGGAAGCTGAGCACCAAAGAATTGATGCTTTTGAACTGTGGTGTTGGAGAAGACTCTTGAGAGTCCCTTGGACTGCAAGGAGATCCAACCTGTCCATTCTAAAGGAGACCAGTCCTCAGTGTTCACTGGAAGGACTGATGTTGCAGCTGAAACTCCAGTACTTTGGCCACCTCATGCAAAGAGCTGACTCATTGGAAAAGACTTTGATGCTGGGAGGGATTGGGGGCAGGAGGAGAAGGGAATGACAGAGGATGAGATGGCTGGATGGCATCACCGACTCGATGGACATGAGTTTGGATGAACTCCGGGAGTTGGTGATAGACAGGGAGGCCTGGCGTGTCGCGATTCATGGGGTCACAAAGAGTCAGACACGACTGAGCGACTGAACTGAACTGAACTGAAATGTCTTCATTTTTAAACAAGAAATACTAAAACCAAGGAAACTCAGGGAACTCCCTGGCAGTCCAGTGGTTAGGATGCAGCCCTTTCACTGCTGTGGCCTGGGTTCAATCTGTGGTCAGGGAACTAAGATCCTGCAAGCCATATGGCGTGGCCAAAACGAATAATAAAAAAATAAGTAAATTCAGTATACATTCTAAAAAACTATAAAAGACAACAAAGATAACAACAACAACAAAAACCCTAGGAAAAGATCATTAATTATAAAATCTGTAACAAGATAGCAAACAATAATATGGAAAAGAAAAATAAATGGAAACTGATTGTTTGAAATAATGAATAAAACAGGCAAACCCAAGAAAGAGAACAAAAATTACATTTGCTCTCTAGAAGCTTGTATGGGCACTAAACTTCCTAGTACTTAACTAGAAGTAAAACATGTACGGAGTAGCTGGAGAAACATCAAGGAGATGCCGTAAGTACACAGCAGACTTGAAAGAGCAATGGTTCTCACACGTTTAATACTCAGCACTTTTGCTAACTCAGGAAATGCTAGAGACTCAGGTTCAATCCCTAGGTCAGGAAGATTCCCTGGGGAAGAAAATGGAAACCCACTCTGGTATTCTGGCCTGGGAAATCGGACGGACAGTGGAGCCTGGAGGGCTACCGTGCACGGCGTTGCGAAGAGTCAGACACGACTGAGCAACTGAGTGCGCATGCACACTTTTGTACAGGAGAATATTCTGGTCCAACCAAAATGTTTACAAACTAAAAGGGGGACTTCCCTGGTGACTCAGTGGCTGAGACTCTTCACTCCCAATGCAGGTGACCCGGGTTCCATCCCTGGTCAGAGAACTTGATCCTCCTGCATGCTGCAACTAAGCGTTTGAATGCTGCAACCCAAATGCTACAATCTCAAATGCTGCAATCTCAAATGCTACAAATAAAGATGCCACAAGCCGCAACAAAGATTGAAGATCCCTTGTGCCACAACCAAGATGTGGCACAGCCAAATAAATATATAAATATTCAGAGAAAAAATTTATAAATATTGAAAGAAAAAAAAAGAAAGAATTCTTAAAAAAAAAAAACTAAAAGGGAAGAAGGAAGAAACAAAGGAAGGGGAAAGAAGTGATAGAGGGAGGCAGGCAAACCCGAAATATGGAATCTTTCGGTAGTGACTACAGTGCATACAGCTCATTCCTTTCTCACATCCATCCACTGTCTAAAGTACTACATCAACCAGTTGCTTTCCCCTTTAGGATCTCAGTGCTACTGGAGAACTGCTGACTGCCCCAGTTGCGATCTCAGTAAATACTCATGAATTAAAGTCCCTGCACATTCATTAATCCCAAAATACATCTCAGGTGCAAACAAGATATGAAGCAAAGCCTCCTACATAACTGCAGCAGTAAGTTGCATCCCCCTCCACACTCTGTTGAAATAGATGCCTCGGTTCAAAGCTCCAGGTGACAGCCCCACAACATTCTTGAGGCTTCCTAGTTCACTTTCATACCTGTGCAGGGTCTGAAAACCTTGGATTAGGGGAAAGGAAGGAAAAAGAGAAGGCCTGATATGACACAGATGCTGAGACGAGGATACAAAATGAGGCTGGTGCAAAGTGGGGCCCCGAGAGGGCAAATATGAGAGCCTTTCAAAGGGAAGACACTACAGAATTTTGTCAAAAAATCCACTGAGCTCCAGACCAGATCTTTCTCCCCACAGCCCATCTCCAGCAGCAGATCTCAAGAGTTAACACTCGTGTCCTTCCCCCTCCCTGCCCTACCCCCTCCTCTCGTGACTGTGGCCATAACCTTCTGTGGTACTTCTCTAGTTCTTCAGGGGGTCACACAATATGGATGGATGGCATAGGAGCTTAGACTTGCTCAATGAACTGGCACAGCTAGGACCTCAGTGGAAACCAGAATCTAGGTCTTTGGGGGGCAGGGGTAGCAGTGGAGGGGGGGGCGGCACTGGGTATTCCTGCCTTCCCTGCTACACCATCTGCAGTTCTTCATACCTTCATCCTTCTCTATTGAGTCACCGAGTCATTCTCATTTTTTCATTCGCGTATCTGATATGTCGTCATCGTTTCATTCTGGGTGAGCTCCATGCCCGCTCCACGACACTGGACCTTATCACTGCCGCCTGGACATGGCAAGCATGCCCAGGCAAGCACCCAGGCTTTCCACACGGTCCCTTCTAGGTAGCACTAAAAACTAACCTTTGAACTTTGCTTTTCATTCCAGTTGTGGAATGAAAGCAAAGTGCCCTGTGTCTGCCATTCCAAACTTTCTGCTGGGTGTTCAAGGTCCAGCACAATCTGACTCCACTTTGTTTAACCCCACTGCCCTCTTCCTTCTCCAAACAGCACCCCCACCTCTCTCAGACTGGCTTATCCACTGACTCACCAGGAAGCCACCTCCATTCTTGTTGCCTCTCCAGGCCACCCTCCTCCATCAGAATGCCTCCATGCCTTCATTAAATCATTCAAATCATAATCTGTTAATATCCTTGCCATAGATATTTGTTGAGTATCTACTGTGCTCTGGGCATTGAGGAAACAGATAATTAGGACAAGTTTACTGTCTCCAGGAGCCCTGAATCATTCCAAGAGACCCCACTTAACTTCTGGTCTCCTGTACAAAATCTTCCCTCTCTGAGATCTCCCACCGCTCTGAATATAAGCTTTTGCATGACATTCCACCATTTCTGAATGTGTCTCACAAGACAAATGTCCCCCCACCAAACAATAATTCTTCGGCAAATAGGGTTTGGAAATACTGCCCATTTCATTCCTCACCCACCTACTCCCAAATCTCCAACCTGAGATTCACAATTCAGCATATTAAAAGATCTGACCAGTCCTGCAATGTAGAAATTAACTTTGGTTAAATAAGAATGTCCTCAAATTAGTAACTTTCTTCCCAAACAGCTATTAACTGCCTGGGGATCTAGGATTCTATAGAACATACCTTTACAAAACACTGATCTTGATCATTGCTATTGAAAATGTCCACTGTTTGTGCCGCCCTAATGGTACTGGCCTTGACTTTCCCACCAGAATGCTCTCCTTGATAAGAATGCATTAAACTGCTACAGTAGAGATATATCAGCACCCCAACATCTGTCTCAATTCTTTGGTTAAGAAAAAGCCTCAGGGAAATGGACCAACTTGCCTCCTGTCACACAGCTGGGTGTCCTAGTGTATGTTAATTCACTCATATTGGGCCCAAACATTGGTACTCTGTCCACTAACATGACATATGCTAGACAGGGCAGGTACTGTGTTTTGTATTTTTTGATATATTACTTTGTGTTTTTTATACGATGCCAAACTCACAGTGTGGGACCATGATAAGTAACCATTTGACTGAATTAATCCAAGAAAACGCTGCAGGGGAAGGGTGAGTAATGATGAAGAATTAAGATTGATGACTGAGGAGACTCGGGACAATTCAAACAATTGCAATTTAAGTTCGCATTGATGTGCTGAACTAAATCACACCGTCTCTTTGGGGGTTTTCTGCTTGCTTTTTAGAACGAATAAAGACTTTATCTGTTATTTATTGTTTTGGCTATGTTGAACCTCCCCAACCAAGGACTGAACCTGTGACCCCTGCATGGAAGCACAGTCCTAACCACAGAACAACCAGGGAAGTCCCACCAGTCTTTTGCGGATTCCTCAATGCCAGAATCTTGATCTAATTGCAATGGCAGTTTGCTCTCGGTTTGACTGAATGCCACTTTCCAGGTGACTCCTGCCACTACACAGTTCTGCTTTGCTTTTTGACTTCCCTCACCTTCCCCACCTACTCCCAGGTACCTGTCAACAGATTTTCCAGCAGAATCTTATTTTTATTCCCCTCCCCTTTTTTTTTTCGGCAGAGCCCTTTTTAATATAGCACTGTTCTCAAAACGTGTTCTCCTGCTCTTCCGCACAACACTAATTAAAATGAAAGCTAATGCAGGGGTTGGTGGCACCCAATTAAACATTCACAGTCGTGAGCTGTGAATGATCCTCCTCTTTTTCTGTATCCTATATGATCAACGTCAAGTTTGCAAGGAAAGACTGCACCCTCTCGAACCTAGTCTTTCTTTACTGAGACCTCACAATGTGTCCTACGATGTAATATCCCAAATCTGCTGAAATGCACCCCCCCATCCCACCCTCTAAGCCACAATGCAAATTATCAGTCTTCTGGGGAATACTTCTAGGCCAGTCCCTTCATCTGCTCCCTGGAGAAGCATCATCTGTTAAGTATTAGACTGCTCTATTTTTTTTTTTTACTGTTGTTTTCCATCACGCTCAAATTTAGATGACTATTGTTTCCCTTTGATATACCCAGTATTATTTGAAATTTCTGAGAATGAGAAATTTTTTTTATACTGATGCTTTCAATCCTATCATATTCTTTATTCACAGGCCTCTCGTAGGTTATTAAACACACACTCACATATACACTGATAGACAAATAATATATCTTCTAAATAAAACATGTAATTTCGTTATGACACATGCTCCTGTCAATCAGCGGGGTTGCTCCAGCAAAAATTACATTTTCTCAATTTTTATCTTTCTCAGATATACACCACTTTTCTTCCCCCTAAATTTCTTTTCTTCCCCAAATTATTAAAGGCTGATCTAATCAGGAGGCTGGCATTTCAGCCACTATGGTGTGTGTGCATGCTCAGTCATGTCCAACTCTTGTGACTCCATGGACTATAGCCCGCCAGGCTCCACTGCCCTCGGAGTGGAATACTGGAGTTGCCATTTCCTCCTCCAGGGAATTTTTCCAACCCAGGGATCAAACCTGCATCTCCTACATTGGGAAGTGGGTTCTTAACCACTTTGCCACTTGGGACTCAGCCAATATGCGATGACCACTACAATTCTTACCTATTGATGCTAGGCAAACTGGTCCCCCCATTCCAGTCCTTCCTTATTTCAACATTTATTTATTTGGCTGTGTCAAGTCTCAGTTGCAGCACGTGGGCTCTGCATTATGGCTCACACACTTCTCTCTAGTTGTGATAAGCTGGTTTAGTTGCATGGAGATATGTGGGGTCTTAGTTCACTGACCAGGGATCAAACCTGTGTCCCCTGCATTGGAAGATGAATTCTTAACCACTGGACCACCAGGGAAGCCTCAGTCCTTCCTTATTTCTTTGGTGCTTTAGAGTATCTTTGGATTCCATCACCCATCAGAAAGATGAGATAATCTGGAGGTCAAGAGCAAGGGCCCCACATCCAGGTAACAAGATTAAGTCCTGGTGCTACTACTCACTTGCTGTGTCCCTCTGGATGATATCTAAAGGCTCTGTGTCATTCTGTTAAGTAAAGTTCATAATAAATAGTGCTACCCCACAGGGTTCTGGGGAGGATGGAATATACTAATATGTGTAAACAGCAAGTATCACAATTTTAGTGCTGCCAATAATATGCAGTTCTTGTAGTCTTCTCCACTTTTCCACCACTGTAAATAATAGCTGAGAAAATAGTGCTAAAAAAAAAAAAGAGAGAGAAAAGCTGAACATTTAACTAAGATTCTCCACTTTTTTTTAATTAATTAATTTATTTATTTATTTAATTTTTACTTTACAATTCTGTATTGGTTTTGGCATAGATTGACATGAATCCACCACAGGTGTACATGCGTTCCCAAACATGAACCCCCCTCCCACCCAGATTCTCTACTTTTATGGCAGCCTATGGAGAGGTTTCTACCTCTTCCCTCTTCCTACTGCGACTTGGTTTTATTATTTGCTATGCATACACTGCGTTAGATTTCTTTTTTTAAATGTCTTTATTGAATGTTACAATACTGTTTCCGTTTTATGTTTCAAGTTTTGGCCGTGAGGCACCGGTGGGATCTTGGCTGCCTGACCAGGGATCTAACCCCTTGGTGGATCTAACCTCCTGCACTGGAAGGTGAAGTCCGACCCTTCAGACCACCAGGGAAGTCTCTGTATTCTATTTCTTAACTGCCAAGATGTTGTTTCCTTTTTCCTTAAGGTTGAGGTAGGAAATTGGTCTGTAAACCCTGAATCAGTCATTAGTTCAAATAGCTAAATATGTTTCTGCTGCTATTTCACCAGCATTTTCCACTTTGGCTTAGAATAAATTAATAGTGCTAAAGATGAAATTCTTAGCTGGGGGTCTATTTCCTTTACTATAACTTATATGCTTTTCATTTTTGTACTGTTTACAAAACATATATAAGGTAGTGGAGGACAGAGAAGCCTCGCGTGCTGCAGTACACGGGGTCGCAAAGAGGCAGACACATTGAGCGACAGAACAACAAAAAAAACTGTATAAAACCTATCCCTCCACAACATGAACCTTTTACCAGATCTTCACTGTGGCCCAAGGCCTCCAATTAACTGAACGGTCTACGGTCTTAGCGCATCTTTAGTTCCAATTAGCCTACCTTCCAGGCTTTGCTGATATACTGATCCATGAATATCAATGCATGTTTGTGAATTTCAAACACTTTCACATATCTAGGTTGATTAGGGTTACGATAAAGATGACAGACAAAAATTTGATACATTTGGGGTTTTCCATACATGACAAAGGGACTACTTGTATTCTCAAAGGTCTAGACTGATCCCCTGAAATCCACGGCAGGAGGCGTGATCCAGTGTGATGGAAGTTCTTCTTCGACACTTAATCAAAAATAAGTCAAAAGATGTCATTACATGGGGATTAGAAAGTACAAATCATTATGGTTAAAATGAGCTACAAGGATATACTGTACAACCAATGCCGCCAATATAATAACTAAAAATGGTATATGTAACCTTTAAAAATTGTGAATCACTACCTTTTATACCTATAAAACATATTATTGTACATCGGGACTTCCCTGGCAGAGTGGTTAGGACTCCTCACGCTTTCAGTGCAGAGGGCATAGGTTCAATCCCTAGTCAAGGAACTAAGATCCCACAAGTCATATGGTGTGACCAAAATTACATATGTATATGGGCTTCCCTTGTAGCTCAGCTGGTAAAGAATCCGCCTGCAATGCAGGAGACCTGGGTTCAGTCCCTGGGCTGGGAAGATCCCCTGAAGAAAGCAAAGGCTACCCACTCCAGTATTCTGGCCTGGAGAATTCCACGGACTGTATAGTCCATGGGGTCACAGTGAGTCAGACTGAACGACTTTCACTTTCATATATATTAATGTATATATATGGTACATCATATATTTTTTAAAAAGATGCCATTGCATGTAGATGTAAATATATGTTAACATATTTAAATTACACATAAACATAATGGATGCATTGTACAGATAGGTATAAAGTGCTATGTATCAATACAACAAAGTTGATAAAAACCACTCATTACATTTGGGAAAGCTGGGAGGGATTTCTCTCTTAAACTAGACTCCACAGCCAAAATCTGGATAAACCAAACACCCCTGTAGATGCCTGATTCAAGATGCTGCAGTGAAGGCAAATGACAGATGCTACTTCTGGGCCAACATATGTAAGAGCTGTGAGGAACCATTAGCTCTTTCTTTTCCTGTCATGATGACTTGAAATCCACATGTTATGATGGCCACATGTTATGATCACCACACCATGGATGTTGCCTAAATCACAAAGTCATCGCAAACAACAGATTTTGTATGCATGAGAAATAAAACATTTCTGTGTCATGTCACAAAAAAACTTGCAGGGTTTTCTTGTTATGCAGCATAATCAAGACTATCCTGATTAATACATGAGTTGTAAGGTATACGTCTCCTATTGGCTCCTTTCTCATTATAACTCCCATTTGAATGGGGCCAGCCAGCTACTGTAAAGCTAGTGTGCAGAGGGGAGAAGTCAACAGAGGCACCCTTGTCTGTGATCTGTGATATCCAATGCTTTCCCCACAATGCTATGTTGCTTGCTTTGCCCTAAAATCATGTCACCCTCACTCATCAGTCTGTGGCATCAACGTCTGAGAGGCACAGCCTTTTAAATCACATGCCTCCTGCCAGTGGAAGTGTTCCGACCTGGTAACATTGCCTCCTCTCACCTATGAACTTTGCTTTTCATCCAAAAAACTTCCTTTGTTGAAGGTAAGGTCAAGATTATACAAATTGTTGGTAGCATACTTTCCTTCTAAAAAACTATTTCACTTTCCATATTCTGTGCATACTAGGTCTTCACAAAAACATGACACGGATCCTGACAGCTTCCTTTTTTTTTTTCTAAAATGGAATTTTCTTCCCCTCTCTCTTTCCATTGTTAGTACCCATAATTGTTCTCAGTGAGTTATGAAGGAAGTGAGTAAAAATGCCTTTACTCTACTGCCTGGAAGTAGTGCTCACTTCTTAAGACCTGCTCCTCTGATTCAAGGAAAGACACAGTTAAGACTCCTCTTGTCTTCCGGATTTAACTGTAATGGAATTTTCCATGATTCTTAACAAAATCAATTACATACCATCCGAAAAGGAGATATCAGTCAGAGGAATGGATATTTTTAACTGACATATATATAGCTGATTTACAATACTGTGTTAATATTAGGTGTATAGCAAAGTGATTCAGTTTTTTTTTCTATTATTTTCCACTATAGGTTATTATAAGATATTGAATAGAATTCTCTGTGCTATACAGTAAATCCTTGTTGCTTATCTACTTTACATATAGTAGCTTTTGTATGTTAATCCCATACTCCTAACTTATCCCTTCCCTCTTTCCTTGGTAACCAAAAGTTTGTCCTCTATGTCTGTGGGTCTGTTTCTGTCTTGTATATAGAATTGTTTGCATTATTTTTTATATTTCACACATAAGTAATACGATATCTGCCTTTCTCTGACTTACGTCACTCATTATGATAATCTCGAGGTCCATTCAAGTTGCTGCAATCAGCATTATTTTATTCTTTTTTATGGCTGAGTAACATTCTACTGTATATCTATACCACATCTTCTTAAACCAATCACCTATTGATGAGCACTTTGGTTGTTTCCATGTCTTAGTTACTATAAACAGTGTTGCTATGAGTACTGGGGTGCACGTATCTTTGCAAATTAAGAGTTTTCATCTTTTCCAGATGTATGCCCAGGAATGGGACTGCTGGATCACATGGTAGCTCTACTTTTGGTTTTTTAAGGAACTTCCATACTATTTTCCATAGTGGAGGAATGGATAACATTGCGCTTGAACCAAAGTCTGTAGTTCCAGGTTCCACAGTACAGCTCCTCATCAATGAATAAAGTTCTTTAGAGGTTGTTAAAAAAAAAAAAAAGGCTAGAATGAACCAGAACTTGAGATGTTTTTGAGTAAATAGGCTGACAGATATTTTCTTTTTCTTCACTTCCATTGTTGGCAGCATAGTTACATTCTGGCTCCAGACACACTGGACTACAGCAGACACTGGTAAGCAGCACCAGACCCACTGGGTACCGAGAACATAGCTCTAGTACCACTTCCATGCAGACACTACAGCTGCTAGTGAGACTCGTTTAGCTGCTCAGTCATGTCTGACTCTTCGCGACCCCACGGACTGCAGCATGCCAGCCTTCCCCGTCCATCACCATCTCCCGGAGTTTGCTCAAATTTATGTCCATTGAGTTGGTGATGCCATCCAGCCATCTCATCCTCTGTTGTACCCTTCTCCCCCTGCCTTCAGTCTTCAGCGAGATCTGAGGGACACTCAGAAAGCAACAGGCCGGACAAAATGCTTCCTGGTATTAAGGATCCCATCTCAGATAATCTCACTGTTTATGTTCTTATCTCCTTATTTTAACTCTCCACAATGCTCGTGTTAAAGGAAAATAACCTTTATAACTTGCTCACTCTTTATTCTGAATGGAAGAACACAACAGACTTATAGGTTAAAATGTACAATAGTCCCGCAGAGCCATGGGGATTGTTTCTAGGACTCCAGAATCCAAGGATGCTCAAGTCTCTTATATAAAAAGGGGTACTTAGGACATAATCCATGCACACCCTCCATACTCTGTGAATCATCTCTAGGTCACTTGCAATACCAATACAATAGACATGCTATATAAAAAGTTGTAAATACGAAGGAAAGGCTATATAAATAGTTGCCGGAACTCAGCAAATTTAAGTTTTCCTTTTTTGGAATATTTCTTTCCCAATATTTTCTATCTTGGTTGAATCCAAGGATGCAAAACTCCCAAATAAGGAGGACCGACTGTGTTCCTCTTTTCTCCTAAGATTTGATCATGTTAGATATAAGAATACACAAACTAATCTTAACCACAGAGCAGGCACTCTTTACCTAGTTGGTTAAATAGAAATTCTGTGGGTAACTGGAAATAAGAGCAAAAAAACTCTTTTCAGAATGGTTTCTGAGACTAGGAGTGGACAGCCAGATTCTGCAAGTGTGAGGCCAGCTGGATATCTGTATCTTCCCTAGAAAAGACGTAAAAGAAGGGCATTTCCAAACTGTAGCCTGACACAGTGACCATGACTATGGGAGATGGCTAAACTGCAGACCTTCCTGTAACTCAGAGCTATTGTGCAAAAGTAACTTTCCTTCCAGGTAAAATATGTACTATGCCAAAGCCTTTGACTGTGTGGATCACAATAAACTCTGGAAAATTCTGAAAGAGATGGGAATACCAGACCACCCGACCTGCCTCTTGAGAAATCTGTATGCAGGTCAGGAAGCAACAGTTAGAACTGGACATGGAACAACAGACTGGTTCCAAATAGGAAAAGGAGTACGTCAAGGCTGTATATTGTCACCCTGCTTATTTAACTTCTATGCAGAGTACATCATGAGAAATGCTGGACTGGAAGAAACACAAGCTGGAATCAAGATTGCCGGGAGAAATATCAATAACCTTAGATATGCAGATGACGCCACCCTTATGGCACAAAGTGAAGAGGAACTCAAAAGCCTCTTGATGAAAGTGAAAGAGGAGAGTGAAAAAGTTGGCTTAAAGCTCAACATTCACAAAACCAAGATCATGGCATACGGTCCCATCACTTCATGGGAAATAGATGGGGAAACAGTGGAAACAGTGTCAGACTATCTTTGGGGGCTCCAAAATCACTGCAGATGGTGACAGCAGCCATGAAATTAAAAGACGCTCACTCCTTGGAAGAAAAGTTATGACCAACCTAGATAGCATATTCAAAAGCAGAGACATTACTTTGCCGACTAAGTTCCGTCTAGTCAAGGCTATGGTTTTTCCTGTGGTCATGTATGGATGTGAGAGTTGGACTGTGAAGCAAAGACTGAGCGCCAAAGAACTGATGAGTTTGAACTGTGGTGATGGAGAAGACTCTTGAGAGTCCCTTGGACTGCAAGGAGATCCAACCAGTCCATTCTGAAGGAGATCAACCCTGGGATTTGTTTGGAAGGAATGATGCTAAAGCTGAAGCTCCAATACTTTGGACACCTCATGCGAAGAGTTGACTCACTGGAAAAGACTGATGCTGGGAGGGATTGGGGGCAGGAGGAGAAGGGGATGACCGAGGATGAGATGGCTGGATGGCATCACGGACTCGATGGACATGAGTCTGAGTGAACTCTGGGAGATGGTGATGGACAGGGAGGCCTGGCGTGCTGCGATTCATGGGGTCGCAAAGAGTTGGACACGACTGAGCAACTGAACTGAACTGAAATGAAATGAAAATATGTACAGGAATCTATTTTCTGTGGTTATCTCATATGATCTCGGATTGAATACAATTTATTTTTTAAAAGAAATGGTGATGGAATGTCTCTATTACCTGATCCACTGTGAGCTACATAAGTTGTTATCAAAACTTTAGAAAAATTACAGGCAGAGGGAGAAAACACCAAGGTCAACAATGGAGAGCTCACAGACTTGAGAAATTCTGACCTTGCTTGACCTGCTGGCTTCTTGACTGGAGGGAAATTACTTAGCCTTTCTTTAGCTTCTTAGCCTCAATCCCTTCTGATTTCAAACTGCCACCAATCTCTTAAGCCTTGGATTCCCCATTCCTCTCTGTTTACCAAACAAATGGTACCTAGCACATTCCAATTGTATTAGAAATATTCACCTTATTCATTTAACAAAAATTGATCGTGCCTAATTTTGGTTGTGCACTCCCTTAAATGCTGACTTTGCAAAGGTGATTCAGACGAGGCTCTTCAAAATCATATTGTAGATGGGAGAACAAAACATAAAGAAAAGTACAATGAAGGTATGATTAGATGCTACAATACAGGTACTGCAGCATGCTATAAGCAGCTCAGCAGGTGTGACACTGGGCTGGATTTGGAAGGATTCATCTCTGTCCATGAACGCCTTATTTCTTTTGCTGACTTGGAGGCAACGGCCAAGCCTCATCGTCTGTATTTCTCACAATGCCTTTTCCATGGTAGGTGCCAAATAAATTATATATGGGATGAATAAGTGAAACAAATCCAAATTTGAAGCTCTTGATAAAGGAAAAATACATTCAGGTTTCAGAAATATAACAAAATTGTGTTCTGACAAACGGGAAAAATTACTTCAAGTACTCAAATATGTGTTGGTAAAAAAGTGAAATGACTTTAAACACTACTTTGAAAATAAGAGCCTCTGAGCCTCTTCTTTTGGTCACCAGGAATCAGAATATTGTAATGATGGGACCTCTCTGGTGGTCCACTGGCTAAGACACCGTGCTCCCAATGCAGGGGGCCTGGGTTTGATCCCTGGTCAGGGAATCAGATCTCACAAGCTGCAATTAAAGATCCCTCGTGCCACAACTAAGACCCAGCATAGCTAAAAAAGTAAATAAAAATATTTTTAGAAAGAATACTGTAATGCTAAGAGTTGCCTGAAACAGGAAGAAAATTCATTTCCTTTCTCAATACTCCATGATACAGGTATTATCTTTTCCTTGCCTGGAACAGGAAGATTAAGTCATTAGCTTCAAATCTTTTAACCAGCACATGGTGAAGACTAGATTCCGATCCAGTCCTGCCTGACCCCAGAGCCACGCCCTTAGCTGCCAGGTGACGCAGCTTCACAGCCTGGTTGTCCCCCAGGAATGAGTCAATAGAGACTTCATTACCCAGATAAGCACTGTGCTGCAACAGGGACGTGTGCCGTTTTTTGGAGATCACAGAAAAGAGTAAAGAAAACTTTTTTGCCTTTCAGTCATTTAGACTGAAGAAAATTCTTGACTGACTTATTTTCAAAGACTCAAATATAAATTTCAACCATGAATCTTCCAAGGGTTTGAATGCACATGTCAAAACATAAGGTGTCGTGCCCTCCGCCTGACGCTCTGTGATGACCTAGAGCAGTGGGCTGGGGGCGGGGTTTAAGGCGAGGCTCAAGAGGGAGGGGATATATGTATACCTATAGCTGATTCACGTTGTTGTACAGCAGAAATTCATACACGACACTGTAAAGCAATAATTCTCCAATTAAAAAAATAAAAACATAAGGTGTGCTCTGATTCTCCTTATGTTGGACACCAAGGAGTTAGAACCTGGATTCCCTTAGCACCGAGACATTTCTTGAAAGGTGCTGGATACATCATTTTCATCCTGTTATTCTTGATTTCTTTCATTGGCATTCTTCTCACTAAGGCTGCTTTTCTGGAAAGCAACTAAAGAAACAGCCACCCCAAGCGGGTGTCGTGTTTCTAACCTCCATATCTGAAAGTCCATCAGACTTGTGATATTTGCCTTTCTCCTTAAGGCTGGTCATGTGATCTTCCTGTAAAGGAAGCCTGGAATAACCCACAGTCAGAAGATCTGGGAGGAACAAAGGGTGTCTTGGAGAAGAAGATAGGAAAGAGGAAATGGGTGATAGGAGAAAAAGAATGAAAAGGACAGAAGGTGAAGTGCTGTCTAGAGGAACTTCGTAAATCATCACCTAAGCTTATCTCTAATGTTTACAATGCTGATTAAGGTTCCTTTGCAACTCAGCAGCAGAAGGAAAAATATATGCATAGATCTAAGCATGGAAAACAGTCAGCTTGGAAAATACAAGAACTCATCCTGAATTACCCAGCAAAGGGGCAGGCAGCTGACCATCTGAGACCAGACTATGATATGACAGAGATTCAAGAGACAGGAGGTTGGAGCCTGAGGCCACTCGGCCAAATTCAGTACTCCCCATCTTCTGACACCATCCCATTGCCCTTTACAACCTTCTGGTTAGTTTTATGTAATAACTTTTTCCCCAAAGCCATCATCATCATGGTAGGAGAGAGAATTATGACATTACAAATAATAATAGTACAGTAATAACTGAAATTTTTTAAATGAAAAATATACCATTTTTGACAGGATAATTTCTATATTTCTCAGCAAAATAATACATTTTAATTTAAAATATATATATCAGCCTTCCTCACTCAACACATAACCAACTTTCTAGCCTCCTTTACCCAGGCTCCCATCCCTACAGTCTCAGACACACACACCCCCTCATCATCTCCCTTATACCGCATACACAGACCTCACTGCCTGCTCTACAGGAAATGGTCTTCAACTTATAGACCAGAGGAATAAACAAGGATTCAGACTTCACTGAAGTCAAATTCCAGCTTTTCCTCAGCAAACTGTGTAACTCTAACTGCCCTGAGTTTCCTCAATCTGAACAACACTGGATAAAGTATGATACCTCACATATTAGGACACAGAGAGAGGCACAAATTCTATTAATTAAATGGACAGTGACCCAACTATCGGTAGAAAATAGGGATACTTTTATTTTTAGTCAATTATATCTCAATAAAACTGGGGGAGGGAGGTTACATAACTGATAAATAGAAATAAAATAGGGGCATTCTCTACATACACTTGAAATGAAGATAGCCATCCTTTTCTTAGTGAAGAATTCATCTGCTCCTCTCCATATCAATCTAGATTCTTCTTTCTCTTCTTCTGGGCCTACTGCCTCTTGGGATGTGAACATGTCAACATACAGTTCATAAGTCATATTTCACATGTTTTAGGCACTCTGATAAAGATTTCATAAAAGAGAAGGTTTCATTTAAAGGATCAAACAAACTGAGCTTAAAGCATAAAGAATTGAGGCCAACGCCAATCACCATTCCCATAGATGATAAAAAGCTGAGTTAGATATCACTTTTGTAACTAACTGGCAGGAGAGCAAACTTAAAAACACAAAACTTGTCTCTGCCTGGAGTGTCAAAATCAATACCTGCCTGCTCTCGTCCCTGACCACAAGTATTGCTAAATGTTCTCCACTTCCATCACCATGGTCTCCATCCTCAAATGGAGACGCCGATCTCTGGGCTACAGAGGAGGCCGGCCTCCCATCTCCTGTGACCCTAAACCCATACTGTCCCCTGAAAAGTAACTGCACACAGTCAAGAAACAAAAACACCCTGAGCCACTGTCGAGGGATAGCGGTGTGGCTGTCAAGATAACCTGAGAAAACAGGTAGCTGCTGACAGCAGAAAGCCAAGCGTGCAGAAGAAAAACATGTCTGAGAAGAAAAAAGAACAGAAAACAAGACCCTAACGTCAGCTCCTTGAGGTAAAGGGGTTTGTCACAAGACTATCCCTCTGTGTGCTCTGTTTTAGCCTGAAAATGTATTTATATTCATTCACTCACACACTCATTCTTTCACTGTGCCAAGCACTCAGTGATAAGGGGGCAGACATTAGCTGATTCCATGCTTTACTCAGTTAAGATACACTTCTGCGTTGCCTGCATTTTAGATATATTTGTGGTTGAACCTGGGACGTTCTTATAGGGGAAATGCGTATTCTCTGGTCTCTCTTCTCTCACTTTCTGTTCTCTTACTGTTGTTGCTGAAGAAGGCTGAGCCTTCAGGTCGAATCTTTTCTGCAATCTGCCTCCTCTCCCCAAGCTAACAGAGAGATCTGGGACAATCCAGCAGTGGGCACAGTCCACTCAACTGTTTTTTTCCCCCTTTAACCGGAAGGTCACTCTGCTTTCCCTCATGTTCGTTAAAGATGAGCTTTGCACAGGGAAGGAGAATCAGATGAAGGTGGTCAAAAGTCACCAACTTCCAGTTGGAAATAAATACAAGGGACATAAAGTAACCATGACAAATATAATAGGACTACTGTATGTTACACAGAAAGCTGTGAGGAGAGTAAATCTTAAGAGTGCTCATCACGGGAAAAAAAAGTTGTTTTATTTATTTCTTTCATCTTGTATCTAAATGAGATAATGGATGTTCACTAAATTTTCTGTGATAATCATTTTAGGATGAATATAAATAAAATCATTATTCTGCATACTTTAAACATACAGTGCTGTAGGCCAATTATATCTCAATAATATTGGGAGAAAACAGAATGAAAAAAAAAAAACGAAGAATGAGCTCGGCAGAGTGAAAATGGCAGGATATTCGTACCTGGTCTCTCAGCCTCTCCTGGTGGCCCATGATGGCGGTGGCATGATGCGGATATTTCTGCTTCAGATGTTCCAGGAAAGCTTCTCTCTTCCGGTCCATCTCCGAAGTTTGCATTCCCAGGATTTCTTTGGAACTTCGAGGCCCACCTAGAGTGTGCCTCCTCGGGATGTTGCGGGAAGATTTGGAAGCTGAAACACGGCTGTTCCCATTAGAAAAGCGCTCCTTGGTTCTGCGACATTCTGCATCTTCTAAGGATGTCACCTGCAGGTTGCTCTTTCCTTGTTCTGAGAAACAGAAAAGATACAGCTCACAACTAAAGATTTCACACTAGAAATCTCATTTACAGGACACTAAGTGCGTTTGTGGCAGCTGATAATGTATGAATGTAACTTAGCAGATGTGTGTGTGTGTGTGTGTGCGTGCGTGCGTGCGCACACGCGATGGGCATGTACCCACACAGCAGCAGGAAAGAGGGTAAATCAACAACTAAAAGAAATATGAAAAACTGCACTTTGGAAATAAAGATATTGCAGCAAAAAAGAAGAAGAAGAAAAAAGCTCTACAATTTCTTTCCCTGAGGTTATTCAAAACCAAAACACCTGGTCAAACCAGTTGCTGGCAAGATCTCCTGGAGAAAGGAATGGCAACCCACTCCAGTATTCTTGTTTGGGAAGTCCCATGGACAGAGGAGCCTGGCAGGCTACAGCTCATGGAGTTGCAAAGAGTCGGTCAGGGCTGAGTGACTAACAACGCAACAAAACCTGGGTTACCCTTCACACTCATCTGTAACTATGGAAAAGTTAACTTAAGTGATTATGATTATTTCTTTATTTTTAAACATAGTTTCATTCTAGTAACAGAACTTACAATTTTAAAAATCCTGCCTTCAAGCCTAGATTAAGGACAAATGATGGGACCTCTCTTAGCCTCCCCGTTTTCACTAATAAATTAAGCATGGCTGAACTGGTATTAGATATGCAAATTTAAATCTTAGTTCCCTGACCAGGCATCAAACCTACAACCCCTGCAACTGAAGCATGGAGTCTTAACCACTGTACTTACAGGGAAGTCTCTTAGCTTTTTATTTTTTAAATATTTATTATTATAAATATACTCTAAATTATTTTTTAAAATAAATTTCCAATTTAAGAGGGTATTTGCTAATTATTTATCTTCAAAAGTTAAGTAAAGAAAACACACCCAATATTTAAGAGTTCTAGAGCTGAGTCTCAGAGAACTAACTTTTTTTTTTTTAATCTTTATTGAATTTGTTATAGTATTGCTTCTGCTGTTTGTTTTGGATTTTGGGCCATGAGGCATGTGGGGATCTTAGCTTCCCCATCAGGGATAGAACCTGTACCCTCTGCACTGGAAGGTGAAATCCTAACCACTGGACCACCAGTGAAGTCCCAAGAACTAAAACTTGATGCCAGTGACATAAACCAACAAGTGTTCAGAGTTCATACATAAACCAGCTCCTCTAAAGGCAGTGCCATCAACATGGTTTTTCTCTTCTTTACCTAGAAATGCCTATACCTAGAACTGCAGGTACAGCACCTGTTGGTTAGACACAGAATATATTGGAAACGTGGGCTCATTTCCCTGCTCCAGTTTTTCACCCCTAGATGAGTATTCCGGGAGTAATTCTTCTTGTTTACCCCTCACTTCTCATTACATGGCTAATGATAGCTTTTCCATCAGACCATCAGACACTGATGAGGAAAGAGAAGGAAAAAACAGTCCAATTAGTTCATTCTACTATTCATTAACTTCAACAGTACCTTTAGAAGGGGGAGAAGATAGAACTATTGGTTCAAAAGATATTGAAAAAAATAAATAAAAAGGTTCTGGGAGGCAGACGTAGAGAATGAACATGTGGGCATGGTGCAGGGGAAGGAGAGGGTGGAATGAACTGGGAGATGAGCACTGACATATATATATTACCATGTGTAAGACAGACAGCTAGTGGGAAGCTACTGTATCGCCAGGGAATCCAGCCTGATGCTCTGTATGACCCACTGGGGTGGGATGGGGTGGGGGAGGGGGGTAGAAAGGAGGTCCAAGAGGGAGGGAATATATGTACACATACAGCGAACTCACTTGGTTGCATAGCAGAAACTAACACAACACCATAAAGCAATTATCCTCCAATAAACATTTTTTTCATAAATAAAATAAAAAGTCTGTCAGACCCAGCACAAAATGAGAGAAGCCCAAATCACTTCTGAAATCATGGAAGTGACATCTGGAAGAATGGGTGGAAACTGTTTCCCTTTCCTCCAAAGATGACAGGAGAAATCGTCCACTGAAAATCGCCTTGAGCATGGGAGTCCCTCAAGGGACACACAATTGCCCAGTGAAGTCTTTTCCAGGTAGGGAAGGGATGATGGTTGGAATTAAAAGCCCTGAGTTCTAGCCCTCCTCCACTCCTTACTATACATATGGTTTCAGTCAAGCCATCTACTGTCTCTCTGTCTTGATTTCCTACCTACAAAACGCAGAGCTCAATAACACTACCTGTGTTACCAGTACTGAGGACCAATAAGAAAACTGTGAGATGTTGACTGTCACTATTATGAGTTTTCATGCATGTGTTTTCTTTGGAATTACCCTTAGCAACCAACCCACACTAATCATTAGTTGCTGTCTGGTCGCTAAGTCATGTCCAACTCTTCTGTGACCGCCATGGACTGTAGCACCCCCGCACACACACACCCCGGCTCCTCTGTTCATGAGATTTCCCAGGCAAGAGTGCTAAAGTGGGTTGCCATTTCCTTCTCCAGGGGTTTTCCTGACCCAGGGACTGAACCCTCATCTCCTGCATTGGCAGGGTTCTTTACCACTGAGGCATCAGGGAAGCCCCAAAAAGTCATTAGTAAGGATCCAGTAAATACCTCTGAGTTTGGAAAAAAAAAAAAAAAGATTTGGGGAGATTAATCCCATTTATTTACTCTACCTTCTCATCACATAGGGGCTTCCCGGGTGGCTCAGCGGTATAGATCTGCCTGCCACTGCAGGAGACGCAGGTTCAGTCTCTGGGTAGGAAAGACCCCTGGAGAAGGAAACGGCAACCCACTCCTTTGGTGAGGGCTACCTCGTTTGTGGTCTCTTCTCTAATGACACAGAGGTAACAGGAGCTACTGAATAAAGACAGGTGCGGAAAATGTCCCATCGCAGGCTGGGAAATATGTGGGCAATCTGCAAAGATTTAAACTTATGCTTTTGAGTGTGTGCACATGAGTTTTTCATTAGTCAAATTTTTGTCTACTTGATACAACAGAGTTGACTTCTAAATGGATTTTTACAATTAAATTTTTTTTTTTTTTTTTTGGCTGTGCAGCGTGACATTCAGGATCTCAGTTCCCTGATCAGAAATCAAATCTGTGTCCCCTGAAGTGGAATGGCAGAATTCTAACCACTGGATCACCAGGTAATTCCCTTGATTACTTGTGACACCATGAAAATAATGTATTTTAAAAGTTATCCCAGACAGCTAGATTAACTGGCAAAATGGAATCTCTGGAAAGGTGATTTATTCACGTGGACATAACACACAAATATACACATCCACCCAGGAGAACACACACTCATGTTCCTCAACTACCAGCAAGGGCAGAAAGTTCTACTGGGCCTTGCTCTGCCACATGAACTCATAAGAACTATCCTATTTCATCTCAGGATCCTCAGAAAAGGTCAAGACAGCCAGGACAGCAGCCCCTTGGAGACTGAAAAGTTTTCCACGTTCTTTGAAATAAATTGGGAAAGGAGGAGGGAGGGAGAGAGTTGGAGTTCAGAGTCATCTGTCAACATCCACCTTGGAGCAGCCCCACCTCGCTGACCCTCCAACCACAACCCTCTTCACACTCGGCACTAAGGAGGTCACGTCCGTCTTAGGCTGTGTGCTAAGTTGCTCAGTCGTGTTCCTCTCTTTGCAACCACACAGTCTGTAGCCGCCAGGCTCCTCTGTCCATGGGATTCTCCAGGCAAGAATACTAGACTGGGTTGCCATTTCCTTCTCCAGGGGGATCTTTCCAACCCAGGGATCAAACCCGTGTCTCTTACGTCTCCTGCACTGGCAGGTGGGTTCTTTACCATTAGTGCCACCTGGGAAGCGCCCCACCTTAGGTTACTTTTCCATTTTTTACTGTCTCGTGGATTCTTCTAAAATGTCTCCGGGTGCTTACGGAGGTTTAATGCAATGCGCAGGACAGCAGAAACAGACAGCAGATGCACCGGTGGCTAAATGCACTGGCTTCTCATTGCCCTGGGGACCCACACCTCCCTCAGCCTCACCTGCCTGCCTGGTGGCTCACTGAGCTCTGGATCCCATCTGCTTGCAGGTCACCCTGCTCCACTTTTACAGCACCCGCAACAAACCGACCAATGCAGCTACCACACGAAGCTGTACAACCCAGCCGAACGACTCCTACACAATGGGCTGTACAACTCATTCCCATTTACCATGACCCTGGAGGGGTCACTGGAGCTTTTTCCTCTATGAGACGCAGTTCTTGGAAGCGATCGACTCCCACACCCGAGGCAGAGGAGACGGCTCTCCCATTCCGGTCATTTGGGGAGAACAGGACCTTTTAGTTGAGGAGAAAAAAAGCAAAGGGGAGCCGCAGAGGACGTGGAGTCACAATTCCACAGCCAATGGAGTCCCACCAACTCCACTGTCCATGAGGACACACTGCCCGCAGCTTGGAAACAGAAGCTCAGTTCTGGCCCTTGTCTGGAAGGCACTTCGGTGCTAACGTTTGAGCCTGGGTGTGTCGGGCTGTTTGCTATTCTGGGAATCCGTGTCAAACAAATAATGAAGCTGGAGTTTGAAGACAAGGTTTCCAGTTTTCCCCTTCCTGCCCCTCCCAGCCTCTGTCGGCCCAGAGCAACCCCTCCTGCAGGGCAAAGAGCAAGATGGGAGCTTCCAGGGGAGAACGGTCCCCAACAACCTTCCCTGGAGCAGGAGTGAGGATCGAGAGGACAGAGATGCCAGAGAGATACTCTTCCGAGTTTCAAAGGGCTTCTTGGCTGGCATGGAGACTTCTGGAAAGGAAAAGTAGAAAGTGGGGGGCTGGGGAGGGACAGGGACCAGGCAGGCAGAGGACTATGGAAGATGGGTCACCCCAAGGAAGACACCCAAAGAGCAAATTACCCTGCAGGCAAGAGACCACAGGAGCAGCCGAGACTGGCTTCGCGGCCCCCACTCAGGGTGCCGGGGCTGGGTCGGCTGACCTGCAACCCGGGATCTGGACCTGGCATTGTTCCTGCGTTCCATGCCTGCTTGCCATCTGAGAGCCGAGAACAGGGCAGATGGCCTTCCTGAGATTTCACTCCTGGATCAGATGAGGAGGATCCTGTCCTCCCGGGGAAGGAGTCCCCCACTGCTGCGTAGTGGCTCCTGGTCAGCTGTCTCTAAGGTGTCGTTTTCTAGACTGTGTTGGGATGCTCTCTTGCATTAGAGTATCACCAGGAGCTACAGTTTTGTCTGGCTGTAAATCGCATTCCCAATCTACTATAGCAGCAGTCACAGGTACGTCGGTGTATTTAAACCGTAACATCCTTCTGTGCACACACAAGAAAATCATGTTTTTCAGTCCCCTTCATCTAGTTGGGGTCTTGTTCTAATTCCGCTCAATGCAATGTGGGAAGAAACTATATGGGCCACCTTTAGCCCTGGCCCCTGACCTCCTGAGTCCTCTTTCCTACCCTTTCTTCTTTCCCCTTTGGCCAGTTAAGTGCAAAACCTCCAGCAGAAACCTCCAAGACCCTGAGGAATTGTCATAATAACTAGACGTCTTTTGGACGACTTGGGTCCCAGGGTCACCTGGAGGTAAACCACTGCGATCCACTTGGCCAGGAATGTCCACATTCCACTGTTCAAAGCAAAAATTAACCTTGATTATGCTAAACCACAGACATTACAGCAATCAGGTCATCTGACTCCTACGTATCACATATTCTGTTGGGACGCACAGAGTTCCTCCATTTTTTCCAGCTCCCTTGTTAATATCATAAAGATCACCACCCGAGACACACTGGCACAAAAATTAACAGCTGAAACCAGGCCATTATGTAGATTCCTCTAAAAAAATCTTACAAAAGTAAATAAAAGAGGTTTTTGCTAGAGATTTTACACAAAATAGGAACAGCCCCTCCCCTATCCAGAAAAGCATTCTTGTCTCAATGGCTCGTTTGCTGATTGACTGATTTATTTTTTGCAAATATTTATTGAGTGCCTGCTCTGTACACTGAAAGGAGTTAGGAAGCGTAGTGAAGTGGTGATCAAAGTTGACTTAATTCCCTTCCCTCATAGGGGAGGCACATTAAGGAGGCAGACAACAAACAGATAATACGTAACATGAATGTCATAGCTATGATTTTTTCAGTAGTCATGTATGGATGTGAGAGTTGGACTATAAAGAAAGTTGAGCGCCGAAGAATCGATGCTTTTGAACTGTGGTGTTGGAGAAGACTCTTGGACTGCAAGGAGATCCAACCAGTCCATCCTAAAGGAGATCAGTCTTGAATATTCATTGGAAGGACTGATGCTGAAGCTGAAACTCCAATACTTTGGCCATCTGTTGTGAAGAACTGACTCATTGGAAAAGACTCTGATTCTGGGAAAGATTAAAGGCAGGAGGAGAAGGGAACAACAGGATGAGATGGATGGCATCACCGACTCAATGGACATGAGTTTTAGAAGCTCTGGGAGTTGGTGATGGACAGGGAAGCCTGGCGTGCTGCAGTCCATGGGGTTGCAGAGTCAGACACAACTGAGAGACTGAACTGAACTGACTGAAAAGTGCTTTAAGGTTAAAACAGGATAAGGGACAGAAACTGATAGGCAATTTTAGAGGATGCTTTGGAGCAAAGACCAGAATGTCTGGGGACCCCCAGGGACCCCTCCACTTACCACCTCCCCTGCCAGGGCTATACTCTGCAAGGCTGCCAATATGATTTTTTTTCCAGCTTCACTGAGATATAACTGACATGTAATCTTATCTGATTTTAAGGTGTACAATATATTGATTTGATAGTTACATACTGTGAAATGATTACTACCACAGTGAATACTAGTATCTTAAGACCCCAGTGAATCAGGGGTGGTAGAGGCAAGCAGGTGGCTGACACAGCTGCACAGGGGTTTCAAGACACTGGAGCCAGAGTGAAAGTAGTCGCCTCAGGGCTGCTATGGGCAGGCATGGGCATCCTAAGGACCACTCTGGGGAGCCCAAAAGAAGCAGAGTATTGGACTTCCCTGGTGCTCCAGTGGTTAGGACGCAGTGCTGCCTCTGCAGGGGTCAGAGGTTCC
Organism: Oryx dammah; assembly: GCF_014754425.2. Lineage (NCBI taxonomy): Eukaryota > Metazoa > Chordata > Mammalia > Artiodactyla > Bovidae > Oryx > Oryx dammah. The sequence continues at coordinate 58,241,192 of NW_024070194.1, forward strand.
ATCCTTGGCTGGGAAACTAAGATCTCACATGGCACACAGCCAAAAAAAAATAAGCATGATATAGTTAGATTCAAATTCAACCACTAATTACCAAGCACCTCTCTGCACTTCACACTGTTTACTACCCAGCAGCTGACGCTTCAGCCGCGGGAGCATCATCCATAACAATTATTCTCAAGGTAACCATATGCCCAGTTGCCAAAACAGTTCTGGGTTACAACTGTTGTCCCATTGAAATTATTTATAGCGGTCCCTTTCACTCTCAAAACTGTCTTGGTGTGAACAAGTTACAGGATCACCCAGCGGATCCTTATCTATCTGTAGATTGATAAACTCAAAGCCCTAGGGTGGTATAATTTGCTTTTTGTTCAGCACGTATTTATTGATCGCTGTCTCATGCCTGGTGCTCTGTTAGGTTCTGGGGATGTGAAGACAAAGAAGTCACGGTCTTTGCCCTCGAATACCACACTCTCACTGGTATTATTACAATGCCAAATACGATCAAGCCCACAAGGAATCATGGGTGATGAAGCCATCAGAGGCTGGCCTCCTTTGCATGGTCCTCTCGCATATCGAAGAACTGGAGAAGAGGCCACACTCCTTCACAGCATCATTTTCACCCAGGATGCAATGGGGATCTTAGAAATCTAACCTGAATTCTTAGCCTTCTTTCACGCGCTCCCCAGCCACCTTTCTAGCCTCCTTCTGCACACAGACCCAATCCTGGACCATTTCTAACAATCCTGGGTCCCCTCATCTAAATTCCAGCCACAAATATCCAAATTGCAATCAACATCTCCACTTGGATGCCTGATAAGCTTCCAGATCCTACCATAGCCAAAAGATTTTCTGCTTTCCACTTCCAAGCCACAAACACCCTCTCCACTACTCCTCTCCAACACTTTCCCCTTCAGGTAAATGACAACTTCCCAGAAGCACAGGCCAAAATTTCTGAAGTCATCTCCGACTCCTCTGTCTCTCTTATATCCTATATTCAATCTCTTGGCAAATTCAGTTTCATCCTCAATATGTATCTAAAGTCTGTCTTCTTACGACCACCTGTTCTACCCCCCTACCTGCTGATCCAAGCTAGTGACTGGTTTACTTTGAAAGCTTCCTAACTGAGCTCCCTGCTCTGGCCCCAACCCCACTCGGGTGATTCTCAGTAGAGCACCCAGGACTACCTCTGAAGAAACCTCTCAGACCTGCCAGCAGCTCCCACCTCCCTTGAAATAAAAGCCGAAGTCCTTACTCTACTATCAGAGGCCCCACCCGACAGGGCCTAGAATTCTCTCTTAACCTCGTTTCTATCCATCCTTTCCCCATGTTGTTCTTTGAAGATGCCCTTTTTCTTCTCTCCCTCACTTCTTTCTGATGTCCCTTCAAGTATCACAGCAGTGCTGAGTCGCTCAGTCGTGTCCGACTCTTTGAGACCCCCTGGACTGTGGCCCGCCAGGCTCCTCTGTCCATGGGGATTCTCCAGGCAAGAACCCCAGAGTGGGTTGCCACTACCTCCTCCAACATAGTAGCGAGGCCATCTCTAATAACCCTACTACAGTTTCACCCCTGACCCCCCCATACTCAGTATTCTCTTTCTCTGCCTTATTTTCCCCCACAGTTTAATAAACTTACTAGATAAAATATAAGATGCACAGTTAAATTTGAATTTCAGATAAACAACGAATAATTTTTAGCATAAGTGTATCCCAAATATTGCATGGGATACACATACTAAAAAAAAAAGTTTATTTTTTTTACCTGAAATTCAAATTTAAATGAGCCTTTTATTTTTGTTTGACAAATATGGCAACCCCACCATATAACATGCTATTTTACTTATCTATTTATTGTTTTTGTCCTCCACTCCCCTTCCCCCAAACTTGCCCCTTAGAATATAAAGCAAGGGCTTTTCATCTATTTTGTTCACTGCTGGATCCCCAGAAGCTAAAACAGTGATTCCCACAGAACAGAGGCTTGATATTTAGTGAATAAATGAAATAAAGTGATCACACTGCATCAGTCTCACCATCTCAGTCTCTGAAGTGTCTCTGAACTGCTGTGGTTGTAAATTGTTTCTTAAATCAGTTCCACTCTCTCGTTACGCCCGTAGATTCCGAGTATTTCGTAATGCAGCAGAAGCCCAGAGGTTGAATTCCTGCTGCAGGACCCTGTCTATCAAAGAGGGCAGGGGAGGGGGCCCCACTGCCCAGCGGCCCCCAAGGAAAGTGTAGTGCTTTGACAGCACAAACACAGCCAGCAAGCCGAGGACTCTGAGTCTGGGATTCTCCAGGGTTCACTGGTCTTAAAGTTTCCTGCTTTTCACCGGGGGGAATTTCTATCTCTTCTAATTGTATTTTCTTCTGTCTGGCTTAGTTTTGCATTTTCAGTGTGGATGAGTCATGTGTGACTTCCCTTTTGCCTTTTTAAAAAACACCTTTTCCCCTGTGCATTGTTGTTACTCCCACGCACAGCACTGCAGCCCCGCAAGCATGGCTATTAACTGGCCCCTGGATGAACCTGGGCTAAGGTGGGGGCGGGGAGGGTTCTGGATTGTGCTGGGTCCAAACCCGCTGCCTTCGCGATAGTGCATGCAAGGTAGGCTCCGGAGTCACAGACGTCAGACACTGGACGGCCCAGCCGAGGAGCCCTTTCCCCACCCAACCACACTGCATAATTTCTTTGGAACGACATAAGCTTCTGGAAGTTCCCTACGGAAAAGACAAGTCTATTATAAACACAATCAAAGGGAAACTGCTCAGAGAAAATCTATCAGAACTGTCTTAACAGCTCCCAACTTTTGGATTCAAGCATACAGAAAATTCAAACAGCTCCATCTCTCCTCTACATGGACAAGTGCTCCCCTGCTGTTCCGATCCGGAAAAAAAAGAAAACATCCCCAAACTCTGCGATTTAACTCTCAAATACGACCAAACTTGCCTCCGACGTGCCTGTGCCTCGTGGAATCCCCCCAACCAATGAATGGAAGTGTTGCCGTCCCCGAGAGACCTTTCCAGAAAGAGCTCCTCTCTCCCGCGGCTGGAGCAGTGAGTATGGAAAGCTGCTTTGGGCGATGTATTTGTCATTACCTGGAGATCTAGCAAGTACTGACGGCTTACAGGGCTACCAGTGTAACATCACCCCGCCACTTCTTTGGCTGCTTAAGAAAATCCTGCCAGAGATTAAAAAAAAAAAAAAAAGTCCAGCCTACAGCTCTCCACTGAGTTGGGAAAACGCACCACCCCAAGAAATACGCCTTTTCTGTGCCAGGCGCTCGCTCTGCAGTTATAAAAAGCAGCAGCCAGCCGCGAGGCACACGCGGAACCGTAACTCCATCTTTGAATGAGAGCCTCTTACTTACCCGGCATCTGTCTGCTGTCTGCTGAGTAAGGAAGGCATGGCTCACATTTCTGGCTTTCGTTTTCTTCCATTGTCCCTGCCTCCGGCCCAGGCTCCTCTCTGGTCTTTAAACTTCAGGGCGCCGTTCTGAAAAAACGCTTCCAGAAAGCGCCTGGAAGGGGGCCCGGGGGGTGGGGAGGAGGGAACGGTGCGAAACCCCACCCCAAACTACTCTCCACTCCCGTGCAAAGTCTCTCTAGCCGGGGAAGACTGCATTCCAGCGCCCGGCCTCCCGCGTCCCTCCGCGCGCGCGCGTCCCCTGGTCCGTCCGTCTGTCCGCCCGCCGGGTCCCTGAGGAATGCGGGCTGGGCCCCCCGCCCGCCCCCGCGCCGCGCGCTTCCCCGAGGCCCCAACAGGTGATGCGCTGTTCTGCCCTGGACCCACGCGGGCCCCCCGAGGCAAACTGCGGCGACTCCGCAGCCGGGGAAGGAAAACATGGCCCAGGATCGCCGGCAGGAGCCTTTGCTGGAAGCCGGTTCTGCGTCTCTTTCATCTCACAGAATCAGCCTCCCCAATAGGCTGATATCCTGAAAAAAGGAACAGCCGACTGCGGAACGTCCCAAATTTCAGTGAAATCCCTTTTAAAAAGGGCAACGAGAAGGACAGGTTATATGCTGAAGGTTCTTACACACTTTCTTCACCAAGCTTTTAGAGCTTGATTAACAGACAGATACCGCTGACTTTGCACACAATCAATTTCAGTCTCTTCAGCTGGACTTTTCAAAGTTTGCACTCCTTTGCCTACACTTTCTCAACAGTTCCTCCTCCCCAGCATACATAAACACATTCACACGTTGATCACAAATCTGAAAAGTAAACTAGTAAAATCAACCTTCTGAATCTCACCAGTTTATTAAAATATCAGAAAGGCACTTCAAATGCTTTTCTTTGGATGGGCAGAGTTGCATCCAGCATACTCATTCTCCCTTGAAACTACCTACAAACATTTATTTTGTTCTTTACCGGGTCCTTGAAACACTGGCCGATTTCCCAGAAAGTGAAAAGAGGAGGCACAGCGTCCACAAAAATTTTAAAAAACAAAAAAAGGTACATAATCTGTGCAATGTACATGCTGCTATTTCAGATATGGGCAAATCACACACTGCCTAGGAAGAGGGTGGTCTTTTAATCTGTAGGAGCCCCATCCTTTGGTGGGGGAAGGAGGATGGTTAGCCTGCTGACTATATCTCGGCCCAGTTTACATACCATTCAGACAAGGTTTTACATTAATTTAGATGAAGACTGTGTGCAGAACAATGACTGGCCTACCCTCCAGATTCTGACCTTGAGTCACCTGTGTACTTTGGCAGTGTGGGGGCATATTTTGGCCATTTCAGAGAAAAAAGATTTGGAAGCCTATGAAGGTCAAGGTCATCATGCCAGGAAGTCACATCAGGTCACTGTGCAAGGTCATCACATCAGGAAGGGAAGAAGAGACCCCCTCAACTCCTAAAAGGATTTTTCTTGAAACCCAAGAAGATGTGGTGGATCTTCTAGAAAGTTAAAGCCAAGCCCAGTAGCACTGAAGGCAGGCAGTTGGGTTGACTGGGGCAGGTATCTCAAGGACCTCGTGACTTTGCAACAGGCTGACCTGGTAATCTTGCTTTAAGGAGGAACTAACCACACACACTTTCTGTCCTGGTGGCCTACGGCAAAGGCCAGACGAATCTCCTTTTAACCTGGTTATTTCCTTGGGTTCAGAGTGCTCATGAAGCAGGGATCTGAGTTCAGGCCCCCAGGTCCAGATTATCTGGGTCCTTGTCTAGCCGTTGAGTATTTGTCTTCAAGTTATTAATGCCAGAAAGGATGGGGGCGGGGTAGAAGGAGAGAGCACAGCAGGGCAGCTCCAGATGTTAGCCTAAACCAGATGCCCCTGGGCTTGCAGCTGTAACACCAACCCACCTTGATTTGGTGTGTGGAGAGCCTGTTCCTGGCAGTTTCTGCCTGTCTCTTGACACAGTACAGAGGCAAAAACCCCAGGATGAAGGAGACAGCAAGGCACCTACAATGGCGGTCTGTCCTCAACAATCTGTAGCGCCCAGTCCTCCCAGGGCTCTTCCAGACTAGCTCAATCCAGGCAGAAAAGATGCACCTTTAGATGCAGATTCTGCTTGCCTGGGGCTGTTTGGAAAGCGTAAGAGCAGATAATCTCTCTTGTCGATTTCAGATAAACCAGATGGGGGCTCTCCCACCCATCTTGCACTCGGCTTAGTTCCCTGGCAGCCGAAGGAACCCCCTCAGGGAACTATGTGTCCCAGCCCCAGTGGCTGGAACCCTCCCCTCCCCCACAAGCAAAGCTGACTCTGGCCTCTGCAGACATTCCTTGAAGCAAGATTCTTCAGGGAGTGCACAAAAGAAAAAGACATTTATGCCAGTCTATGTCTGATGCAGGATATGACACGCTTGGGGCTGACGCGCGGGGATGACCCAGAGAGATGTTGTGGGGAGGGGGGTGGGAGGGGGGTTCATGTTTGGGAACGCATGTACACCTGTGGTGGATTCATGTCAATCTATGCCAAAACCAATACAGAATTGTAAAGTAAAAATTAAAAATAAATAAATAAATTTAAAAAAAAAAAGAAAAAGGCATTTAGCAATGAAGATACTTAACATAAATCATTAACAACCATGAAATCTAGATATATATTTACGGTAAAACACTTTCTCTTGAGTAGTCAAACTTTCTGATCGTACTATGGGGAAAAGCTTCTATCGTACTAGTATTGGCCCTTTTTTCCTCCTCCTTGAGAACAGGAACTGAAAACAGTTGGAGAGGCTCTGTATTAAAGCCACGGCACCATTCTCTACATGGCTCTCCAAAGCTCAAAGCCCTCGCTAAGAACTTTTTGCTGATTGTCAGTTTCTCTGAGTGGGGTCTCTAGCAAACAGTAATACTTTTCTGCAATCTCCATTAGCTTAGTAATTCAGATTTTCATGATACATACTATTATTGTCATTGCTGTTACTGTGGGATGTTCTTTCTGGAAGAAACACTATTTGAACTAGATGTACATGAAGGTTTTCGATTTCATTTAATGTCTGGGTTAAAAAAAATTGCTATGACAAACCAACCTGCCTACTGCCAGACTTCGAAATTTGTTGTCAAAGGCCTAAAGAAAGTGGGAAGCACTTGAAATGTGAATTTTCCTGCAGACACATACAGACCTACAAGAAAGTTACCAGCAGACTATATTTTCAACTCCATTTCGGTTAAGCAGGAAAGGTACAAGACGATTTCTTGGTTAATGGCACCATATGTTGGCAATTCATGATTCACAATGAGTTATGACACAGAGAAGTGTCATTAAAAAGAAAGACAACTGAGGAGATACTAGTGATGTAAGGAGAACTGGTGATTTTGCACCCAGAACAAACCCATGACAGAACTGAGCCATTATTGGTTGTGATGATGCAATTTCAATGGTCATTACTATGATGGACATTAATCACAAAAATCATAAATATTGTGTATGACTTCTGGGCAGGCATACTTAATTATAGGGCTGAGGAAAGCATGTCAATTTTCTTCGTGTAAGTTTTCCAAGAAAAAAATCACTAGAATAAGTTGCTCAATCGTTCGACTCTTTGTGACCCCGTGGACTGTAGCCCACCAGGCCCCTCCGTCCACGGGATTCTCCAGGCAAGATTACTGGAGTGGGTTGCCATTTCCTTCTCCAAGGGATCTTCCCGACCCAGGGATCGAACCCAGGTCTCTGGCATTGGAGGCAGACGCTTTAACCTCTGAGCCACCGGGGAAGCCCTCAGAATAAGCACTCGTGGAATCATGCTGCTGTGTTTCAAATTTTTTCTTTTCTGTTTTACTTTAAATCCTATTAAGAACAGGATAACTTAAAATGATATGACATTGGGACACAAAAGAAATAATTAACCCTTGCTGAAGTCATAAAAGGTAATCTTCCGAGGTTTCCGTAACTGTGAAAATCAAACAAAACAAAGTGAAAGACAAGCCACAATGTTTCGACCAGAGACCTCAGGCCTGGTGGGTGGTGCATCTTCTCTTCGAAACGACACGGTGTTGTGTGTGACTGCAAGTCAGAAACAAAGGACTTTTGACAACTGGGAAAACATTTGCTTCAGTGGATGATCTGGTGAATGAAATGCAAGAGCTTCAACCCTCCTGTTGCCAGCAGTGTGTCAGCTGGCTAGGGTGGCCGTATACTTAAATATAAACCAGAGCACTTGTGACAGGGAAAGGAGACACCATTAATAATGACAACAGAACAAGATGCAGAAACTACGACTGTCCCTGGCAAGCCAGCACAGATGGTCACCCAAGTTCAAGGTAAGCCCTCCGTACCGTCGGTATCCACATGTGAAATGAACATAATAATTTCTCCAACACAGACCTCACAAGAGAAACTTACTTATTAATTAAATGTGTGAACTTCATCTCTATATTACAAACCCCACTAACTATTTCACACCGGGAAACACAGATTCCAGAATACAATATCCTGCATGATTCGGCCATCAAAACAGAGTTTTCCTTTCTATGTCTAGGACAAAGATCTCACAGATGCGACCAGGTCATCATTTATAGCTCCAGCCTTCTCTCTAGAGAATAACCCATCTTCTTCACAGTTCTTAAAATCCCTGCTGGTCAAGGAGAAGTGAGATGGCCAAGAGCCTCCCCCCACCCCCTCCATCTCCACACACACACAACCCCCTCACATCTCTCTATTGTGATGTTCTGGAACTTTCCTCCCCTACATTGTAACAAATTCCTCATGTGGATATAAATATGAGCCACACTTGTATCCAATGTGTTAATGGTTTAAGCAAATTTGCTTTCTTTTCCAGAGAATCCATTGATGTTCATTTTTATTGGGGGTTCTTTTTCTCTCTTTTAAGTTGGTAGATACTGGAGAGAACAGACCTTGTCTACACACCACTGTAGCGACACCATCTTGTGTGCACCATGGTGGGGAGGTGCCAGACCCTGGTCACTGCAGACCCAGTCTGGATCCTAGGTGGCAGCTTTTAAGTGAGAATTGCAACTTGCAGATGCTCGCACCTCTTCTACCAGAGTGATCTAAACCCCAAAGTATTCCACAGAATTCCAGGGTGGAATCCACAGAATGTGAGAACGTCCACAAATGTAAGCACCCTGCTGCCTGTCTCGCTTTTCCCAAGGGTGCCATTATGAACTCTTTCAATATGGAATATTTGGTGAGGCCTCATTGGAAAGAGACTTCCCGGGCCTATTTCTGCTTTGGGCTTGTCCACGTGGCTTTCCTCAAAGCAGTGAGTTCTTGGGAGTAGAAAGGGCAATGAGAACTACGGGAGCCAATCACAGAGCCAGAAGGCTGGGATCCTGGGGTTCCCTTCTCCCCACTCGCCTCTCTCATTCTGCAAATGAGCAAAGTGAGGTCTGGAGTGCTAATGCCAGTCAGGCTCCCATCTCTCCTGTATCGTGGTCAGCCTTTGCCCTGTTATACTTGCTAAGTAGTTAGGATCTTTTTTTAATTATTATTATTGCAGTATAGTTAATTAACACTGTTGTGTTAGTTTCAGGTGTATAGCAAAATGAATCAGTTTTGATGGTGCTGATTTAGTTGCTAAGTCTTGCAGGCAGAGTCTTTACCAACTGAGCCACTAGGGAAGCCCACACATATACATATAGCCATTATTTTTTAGATTCTTTTCCCATATAGGTCATTACAGAGCATTGAGTAGAGTTCCCTGTACTACATTAGCAGGTCCTTTTTAGTTACCAATTTTATATATAGCAGTGTGTGTACGTCGATCCCAATATCCTAATTTATCCCTCCCCTCTACGTAGGATCTTTTATCCTTTTTTCTCACAACCACCCAAAGGGATCTCTCAATTATTCCAGCTCCTTTTGTTTTCCTGACGTGAAGAATCAAGTCAGGGTTCGTAAAAGAGAGTGTATACTTAGTTTCTAAAATTGTTCTCCCCTTGACCATAGAATTGGGTCTGGTATTATTGGGGTTGGGTAGGGGGAGCATTGCTTACAAGCCACGTGGCATCAGGCATTGCATCATCTCTGCTCATCAAGACCTGGTGTGCACTGTGTGTGTTAGCCCATGGGCTGCTTCTGTACCACCATGGACCATTCCAGGTGGGCAGGGCTTCCCTGAGCAGGTGAGGCTGGGGCCAGCCATCAGAGATGCTGGAGAGGAGCCCGGACTGGCCAGTAGGGGAAAGAGCCTGGGAGGTGAGCTGGCGGAGGCATGGCCAGGAAATCACACCTGTCCAGCACAGGGGTGAGGCGTGGGGGATCTGAGAGTCCTCCCTGGAGATGACCTTGATTCAGCAGAAAGCAGGGTCTAGAACTGCCTCCTGCAGCCCAAAGCAGGTGGGGTGGTCCTTACTGCTCCCTACCCTGAGCCTCTGCCCCCACCTCTAGAAGTCAGAACTCCTCGCCTTCCCAACCAGGGCAGGGAAACTCATTTGAAACTGGACTGATGGCCTCCATATGCTTTAATGCCAAACATACGCTGAACTAGACTTCATTTCAATAATGCATTTCATTTTTTTCCAGTTTTGTCATCAGTTCTCAGCTTTGTTGAGTAATAGCCACAAACTTTATTTGCAAGAGAATATGGACAGCAGAGAATGGAAGGGTCAATGCAAATACATGGCCCTTCAGTTCACCCCAAGAGGGCTGCATGTGATGCTGAGATGGCGCAGAGCTGGCCATGTTCACCCCACACATGCAGTGCGGCACTGTGGGAGCTGCGAGGGCACTGGGTTATCCTTGGACTTGGGGCCCTCCTGAGATGAGGGGCGCCCCTGGGGGTGCGGGATGCCCCAGGGTGGGGGTGATGGATGCTGCAGCAACCCCACTCCACCCCGAGTGTCAGCTCTCCAGCATCTCCACCCTCTAGTTTTATAGTCAACGCCTGAAAACCAATCACGTGCTTTAGAACTTAAGTGTTTTTACAGTGATTTCATTTTTCTCTCTCCCACCCCAGCCCCCAGAATTTAAAGGATGGGGAGAACTTATATTTCTTGCAGATGGGAAAAACAGTTTTAATAATGAAGGACCTGATTTCTGGGGCCAAGTGGGTATGTGAGGTTCTGATACTGGGGTAGGAGGGGGATGTAAATGAAGATGCCCAGCATTTAGCAACCAACCACTCCATGGCTCAGCTTCTCTGCCTTCTAGCTACGGGGAATTTTGTGTTCATCCCCATGTGCATAAAATTCAATGTTTCCCAGATTATGTTGTTTTGCTATTGAACTATCTCCTTTTGCAAACTTTATATGGATAAGGCTAAGTGGGATCAAATATAATTAGAAGTTGGGCAAGGGTTTCCCTAACACTACGTTAAGAGTCTAATCTGTGTGACATGATTGATTTCACAGTTGCAAGGAATGAAATGATAACAGGTAGTTTCTACCTGTTCCCTCACATATACATGTACCTCATTCAACACACCTGCACCCAATATGCATAAGACCCCAGGACCCTGATAAATGGCAAACTGGTATACAAAGCAAAAAGATGATCAGAGAGCAGTTGGTGATATTTCCAGGCTTGCCCAGCTCACAAGCACTTTCTGAGGAAGTTGCTGGGGAAGCTTCTCTATGCCACTCCCAGGCCTGACCTCCAGCAAGTGAGGATCAGCAGCTACTGTGGAAAACTGTACAGATAGATGTTCCTCAAAAAACTAAAAATAGAATTACCACATGATACAGAGATTCCACTCGTGGGTATATATCCAAAGAAAATGAAAACACCAATTCAAAAAGATATATGCACTGCAGTGTTCATAGCAACGTTATTTACAATAGCCAAGACATGGAAGCAACCTAAATGTCCATCATTACATGAATAGATAAAGAGGATATGGTATATACACAATGGATTGTTACTCAGCTATAAAAAAATAATGAAATTTTGCCATTTGAAACAACATGGATGGACCTGGGGGCTATTATTCTTAGTCAAGTAAGTCAGAGAAAGACAAATATTTTATATCTTCACCTATAGGTGGAATCTAAAAAATAAATGAATGAATATAACAAAACAGAAGCAGATTTTTAGATAGAGGGTAAACCAGCAGTTACAGTGGGGAAGAACGAAGAGGAGCAAGACAGTGGAAGGGGATTAAGGAGTACAAACTACCAGGTATAAAATAAATAAGATACAGCACAGGATGTAATGTACAGCACAGGGACTATAGCCCCAATACTTTATAATAATTTTAAATGGAATATAATCTATAAAAATATCAAATCACTATGTTATAATCTGAAACTAATACAACATTGTAAGTCAATTATAGTTCAATTTTTTTAATTAAAATAAAAAAATTGATGATGGGGATGCTGACTGGCAGAAGATTGATAAAATAAAGGCCCTTTTGAGGGCTCTTGCATTTCAAATTAGAAGTTTACATTGCAAACTGTAGGCAGTGAGGGGTGAATGGAGCAAATCTGAACTTTAGAAAGTGATTATGTTGGCACAATGGAGGCTAGAGTGAATGGAGGGGGGGTTTGAGGGGGAGGGGCAGAGATGAGCTTCAGGGTAATTAGTCAGGAACTATAATAAACGGACCGGACAATGTCTCTCTGTTACCCTTTCCCGCCTTCTCCGTGTTATTTGTTCACAAAAGCAAGTACCCTGCCATCCGCCCACCCTGGTTTAAAAATTCTCCCAAGGAGAAGCTCATCCATTTCACACAAGTTTGAGTCACTATGACACAGAAATTACACAGACCATCAAACCAGCCTCTGCATTTATCCAATAAGAAGAAAAAGTCAACAACAATAAGCGTGGCCCGGTGAACAAAAAATCAAAAGATAACAAAACAGAGGCAGGCAATTAGTAATTTAAAGGTGCTGTTTGGAGGGACTTCCCTGGCGAGCCAGTGGTTCAGGCGATTCCAGATCAGGGAACAAGATCCCATATGCCTTGTGGCCAAAAAATAAAAAATAAATTTAAATAAATGTGTGGCCAATAAATAAATAAATGAAGAGATGAATGCAGAGTTTCAAAAGGTCATATTACTAGAAAACTATGTTTTTTAAACAAAATAAAAGGGCTGTTTGGGGGACTTCCCTGTTGGTCCAGTGGCTAAGACTCTGTGCCCTCAACGCAGAGGGCCTGGGTTCCATCCCTGGTCAGGGAACTAGACCCCACATACTGCAACTAAAGATTCTGGGCGCCACAACTGACTTGGGCAGCCAAATAAATAAATAAATAATATTTTAAAGTGCTGTTTTATTTAGGTTCTCAAATTATGTGGAGGCAAACTCTTGTTCACTCTAGAGCTGTGTGAGCTTGGGTCAGTGGTTTGTTTTACCTCTCTGGACCCTGAGGTTTCTCATCTGTAAAATGAAGGCTGGATAAATACTGAGCCCTCTTAATCATCACCTGGTATCTCAGTTCTTCTATTACTGCGTTTCCAGACAACGCAGGTTCGTATTAGGAAGGAAAGGTAATCACTCAGACTGGCTTCTCTTCGTTCTGAAGCAGCTCTTCCATCTGGGGCCCCAACTGGACTCATGGAAGCGAGTCGAGTGCCACTTATGCTTTATTCTCAGTGTTTTTCCTGGAGCCCCAATACTGTCTATACATATACACTACAGCCTAGTTCCATTTTTTAAAAAATATTTATTTATTGATTCGGCTGCACAAATAATATTTATTGATCGATTTGGGTCTTAGGTGCAGTACACAGGGTCTTCGATGTCTAGTTGCAGCATGCGAACTCTTAGCTGTGGCATGTGGTATCTAGCTCCTTGACCAGGGATCAAACCCAGGCCTCCTGCACTGGGAGCTCGGAGCCTTAGCCACTGGACCACCAGAGAAGTCCCTACAGCCTAGGTCTTGAGGCCTCATCTTTACACAGAGCCTGAGCTCTAAAGTGAGAGAGACCACATGGCTTTAGGCACCTTGAGCTGCTAATATTTCTGCATGGAGGGGGCACAGACTGAGTCCAGGCCTGAGTCTCTGCTCCATCCCTTACTTGCTATGCCAACCTGGGCAAGTGATTTCAGTTTTCCTGCTAAAGACGGAAAAATCACAGGGTTATTTTGAGGATAAAGAAGAACAGAACCTGGCACATCGTAAGCGCCATTTTAGTGTGGTCAGTGAATAAGCAGGACGTGATAGGCAATGCATCCATCTCAGGGATGACAGGATAAATCAGCCTTTATCATCCACAAGTTGGTCATGATCCCTGAGAGATCCAGACAAGTGATTAAGGTTGGTGGGTCTAAGTACAAAGTGATGTTCCTGGGAAGACCCCAAGACCCCTTATGCTCATCAGGCCATTCCCACATGGTGATACACAGAGCCATTCCCTCTCTACTCAGTTCAGGGAATTTATTTTGGCACTTTTCTTCAATACCCATAGGGCTTTCAACAAAGATAAAAATGCACTGACCTTAGTAACCTAAACATAATGGAAATACCAAGAACAGATTTGGATGAGGCATGCCCAGTGACATCACATTTGTAAGACTGATTGGGAAAGTTAGAACACATTGAAATTTAGTGTAGGAAGCACCTGCCAGGAACAGCTTGTTCTTCCAGTTAGAGAGACTTGGGGTCCCCACCCTTGCCCCACCAATAACCTTTCTTAAAAAAAAATAGGCCTTTATAACCAAAGCATTTTTACCTCATATTGAGACTAAAATCCAATTCATACAACCCTGGGCACCCAAAGAGAATCAGCCAGAGAATCCTACACAGTTGAGGTGGACAGGATGCCTGGAATCTGATCAACACAACACTCTGAGGATGCATTTATAGTATGTTTAGAAAGGGATTTGGTCACCTCAGGGCTCCCTGGTTTTATGAAGGAAAGAATCCATAAGCAATGCAGCACAGAAGTAGATTTCTGTTTCTGGATATTGCTTCAAAGGTCCACAGACCAATTCAGAACACCTACAGGACCCTGGCAGGGAGGTGATGGATAGGATGTGGGAGTGACGGTGGATGCTGCTGGACAGGTGGTGGTTGGTTCCACGAGTTCCGCACGAAGAGCTTGAACTTTATCCTGCAAGTGGTATAGAGTCATGGTCTGTGTTTTGGACCAATCCGTGTGGAGAGTGGATTTCAGAGAAGCAGGGAAAGGAACTACAACAAATGTCTATTATAACAGTTCAGGAAAAGAGATATGAGAATCTGAACTTAGGAGGAAGTAAGGATTAAAAGACCAGGTAGATTTTATTTTATTTTTTGATCATTTAAGAAAGTATTTGTTGATTTGAAACATGAGCACTTTTAAATTTCAAGAGAGGGCTTCCCTGATGGTCTGCTGCTGCTGCTGCTGAGTCGCTTTAGTCGTGTCCGACTCTGTGCGACCCCATAGATGGCAGCCCACCAGGCTCCCCCGTCCCTGGGATTCTCCAGGCAAGAACACTGGAGTGGGTTGCCATGTCCTTCTACAATGCATGAAAGTGAAGAGTGAAAGTGAAGTCGCTCAGTCATGTCCGACTCTTAGCAACCCCATGGACTGCAGCCTATCAGGCTCCTCCACCCATGGGGTTTTCCAGGCAAGAGTACTGGAGTGGGTCGCCATTGCCTCCTCCTCCCTGATGGTCTAGTGGTTAAGAATCTGCCTGCCAATCCAGGGGAATGGATTTGATCCCTAGTCCTGGAGGATTTCATTTGCCATGGGGCAACTAAGCCCGTGGTCCACAACTACTGAGCCCAGGAGCTGCAACTACTATAGCCTGTGGGCCCTAGAGCCCACACTCCACAACAAGAGAAGGCTGAGCACCGCAAGTGGAGCAAGGCTGTGCACAGCAGTGAAGACCCCAGTGCAGCCAAAAATAAATACACAAATAATCAATGCTTTAAAATTTCAAGGGAAAGTTGAAGGCAAGTTTTCTTTTTTTTTAATTGAAGAATAGTTGTTAATTTCTGGTGTACAGCAAAGTGATTCAGTTATATACACACACACACACACACGTCTATGGGCGTCCCCAGTGGTTCAACAGTAAAGAATCCACCTGCAATGCAAGAGACGGAGGAGACACGAGTTTAATCCCTTGGTTGGAAAAGTTGCCTGGAGTAGAGCATGGCAACCCACTCTGGTATTCCTGCCAGGAAAATCCCATGGACAGAGGAGCCAGTGGGCTACAGTCCACAGGGTCACAAACAGTTAGACACGATTGAAGCAACTGAGCATGCATGCATACACATGTCTACAAATTATTTTTTGTGTTCTTTTCCATAATGGTTTATCCCAGGATATTGAATATAGTTCCCTGTGCTCTACAGTAGGACCTTGTCGTTTATCCATCCTCTATATGCTAGCTTGCATCAAGAGCAGGTAGATTTGAGAATGACTTTAGGAAGTGAAATTGGCACAATGTAAAGATGAATTGCACGTGAGTGGGCAGAAGTTGGGAAGATAACCTCGTAGAGCTGAACAATCTTAGGTGACATATCAACATCTCACCTACATTTTTACACTGATGTAGTCAGGTCCGGAGTACCACAGATAGACCCAGCTCTTTCCAAAACAACTTCGCTGTTCTAGCAGCTTCATGTTGGTACGTTTTCTTTCAGTGTCAGTAACCAGCATTACACATTCTAGGAAAAGGGGGAAAATTCAACATTCTGCCAAGGCCCTCATTTTTTTTTTTCCATAAAGTTAGGATTAGCTCTTGGCACATCACATGGCATTAATTTTGTATTACATGCAATCTGATTGATTCCGGTGTACCAAATTATGAATAGCTGCCAAGAAGTCTCATGAACATTTATCAAAAAAGACGCTGTAGGTATGAGATATATATAAAAAAAAAAAAAAACGATGTGGCAGAAAAACTGGAGTTCAACTAAAAATGTGTTAGTCATGTAGGTCCTTTTACAGTTCTAAGATTCCTGTGCCTAATGATGCGTCCAGTTTGCCTTGGGTGTGATTTCTAGAGCTCTCTGTAAACTCTCTGGTTTAACTCCACATCATAACAAAATGCAGTAAGTCCCCTGCCTATGAACCTTCAATTTGTGCAC
Source organism: Oryx dammah (assembly GCF_014754425.2). Taxonomy (NCBI): domain Eukaryota; kingdom Metazoa; phylum Chordata; class Mammalia; order Artiodactyla; family Bovidae; genus Oryx; species Oryx dammah. The sequence continues at coordinate 58,257,553 of NW_024070194.1, forward strand.
TTCCAAAGATGTGAACTTGCATTCCATCAGCATCAGGCATGAGTGAGATTGCAGCTTGCCCTCTGTCTCCTATTGCTGGCAATGATTCAGCTCTACCGTCTCCTGCCTCCTCTCCCTCCTCCTGCCAGTGGCCCTTCTTGCCTGTTCACTCGGTGCCAGTCCCTGTATGCCAGCTGTATCATAATACTACTGGACTTTCAAGGTACTATACTGTAGGGATTAAAAATGCTTGCTTTACTTTTTGTGTTTGTTTTTTATGTATTATTTGTCTGAAAAGTATTATAAACCTATGAAAGTACAGTCCTATATAGTCGAAGGTATTAGTCGCGTACCTGGGCTAACTTGGACTTACAAACAAATTGGACTTATGCACTCACTCTCAGAATGGAACTCCTTTATATGTAGGGCACTTACTGTATGTCAGCTGTTATGTCCAGTACTGAGCACAGTGCCTGACCTATCGTAGGCATTCTGGAAATGTTTATCGAATGAATGAATGAAAGTAAAAGGCAACTGTGGGCAGATTCAATCCTCAGGGCCTGAAACCTGGCCCAGGAGCGTCTGGCCCATGAAGTCAGAAGAGGACACAGCAGAGAAACACAGCTGTCTACACCTCTTCCCTGGATCCAAGCATCTCTCAGGCTGGCTTTGGGGTTTAGGATCTGCCTGGACCTGCATCTTCTCGAATCTTCCTTAATTATGTCACTCACTACAGAGACAAAGCAATTAGTCCAAGGGCACCAGAGTGTAAGGAGCAGGAATTTAGCAGGCATTTGGCCACCAGAGGGCAAGAGAGTCAAAAGCCTGCTCCTGCCCATCATTGTTGCCCTTGGCAGGGTGGAAACTTCCATGCTTCCCTAGCAGCATTCTCCACATTTCTTTTTACTAATCGTCCCCAATACTTGGTACAGCAGGAATTCTAGTATGATTTAACCCCCCAAGCTATTTACAATATCCACCTTGGGCAATGCTTTCCTTTTTTGCTAATAACCATTTAAAAATGAAACCAGGACACAATCAGGTACATTGTCCAAGGTTGACCAAGCAGGGCTGGTAAGGCCACTCCTTTGGGCAGCTTCCTGTGCAAACTGCCTGGAAACTTTGAGGCTGGGCATACTCCTGAGAGTGGCTAGGAGGTGTGCCCAGAGGCCGGTAGGTCAGGTTGGGGTGCCAGGTAAAATACAGGGTGCTTAGTCAAATCTGAGTTTCAAATAAGCAATGACATTTATATACTGGCCACACTGTGAAGCTTGTGAAATCTTAGCTCCCTAACCAGGGATTGAACCTGTGCACTCTGCAGTGGAAGTGCAGAGTCTTAACCACTGGACCACCAGAGAAATCCCAATAAATACTTTAAAATATAAATCTGCCCCAGTGTGGGGGTCAATCTATTATTTTTATTGAATCCAGCCACCCTTCCTGTGTGGAGTGCAAGGGGGCTAATTCTTCCTGCACCCACCAGGTGCCTCGCTCATCTGCCTTAGCTCACACTACCTCCTCTGTCTGGGATGCTCAGCCTACTTCACCACCCGGATTACGCTCCTTATTCAAGGTCCGGCTTGAATGTTACCTTCTGCTTCCTTTCCAGTACTCTTAGGACCCCGCATCCCTGAGTGGTGGTGTGGGTTATCACGCCTGCCTAGCACTTCAGGTTGGTTGTTGTGTGTGCCATGGGGTCAGTGATGCTCAGTGGGGACCGGAAGGGAGGGGACAACTTTGGTCATTCTGCAGATTCCTATATATGGGAGAAAAGCAAGGATAGAAACTGCTGTACTAGCTTCCCAGCCCCTCAGGCTCCCTCCTGGGCCTCCCTCTGGTCCGCGGCTCTTCTCTGTGTTCTCCGGGTCTAGAACACTGACCAGCTTAGTCAAAGAAACAACGTAATTACATATTCCTAAAATAATATAATCAGCAACGCCCTAGTTCTTTGCTATTAAGGAAAAAAGTCTTCCATGGCTCCCTTTCAGGCCCATTTTATTTCTCAGCGGCCTCTCCTCCTCACTTCCTCACCCACCTTGGTACCATCAGATTTTCTAGCATCCCTACTTCCCTGGGAGCACTTTCAGTCACCCCTTTACTGATTTTCCTGCCCTCTGGCTTCTTCCTCCTCGGTTTTTAGCCACCTTTCTGTTGGTGGATGCCCTAGAGAAAAACTCTTGTCTCCACCCCCACCACTGATTCCCAGAGAGCCTTCAGGACGGGGGGCTGGGGGCGGTGGGGGGAGGCACACAAAGCCTGGTGTTCCTGGTGCAGAGTCAGGGGCAGCTGGCAGGCTCAGAGCCATCATGCAAGGACTTGGGTTTCAGTCTAAACAAGGACACATGCTCCTGGGCCATCTGCCTAACATTTTGTTCAGGCAGGGTCTGGAGACAGCAGAGAAGGCAGCCTGAAACGGTGAGCCGAGGAGGGCTTAATGAAGCCATTGCAGTGTTTCCACAGGGGTGGGAGGGGCTCAACACAGGCCCACAAGGGAGGCCACAGTCGGCACTGGGACTGACGCTTACCTTTTCTGGGCCCAAAAGAGCAAGAGGAGAGAGCACCTGGAACAACCTTGAGAGTGCTCCGGGCGGGGGTGGGGTGCTGCCTGGCAAAGTGCTACTCCCCAGAGGGTGACCCTGAAGGGAGGGGAGGAGGGCTGAGCCCGCCTCATCCTCCTTGATCTCTGGTTCTTATTAAGTGACTGTTGACACTGAATTAAACAGCAAATCCACCAATCTGGGAGTAGAAACAGTGTGAAGAGTGAGGACAGTGTGGTCCAGAAAGGTCCATGGATCAGCCCTTGCTTCTGCTCTGGTCTCCTGACACTCATCGGGTCTCCCTCTGGCCTCTTGGTGGAGTAAGAAAGGTCATGAAATCTGGGGAAATGGTACGATGCCCACACTGCCCTGGGGGCTGAGGACTCTGGAGGGATGAGGAGGGAGGAGAGAGAGAACAAGTGTGGCCGCAGTGAGCTCTACAGACTCCTGGGTCAGGAAGAGAGCAGAGGGTGAAAATAAAGGCCAGGACTGGTGGGGAACGTCTCCTGGAAGGGATGGAAAGTTCTTTATAGTCTCCTTGGAGATTTTTCACTGTAATTTTTTTTTGGCTGCATGGCATGTGGGTGACTGAGGATGGAACCCATACCCCGTGCACTGGAAGTTCAGAGTCTTAACCACTGGACCACCAGGGAAGTCCTCTCTTTGGAGATTTTTAATAAAAACAAACATTAAAAGACACAGCACTCCTTCTTTGATGCCTTCAGAAGCATCTGTTCAGGTCAACTATATTGACATGGGCTAAAAGTGAAGGGTCCACAGTTGAATTGTCATTGCTCATGACCAACGATATGTTGGCAGGAAGGCGTGTCTCCCACTCCCTGACTTTCCAGAAGGCAGGATTTCCCCCCAACCATCTCCTCAGCTCCTCACCCTTTCCCAGAGAGGGACGGAGCTTGCCTAGTCTAACACTGTCTCTCAGCCTCTCTCTGGGCCAAGATGGAAGGGCTGAGATGGTCCACATGTGTCTGAAACTGGAGGGAATGTTGGCCTCATTCTGGGCTGCAGGCCACTGTGGCCCTAACCCTATGCTGTATTTTAGCATCCATTTTGTTAATGAACTAAGCTAATATTTTAGTCTCAGTTTGTCTTACTCTTTCATTTGCCTCTTAATTTGTTCAGAACTTCAGTAAGGAGAGGGGGGCCTTTTAAAAAAATGACAAACTATCCCTTAGTGTTAGTCATTATTTTAAACTCTTTAAATGTGTTTTCAAATGTAATCCTCACTACAGTCCTAGGAAGAAGGTATTATTATTATTATAACAAGACATTCACTGGCTCCACAAAGCTCACACCCTTAGGAAGAGGAGGAAGTGGGATTCAAATTCACATAAGCTGAAGAGCACAGAAACCCCTTCCAGGCAATGCTGCCTCTGCTAGGATTCCTTTTGTGGTATAAACCTCAGTCTTTTCTTTCTTCTTTTTCTTTTTCTTTTGGTGGGGCCAAAGGGCTTGTGAGATCTTAGTTCCCGGAGCAGGGATTGAACCTGTGCCCCCTGCAGTGGAAGCGTGGAGTCCTAACCACTGGACTGCCATGGAATTCCCTCTTTTTTTTTTTTCTAACCAAGTTTAAAAATTCTCTTTAAAACAACAAAGCAAAGTACATGTACGTGACTGTTTTTCTACAACAAAAACACAGAAGAGGGAGAAAAAACAAATGCCCTTTTTTGAGAGCTGAGATCTAGTCTCATACTTCAAATGTTAAGGCTCAAACCTTTTTTTCTCATCTACTGTTGACTCAGAGCTATCTAGATTAGCAGCAAACTTATTTCCTCAAGGAGAGCCAATTTAAGCCCTCATTCTTGGTCAGGTGAGATGGCAGAGATTTAGTGAATTCTCCCCTGTAGCGAAAGGAGGGCAAGTATGACGTGACCCAACGGCCAAGAAGATGAGGAAGAAGTTTCTCACACTGCATTTATCACTTAGCAGGACAGATGGCAAGCTGTATGACAGCCAGGACCCTCCTGGCTCAGCATTTCAATCCTGGAGGGACACTGCCAAGGAGCTGTTTAAACTGGTCACTGGCATAAAATCTTTTCTTTTTTTTTTTGGCAGTGCCACACAGCATGTGGTATCTTAGTTCCCTGACTAGGGATCAAACCCGTGCCTCTCGCAGTGGAGGCATGGAGTCTTAACCATTGGACAGCCAGGGAAGTCCCATAAAATCTTGAATCAGACGTCTGTTGCTTTGCAGCCAACATTCCTTCCAGACTGAAATGGAGCAGGACCCTGAAGGGCCCTTCAGGTACTGAAGTCCATCTGTATCCCCATTTCTTGTTTGTAGAAAAAGGCTTTAGTTTCCTAGGCCCTCCCTGAGTTCCAAAGAGCAGGTATAGGCAGTAACTAATTAGGGAGGTGAGGGGATGCAGAAACAAAGGAAAAGCATTTAAATGAGAAAAGTAATGGCAACAGCTTGGTGATAAAACAGTTCTAGTTTCTCCTCATTCCTCACAAGCTGGAATCAGGATTGACAGGAGAAATATCAATAACCTAAGATATGCAGATGATGTCACTCTAATGGCAGAAAGTGAAGGAGAACTAAAGAGTCCCTTGACGAGGGTGAAAGAGGAGAGTGAAAAAGCTGGCTTAAAACTCAACATTCAAAAAACTAAGATCATGGCATCTGGTCCCATCACTTCACGGCAAACAGAAGGGGAAAAAGTAGAAGCAGTGACAGATTTTCTTTTCCTGGGCTCCGAAATCACTGCAGACGGTGGTGACTGCAGCCATGAGGTTAGGAGACACTTGCTCCTTGGAAGGAAAGCTATGACAAACCTAGACAGTGTATTAAAAATCAAAAACATCACTTTGCCAACAAAGGTCCATATGGCCAATGCTATGGTTTTTCCAGTAGTCATGTACAGATGTGAGAACTGGACCATAAAGGCTGAGTGCTGAAAAATTGATCCTTTCAAATTGTGGTACTGGAGAAGACTCTTGAGAGCCTCTTGGACAGAAAGGAAATCAAACCAGTCAATCCTAAAGGAAATAAACCCTGAATATTCATTGGAATGACTGATACTAAAGCTGAAGCTCCAATGCTTTGGCCACTTGATGCCAAGAGCTGACTCACCGGAAAAGACCCTGATGCTGGGAAAGATCGAAGGCAAAAGGAGAAGAGGGCAACAGAGGATGAGATGGTTAGATAACATCACCAACTTAATGGAGGTGAATTTGAACAAACTCAAGGAGATAGTGAAGGGCAGGAAAGCCTGGCATGCTGCAGTCCATAGGTCGCAAAGAGTCAGACACAACTTAGTGACTGAACAACAAGAAGTTCCTCCTCAAGGGATAAACCTAACAATCTGAATGATGTCTTTGAGTCGTTCTGCAGGAACTAGAGACCCCCCCGCCACCGCCCCGACCCCTCAAGGTTTAGGATGGGGACTACAGCTGAGCACAAACACTTGTACCCAAGACTAGTTAACCCAGAAAGCTTATAATTAAGATTCCTGAAAATTCACTCTGTGCCACTATGGAGAACAATATGGAGGCTCCTAAAAAAACTAAAAATAGAGCTACCATATGACCATGCAATCCTATTCCTGGACATATATCTGGAGAAAAACATGATCCAAAAGGATCCATGAACCCCAATATACACTGTAGCACTGGTTAACAATAACCAAGACATGGAAGCAACCTAAATGACCACTGAGAGAGGAATGGATGAAGAAGATGTGGTACATATATAAAATGGAATATCACTCAGTCATCAAAAAGAATGAGGTAATGACATTTGCAGTGACATGGTTGGACCTAGAGAGTGTCATACTGAGTGAAGTAAGTCAGAGAAAAAGAAATACTGTATGACATCCTTTATATATGGAATCTAAAAAGAATGCCAGAAATGTGAAGTCGCTCAGTCATGTCCAGCTCTTTGGGACCCCATGGACTATAGCCTGCTGGGCTCCACCATCCATGGAATTTTCCAGGCAAGGATACTGGAGTGGGTTGCCATTTCCTTCTCCAGGAGATCTTCCCGACCCAGGGATCAAACCCAGGTCTCCAGCACGGCAGGCAGACGCTTTACTGTCTGAGCCAGCAGGGACGCCCTGCTGGTACAAATGAACTTACCTACAAAACAGCAAGAGAGTCAAAGACTTAGAACACAACATTATGGTGGCCAGAGGGAAGGGACAGTTAGGGGCTTTTGGAAGATCACGTACACATTGCTATATTTAAAATGGATAACCAACAAGGACATATTGTATCACACATGGAACTCTGCTCAATGTTATGTACCAGCCTGGATGGGAGGAGTATTTAGGGGAGAATGAATACAGATATACATATGGCTGAGTCCCTTTACTGTTCACCTGAAACATTGTTAATCAGTTATACCCCAATACAAAATAAAAAGTTTAAAGTTTGGGGGAAAATGCAGGTCTTGAAATCATACTAAACAGAGTAAAACTGTGCTAGGAAAAAAACAGTAGTGCAAAGTTGTTGGATAACTTTTTAAGAAAACTGCATGACAGACACATGCTTATGGTCCTTTCCTTAGCATGAAATCACCTATTGATCAGAACACGTAAGTAATACAGATTATATACTGTTTTCTTATAGATTCTATCCATATGGTAGCTAACTAGAGAGACCTGGCTGGTGTTTCCTGGAGTAGATGCCAAAAGATGGGAAGATGTTAAAAAAAATAACTAATCGGCAGCCTGCCTAGCCTTAAATATGACACTTTCAGTGGCTCTTCTAACTTCGGAATTCCTAGATATCGCTGGGCTTTCCCAGGACATATGGGGGAATAGGGAAATCTGTGGGTAGGAGAAACTTTGGGGCTTCTTATGGCTGTCAGCCAGGGCAGTCCTGCCATGGGAAGGCTCTGAAGGTAACTTCTAAAGCCTTGAGTCCAGAGCTGCTCACCACTCTACAGTGACTAGGTGGCTCAGCATCCTGTGCACACCAACCTGTTCTAGAAAATTCTGGCTTTGGAAGAAAAGGATGAAGGACTTCCCTGGTGGTCCAGTGGTTAAGAATCTGCCTTCCAATGCAGGGGACAGGTTCCTGGTCAGGGAACTGAGATCCCACATGCCAAGTGCCCCAACTAGAGAGAAGCCTGAGCACAACAATGAAAGATCCCAAATGGCGCAATGAAGATCTTGCATGCCACAACTAAAGACTCGATGCAGCCAAATACTGTTGCTGCTGCTAAGTCGCTTCAGTCGTGTCCGACTCTGTGCGCCCCCATAGACGGAAGCCCACCAGGCTCCCCTGTCCCTGGGATTCTCCAGGCAAGAACACTGGAGTGGGTTGCCATTTCCTGCTCCAATGCACGAAAGTGAAAAGTGAAAGTGAAGTCACTCAGTCGTATCCGACTCTTAGTGACCCCATGGACTGCAGCCTTCCAGGCTCCTCCGTCCATGGGATTTTCCAAGCAAGAGTACTGGAGTGGGTTGCCATTGCCTTCTCTGACACAGCCAAGTGAATAAAAATTTAAAAAGAGAAGAAGAAGAAAAGGATGAGAAACGGCTGCAGCATATGACCTTCCTCTACCAAGCAAAACCTTTCTCTGCTATTTTACTATTGCTGGGTAAGAATGTATATGCATGTGTGTATGGGGGAAGGGTGGGATGCAAGACTACTTTAAATTAGTATATTCATCGTGGGAATTTTGAAGTTTTACACCAAGACAATTAATTATTGTCCAGAGCTGCTTCCTAGTCTCTGGGTCACATTATAAAAATATTTCTACACAAAATATTTTGAGCTCATCCTATGATCTCTCTACCCCTTCAGCCAACTACTTAGTAATAAAAAATTTGCATTTTAATGATAGAGTATTTTGTCTCAGGACTTATGTTAATGTTTTACACGTGATGCGGTAGGTATCATCCCCATATTACAGATGAGGAAAATGAAGCCTTGAACAGGTCAAGTAAGAAGCCCACAGACACACAGCCACCAGGGGTGATGCCCGAGGTTCGCAATCAGGTAGTCTGACTGCAGAGCCCATGTTCTCAAACAGTCCATGGTACTTCTTCACTGAGGCTCAAGACAGTGTCTCGTCTCCTGGAAGCTGGAAGGAACCACCAGAAAACACCTGCTTAAATAGCTGACTCCTGATGATCAAAGTATAAACACATGTTATAAAAGAATTGGTTCTTTAAGGCCTCATCTCTGTCTTTCCTTCAAGACAAAGGACAATTGCATTTTAGTTAGAAAAGTACCATGAAACATCCAGAACATATCCCAGCAGCTGCTGAATCAAGTGAAGAAATCTTGCAACTTCAATGCCGATCAATTCCAGAAACAATTCAGTTCAGTTCAGTTCAGTCACTCAGTCATGTCCGACTCTTTGCAACCCCATGAATCGCAGCACGCCAGGCCTCCCTGTCCATCACCAACTCCCAGAGTTCACTCAGACTCACGTCCATTGAGTCAGTGATGCTGTCCAGCCATCTCATCCTCTGTCGACCCCTTCTCCTCCTGCCCCCAATCCCTCCCAGCATCAGAGTCTTTTCCAATGAATCAACTCTTCGCATGAGGTGGCCAAAGTACTGGAGTTTCAGCTTTAGCATCATTTCTTCCAAAGAAATCCCAGGGCTGATCTCCTTCAGAATGGACTGGTTGGCTCTCCTTGCAGTCCAAGGGACTCTCAAGAGTCTTCTCCAACACCACCTGCACCTGGTCCTGTGTCAGAGGCCAGGGACTCAAAGATGCAAATGAAGGACCCTTTAAAACATGTTATTTACTCTACGATCCTCACATCCATGAGGGTCCCCCATGGCATCTTAGAAAGTTCCTGAAGCCTCATTATTATTATTAGGGCTTATCTCTTGGAGGCTTCCATTTTACTCCAAGATTAGAGGTAGGTGGGGGAATAGCAAAGTAATTTAAAACACTTCAAACTTTAAAAACAAACACAGATATTGTGGAGTTGAATAAAAATATTGCCTTATTTTTAAGACAAAACACTGGACTTCGATGAAATCGCATGCATGAGGTCACCCCTCCCACAGCGCCCCCATCAGGGTTACACCCTTGAATTCCCAAGGGCACTTGTTCTGGTTTCTCTGCTGATAGGGGTTCCTTCATAATTGGGTACAAACAGTTAAAAAGTAAGAATGTATTAATTAGAGAAAGTGAAAGTGAAGTCGCTCAGTTGTCTGACTCTTTGCAACCCCATGGACTGTAGCCTATCAGGCTCACTCCGTCCATGGGATTTTCCATGCAAGAGTGCTGGAGTGGATTGCCATTTCCTTCTCCAGGGGACCTTCCTGACCCAGGAATTGAACCCGGGTCTCCCGCATTGCAGGTAGACGCTTTACTGTGGGAGCCATCAGGGAAGCCCAGCATTAATTAGAGAATGGACAGCTAAAAGGCAAAGAACTTACTAAATAGTGAAGGGAGACAGACACACAGAAACAGTGATATTTTCTAGAAGCTGGACCTTCCAGAATGAGAAAGGAAATAGATGACCTGGCGGGAGGGAACTATGAGGAGATTAATTATGATGAGTTCAGTCAGCTACAGAAAGTTATGTGAACAAATATAAAAGAGAAAAGAATGTGGGAAAGAGGCTTAGTGAACCCACACTGTGTGGCCAGGGAGGAAGTTCAGGATAGGAAAAACTAAGTGAAAAATTGGATCCATAATCAAGTTTTCAGAAACTGTTTATGAACAGTTCCTAAAGACAGCGGACTGACAGGTCAGGGTTGTGAGAAAAATTTCCAAGGCACATAAATAAAGCTGTCCTAGAACTGAGACACAGGCTTCCTGCAGTCCATGGGGTCACAAAGGAGTTGGACACGACCTAGCGACTGGACAGCAACAGAACTGAGACAATGCTGGAGGAGAGAAACAGGAGGAGGTTATGGTGCTAGAAACATCATCTGAGAAAATGGAGTAAAATGAACTGGGGAAACAAGAATGAAAAGTGGTTAGATTAAAAAATGATAGCTGAGGAAAACCAAAGAGATCCCTGGAGAAAACCAAGGACAAGAAAAAGGTGTAATTATGTCCAGAGATCATTCAACAAGCTTTTCTGAAATAAGACGTGAATGTACAGATTGAAATACAGGCTAAGAAAAAAATGGATGCAGATCAAATAGATCCTGAAAGAAAAGTCAGCTCTGGAAGGCAGATGGTGGCAGCATAAAGGCTTCAGAGGTGCCAAGTGCAACTGGAGAATTTTCCACTCAGTGCTGTCATTCAAGTAGAAAGCTAAAGGATTTTCGATTTCAAGAAGTCAGGAAAATAACTTCTGTAAGCCTATTTGAAGAAATACTGGAACACCAGACCAAGAGAGGATTGAAAAAACTGGAGTCAAAGAGCTCCCTTGAGGACAGAGTCCATCTGGTACTAAAAAGCATAATTTTGGAATGCGAATTTTATGAACAATGGCCATTGAAAATAACAATATTGCTAACATGTCCTGGGAAGTGGAGGGGAGAGAGAATAGAACTTAAGAGTACATATTAAGAGAAGTTAAGTTGATTTTTTTTTGTTTTTTACATGCAAGGTCAAAAGACATTCCTTAAAGATGGTAAGTCAGGTAATAGATGTATGGATTAGCATTCTGATTTTTCTAAATAATCATGTGCATCACACAATTATCACTACTTTTTGATGGTTAGAGTACTTAAGGATCCAGTCTCTTAGCAGTTTGGCAGTTTATAATACGATATTGTGGACTGTAATTACTATCGGTGCATTAGATCTCCAAGACTTATTCTTCTGGTTGTAAGTCTTTACCTTTAACAACATCTCCCAATTTCCTCCATCCCAGGCTCTGGCATCCACCATTCCACTCTCTGTTTCTATGAGTTTGGCTTTTTTAGGTTCCACATACACGTGAGATCATACAGTATTTGCCTTTTTCTGTCTAGTTCATTCCCCTTAGCACAATGCCCTTCAGATCCAACCATGTAATTGCAAATGGCAGGATTCCTTTCCTTGTCATGGCTGAATAATATTGCTACAGGTTATTTTTTAAGATAAATTAAAAATAATAAAATAACTATCACAAGGAAAAGCTTCATGACTTCCAAGGTGAATGCTAAAAAGAATGTCTTGGAGGAGAATCTAATTAAAATTTTACTAATTAAAGAGAACTGAGTAGTGTCATGGTACATTCACTTAAAGTAAGTTATTATTTCAATTGGAATTCCTTATATTGTAGGGTTAACATACGGCATATCTTTTGGGGGGGCGTCAACATTATTCAAAATTGTGGTCTTACCTGAAGTTTTATGGGCTCATAGCACAAGTGTAAAGACTTTTACATCAGTGACAATCATGGAAATGGTGATGCCCAGGAGTCCTTTTTACTTATTTATTTTTTTTAAAGATTTTTTTTGACGTGGACCATTTTGAAAGTCTTTATCAAATTTGTTACATTATTGCTTCTGTTTATATTTTGGCTTTTTGGCATGTGGGAATCTTAGCTCCCCAGCCAGGAATTGAACCCATAACCCTTGCATTGGAAGGAGAAGTCTTAACCAGTGGACCACCAGGGATGAACCATGTCCCCTTTTAGATCATAGATAAATGGAGACCAGAAGCTGTAAGGGAAATCTCTTCTTGAGGCTCTCGTTTCATTTTAGGTCAGTTTCAAATAGACACACAGAAATGCCTAGTTTATAAATGGTACACATGGATGGCATCACCAAGTCAATGGACATGGGCTTGGGTGAACTCCGGGAGCTGGTGATGGACAGGGAGGCCTGGTGTGCTGCGGTTCATGGGGTTGCAGAGAGTCGGATATGACTGAGCGACTGAACTGAACTGAATGAGAGAAATACTTTTCTCTCTGAGTTAATATAGTTTTTACCTCTCTATGAACCAAGAGCAGGCTGCAGGAGCACATCTGGGATTTCCTTCTTATTTAAATAACTGTCTGTGGTGTTGGGGGGTCCCAAATAGAAATGAGGCTAATCAGGAAAAAAAAAACAATGTTGCATTGCTTCTGGCTCTGAGTCTAATACTCCCAGCTATGTGGCCAATTTTCCTGTTTCCATCAAACTTACTCTTCTGGCCAGTGACCTCCCAATTAGCTGGAAACCTGCCCCAGACAGCAGTGAGGATATTGAACATTTCTGGAAGTCAGGAAGGAGCATTGGTTCCATATGAGGCCTCCATGACGTAGAGGACTAGCAGACTGTCCTTGGAAGGTGCTTAGTCAGTGTGGGTGACAGTCTGAATACTATACAAATGGGAGCTTATTTGCATTAGAAAAAAGATCTGGGCTTTCATAAACATCTCTTCATGAAAAGGATTTTGCTAGGTATACTAAAAAAAAAAAAAAAAAAAGGAAGATAGCATCTAAAACGAACATCTGTTATAACAGCTGTGCCTAAAAGCAGATTAAGGTACAACTGCCACATAAAAAGTGAAAAAGGGAAATATCTTCCCATTTTACTCTGATGGAATTTAAAACTCCTCCCATTTATTACCGAGTCATTCCACCGGAATTCATCAGCACATTTCAAGTCCTACAAATGAAAAACCACTCTGTTATAAACCAAATATAAATGTTCCACCTACTGTCGAATGCCTCCGAGTTCTAAAATCAACAGACACCCCACACAGCCCTGGGTCTCCACTCATTGTCCTCTGTTTCAAATGAAAGAGTTTGTCATTAAACATAAACACTAGAACAAGTAAGGGGCAGCTGTCCCACCAGACACCACCCTGGTCAGGGTGGCTGTCACTTAGAAGGGAGTGATTGTCCTCGGAGAGGGCCCAGAGGAGACACGTTGTTATAAAGATGGTGAATGATGTAGGAACTGAGCCTTGTAAGAAACACATTTGAGGGAATTGGAGCTATTTTGTTTGCCGAGAAGGCTGGTGGAGACACGGTAGTTGTCTTAATACATTTGAAAGGTTGTCACGGGGAATATAGAATAGATTTCTTCTGTGTTGCTGGGAGGTGCAGAACCACTGTCAGCAAGTGAGTTCATTTTGAATCATTACAGGAAAGATAGTCTGTCTAATTGGACTTAGTAACAAAGTTGGTTGACTCCTAAAATAGAGGGGGAGCTCCCTGTCGCTAAGAATAACCAAATAGAGGCGAGATGAGAATGGCACAGGAATTGTGTGGGGACATTTCTCATCTAGGAATGCAGAACCAACCAAATGACCTATTTTTACATGCATAGTTTAAAGCTTTTCGTGTAATTTTTGAAACTGAGAGAATAATGATCTGAGGGTAATTATTTTTAAGACACAGAGAGTAATTTAGCCCCATTGCTTCTTTATTCCATATTCTCTTTGTAAAGATAAATGAGAACAGATGATGAACAGAAAAAGGGAAGGAAAATCAGAGTGTAAAAGGAGAATCCACAGCCTTCCTTTGTCCTCTCTTTCTTGGAAATTAGGCTATATGCAAATACTCATCAAATGTAAAGCATTGTACACTAAAGTACACCATCATTAAAGACCAACTCATTCTTGCAAATAGTCTCTTAACATCTTTCACTGGACCTGAATTTTCTCCAGCAGCACCATGATGTTGGTACAAAATGACAAGAGTCCTTGTTTTCATTTGTTCTCTTCATGGAAGTTCTATCATACCTTCCAGTATATTTGAGCTCATCTGTAACTGGTTAAAACGTCAAGTTAAGAAAAATCCAGGTTTTATTTACATGTTAACTTGAAAGAACATGCACACCTTTATTAAGCTTGTCCTCCATCAAAAGAACAAACAAATATAGGCAAAGAGTCCTACTGACTCCAAACCACTTCTTAAATGAAAGAAAATTAAAATGAACAAAGCCATCATAATCTCCTTAGAGAAATAAGTCACTTTTGAAGATGAACTGAAAAAATATAGAACTCAGCTGAACACCAAATACCAAGTAAGAAAAAAGACACAAAGAAAGCCCTTTGATGGAAAAACATACTTGTGGTCTGCTAACCGGATCCCCGTTGGTGATAATTATTTCCACCATTCTCTCAAAGCCCATTTAAATTCCACTTCTTCCATGAGAACTATGAAAAAGTACATGATGGGGGTCACCTGATTATTTCAGAGGTATTTCAAAATCTGTATACCTGGAATTGAACTTGGTAACTGTACCCTCACGACCTTCTGTCTCTCAAGTGTTACATGACTTCAACAACTGTTACCAAAACAAAAATGAAAGACATCCCTTATAGTCCCCTTTCTTTCACCCCATTAACCCCAAAATGCTATTAATAAGCAAATCCCACCTTATCCATCTCCTAAGTACCATTTGAAACCACCCTACCACAAACCCATCATCTTCTCTGTCTTAGACATTTGCAAAAGCTTCCCAATCAGCCCCTGCAGGTACGCTCTTGCTCCATCCAGACTCCAAATGATCTGAAAGACAGAACTGATCTCTGACTGCTTCCAGCCGCCCTTGGGATAAGTTCCAAAGTGCTCAGCCTCAAGGTCTCGCACAATCCGGCCACTTAGTCTTCTCCAGCTGTTCCTCCTGTCGCTTTCGCTTTCCTGCCTGAGGACACAAGTCCTGATGCTCCCTGCCCCTCCAAAGAGGAACTAATCTCAGAGCTTTCGCTGCGCTTTCCTCCTGCCCCTCTCCTGCTTCCACCCTCTTCAAGCCAGATCCTGCTCCTCCTTCAGATCTCACTCTACATCCTCAGTAAGTACACCTTGCCCCCTGCCCCTGCCAGATTAGGTCCCCTCTTAGGTATTCCCACAACTCTTGACATCTCCCCTTTATAACTCACATCATGTGGTTAAGTCTGTTCACTGTTTCTCAAACTAGGTTTGAAATTCCAACTTGCTCAGTTGCTTAGTCATGTCCGACTCTTTGTGACTCCATGGTCTGTAGCCCACCAGGCTCCTCTGTCCACAGGCTTTCCATGGAGTGGGTTTCCATTTCCTCCTCCCGGGGATCTTTCTGACACAGGACCGAACCCACATCTTCTGCACTGGCAGGTGGGTTCTTTACCACTGTATCACCTGAGAAGCCCGTATCCCAGGTACCTAGCATCTAATTTCTGCTTAAATAGTTGTTGAATGAATATATTAATAAATGATGTGCTGTCTAGGTTAGTGATTCATAAACTTCCCTGTGCAGAAAAATTGCCAGGAAATGAATCGGCAGATCCATGATCAGTCCCCAAAGCTACCTTTTCAACAGTGACTCAGGGGACTTTGATGCAGACTGTCCTTGGCTCACAGCTTTGGAAAGCAATACTCCAAGATACAGAGAGAAAGGGGAAAAAAGCAGAGCTGAGATTAAAGAGACACAAGGGAGCAAAATGTGAGAAGTCTAATAATAAGAGACAATTTATGTAACTGTTCAAACAACCACTGAAAATCTGAAGGACTAGATGACAGACTGTCAGATGAATTCCTCAGATAATGGAGCCCCAATAGCTAGAAAATGCTAGTAGAGGACTTCCCTGGTATTTCAGTGGCTAAGAATCTGCACTCCCTGTGCAGGGGACCTGGGTTCAATCCCTGGTCAGGGAACTAGATCCTACATGCCACAACTGAGAGTCTGAATGCCGCGACTAAGACTTAGCACAGAAAGAAAAAGACCCCAATGCCGCCTATGTGAATTGGACAAATTCTCTAAAAAATAAATAAATAAATAAAAATGACAGGAAGAAACTCCTCCAAAGTAACACCTGACTTGTAATTTAAACAAAGGGGTAAATTTAGGATAGTTAAAAGGAAATACTCTTTAAAAAAAAATGCCACATTTCCCAAAACACCAAAAGACTTCTTCATAAGGTAGCCTTTATCTATGTTATAAAAACATAGAACAAAAATATCAAGTCTGAAGGAAAAAGCGACACGTACATCATGTCACGGAAGCACTTAGTTCTAAGCATGTGAGCGCGGAGAAATTTCAAAGGAAATGAAACAACGGAAATATAAGTTTAACTTTGAAAGTGAACATGAGAAGAGTCCCTTTTTCCTGTCTCGCTTATTTCATGTCTGCTTTGATAAGTTGTGGAAAGGAACTGAAGGGGATCAGGACACGCTTCTCTAAAATATGTCACTTTGGCATTTGGGACTGAAAGCAATTAAGAAACAGTAGACATAGGAGAAACTGTCTGGCTTCCCACTTTTTACCTAAAATCAGGGCATAAACGTCCCTTTGTGAAGGAGCTCCCTCATTCCTATACTCGGAAGAGGAGAGCAACTCATTGCTGGAGACAGCACCGAGCTGAGTTTGCATAAACAAACCTACCAAAAGAACCCTTATCTTCCATTAGTTTCACTCATATATTTTCTAGTCACCTTCCTATAATTTATCATCTCTCAAAGCCCACACAAGAAAAGCCTTTGTTAAAGTGGTATATAAGTCCCTGAGTCTCATCACTTCTTTGAGTTTTTCTTTCAGAGAACTCTCATGCATGTAAAACATGAATAAAATTTATATTTATATTTTCCTTTTAATTTTTTTTTTTTGGTCTGTTAAATTTGCAGGACCCCATACATTGAACCTAAGAGGGTAGAGGAAAAAAAAAATTTTTTTTTTCTTCTCCTTCAACAGAACCCATTTGCTGGAATTATAATGGAACAATCCATTACATGGTGGCTGACTGAATCAAGGCAGGGGTGGGGGGGGTGTAAAAAGGTGCAAAGGAAAACTTCAGAAAAAAAAGTTTCACCCTAACTAGATCCTGTCACTGTACACACAACCAGCTTCTGTGCTTCTACATATGGAATTTGCAGGTGGTGCCGGGGTGGAGTTCAAAAGATCAGACTTCCTGGTTCTATCACTTCCAAGCCCGATGGATTGATTTACCTTATTTCAGCTGCAAATTCTTTATCTGTGAAATGGGGCTACGACTGCAGGCCATCCTTACAAGGTTGTGAGCAACCTTACTGAAGCATTTAAACAGTAAGTCACTTTATAAATAAAAGGTATTATTCAATTCTATCAATACATAAACCAAAAAATAGTCCTAAAAGAGATTCAGTATTTTTCCCTTAAATTACTATGCAAGTGACATTCAAGGAAACATTAGTTATTGGAGATGATATGAGATAAAATGGTAAAACAATTCTGAATGATGTATAATAGTCTTAACATGTATACTTCATCTCTTTGGCCTCACTTCGTTTTCTTTCCTAAGAATAAATATCTTAAGCCCCAGCGGTACATCAGTGTCACTCTCTGAAGGCTAAATACTGCATAAATGTCTATCTGATATTCAAAAAAAGTGCCAAACCTGGTGATATCTGTACACACATTAGATAAAAGATTCAGCAAACAGATGCTCCTTTTTGCAATCAGCCAAGAACTTCTAATATTCTGACAACTTGTTAATCAACCGACATATGGTATCACTTTAGTAAACACAACACTTGGATTTTGCTTTCCAGGGCATTTTCTGAGAGATATAATGGTCCTGACTCATCAACACTATTCATTGGAAATCAACGGAAGCTAGCCTCCGCCACCACCTTAAATTTGTTTAATTACTTGGGGAAAAAATAAATATGGGCATTGATTTGGATTTCGTGCTTTTTTTTCTGAGTTGAGATTTTTTTTTTAATGTCATCCTTTGAGACATTTGTAAAAGCGGTAGAATACTTTTATTACACAGATTTACATACAGATGTGTAATATGTAAAAAATATCTATAGCTCCTATATTAGTTTCTTAAGGGTGCTATAACAAATTAGAGTGAACTGAATGTCTTAGAATCAGATAAATGTGTACTTTGACACTTCTGGAGGCTAGAAGTCTGATGTCAGGTTGTCAGGAGGCCTTTGCTCCCTCCAGAGCTTCTGAGGAAGATTCTGTCCTTCTCCCTTCCAGTTTCTGGTAGCACCGAGCTGGTCTTGGCTTGTGGCACATAACCCACCTGCATTTGGTGGTCTTTCCCCCTGTTTGTGTCCAAAATTTACACACACACATACACTTATATTTGGGCATGTCCTGTGACATGTGGGACCTTAGTTCCCCAACCAGGGATTGAACCTGAGTCCCCTGCATTGGAAGCATGGAGTCTCCTTTTCTGGACCACCAGGGAAGTTGCCCAAAGAGGAAGGTTTAACATTTTTCTTTTCCTTTTAAGGACACCAGTCACACCATGCACTCTGGTATGACCACGTCTTAACTTGGCGACATCCACAAACCCATTTCTAAATAGGGTCACATTCACAGATATAGGTGGGATCAGGACTACAGCCTTTTTGTGTACACAGTACAACTCACAACAGTTCCAGACAGACATCTCATCTTATGAGATGATTCTATAAGGCACATGTGAGCGTTTTCTCACAATACTCTTACTGTGGCAGAATTTCCTTCCTTTTTATGGCTGAATAATATTTTGCACAAAACTACTTCTCCCCTCCTAACATCCAATATCCAATTTACAGAGAAAATTTTTTTAATTCTACCTTAAAACTATATCCCACTAATGAACATATTTGCAGGACAAGAATAGCATATTTGCAGGGCAGGCATAGAGAATATGGACATTTGGACACAGGGGAGAGAAGGGAGGAGTTCAGTTCAGTCGCTCAGTTGTGTCCGACTCTTTGTGACCCCATGAACCGCAGCACGCCAGGCCTCCCTGTCCATCACCAACTCCCGGAGTTCACTCAGACTCACATCCATCAAGTCGGTGATGCCATCCAGCCATCTCATCCTCTGTCATCCCCTTCTCCTCCTGCCCCTAATCCCTGCCAGCATCAGGGGCTTTTCCAATGAGTCAACTCTTCGCATGAAGTGGCCAAAGTATTGGAGTTTCAGCTTTAGCATCAGTCCTTCCAATGAACACCCAGGACTGATCTCCTTTAGGATGGACTGGTTGGATCTCCTTGCAGTCCAAGGGACTCTCAAGAGTCTTCTCCAACACCACAGTTCAAAAGCATCAATTCTTCGGCGCTCAGCTTTCTTCACAGTCCAACTCTCACATCCATACATGACTACTGGAAAAACCACAGCCTTGACTAGACGGACCTTTGTTGGCAAGGAGAGGGTGGGACAAATTGAGAATAGCAATGATGTGTATACACTACCACATGTAAAACAGCTAGCTAGCAGGAAGTCACTGTATAACACAGGGAAAGGATCTCATCAAATTCTCAATTTTCTCTCCATAATCCTACTTTTTTGCATGTGTTTGCACACATGTGGGTGGGAACAAACCTGTTTGTCCTTTCTAAATGGATTCCCTGAGATGGTACATTTAGCATTAAAAATTAAACTAATTTGATCAATTAAAGTTATAAGCAATATATAGAGCCTGAGAGACTTGAACTCTGGGACAAACATGGGATTTTTAATCAGTGAAATGTAAGCAAGGGAAAGACAAAAGTAAAATCCTACAGAAGTGCCCAAATGCAGAAATTTAAACTTTATTAAGTGGTCTGATTGGTGGTGGTGGTGGTAATTCAGTCATTTCAGTCATGTCTGACTCTTTCACAACCCCGTGGACTATAGCCTGCCAGGCTCCTCTGTCCATGGGATTTCCCAGGCAAGAATACAGTCATGGGTTACCAAGTGGTCTGATTACACAACTTACATATTTTAGCAGAGCTGTAACCCCAGATGTACTAGTTTGAAACAATATGTTCTGATGTAAATCGTTTGCTCGGGAGAGGCAAGAACACCCTCTTCTTAGGAGGATGTGGTTTCCCTAAGTAGGAAATGGCATCCTTGCTCTTCAATCTTCTAGAAGCATCTTTTCTGTGATAGGAAATTGGGTGCCTGTGTGTGTGTGCCTGTGGGTGTGGGTGTGTGATGGGGGAATGGGGTGTCCTCTTCTCCCCTAGACTCTAGGGGTGGCATGGTGTGGACTCTGAGACGTGGAGAGGCCTGGTGTGCACTCTGTGATGAGGGGTGATCTATCTAGGTCACAAGGCAGCAAGTTCGGAGCTGGTAGACCTGGAAAGCCTGGGTTTGGGAACTCTCAGCAGGGGTAGTAACAATAACTCGGGGTCCTTTTCAAACTGCCCTTACATTGTCACCAAGCGTCCAGGAAGCGCATTGCATTTACAGTGAGGTTCTGCCCCTGTTTCCTTCTCCAGAGGGTAGTGGTGGGCTTGACAGTAGCCTTGCAGAGAACTGGGCCTCGACAGGGGACATTTCCGTGCTGGGCTACCAAGGCTGAGGCCGCGGTGACCACAGCCAGTAGAACACGATGGATGTCACAAGGGACATGGTCTGGAGGGAACAAGAAAGCACCAACGGGATGTTCAGAAGGGCCTGAGGGGCTTGTGGAAATTGGGACTCTCGTGGCAAATCTGCGGAGCTCAGGCTTCATAACTGGAAACTTAAAAGGTGATACTTACTCTATGCCTAGTATGCTCTGACCACTGGACATATGCTAACTCATTAAATCCTCACAAAAGCTCATTAAAATAGGTGCTTTCACTGTCTCAGTTCTACCAGACAATGGAGGCACAGAGAGGCTGACTAACTTTCCCAACGGCACACAGCCAGTATGTCTTGGCGCCAGAACTCGAATCCAGAGAGTCTGGTTCCAGGGTTTGTGCTCTTAAGAACAACACAGACTGCTTCTCGAAACTGTCACTGAGCTGTCATCTCCCAGAATCTTGGCGCAGGCTTTTAATCCTGTCTCTCTGAATGTGGACAAGAAAGAATATCTTCCTGACATAATGGAAGTAGGAAATCAGCTCTTCTAGGAAAGACAAATTTAGTGGATGTGACAGTCACTCAGGTCATGGACTGTAACCCGCCAGGATCCTCTGTCCATTGGATTCTCCAGCTTTCCCTTTAAAACTTTTCTCTTTGTTTACCACTTCAGGGCAAGTTACAAAATACTTTTAGCTCCCATTCAAATGGCTACTCTTTCAATGAAAACACCCAGAATGACAAATTTATTCAGTTCTTTTCTGTACCAGCCCGTGTGAATTACACACTCAAACACTTTTGGGTTTAAATTCTGGTTTCATCATGTATACCCGTTATATGACTTGTGTCAAGTCATTTGCCTTCTCTAAGCTTCAATTTCCCCTTTGGTAAAGTAGGAATAAAAACAGCACCAGCCTCAGAGGATGTGAGGATTAAATTAAAACAATGCATGTAAATTGCTCCCCACAGCTCCTGGTTGGTAGTAAGATTTCAGTAACTCTTAGCTATTAGCTATGATTTCGATTATGATGTTGATTACCATTATCGGAGGGATGACGGCATTTTACATAGTTTAAATTCTTTTTATTAAACATTTTAATAGCATTATTTAAAAAGCATTTCTGAGCTTCTTGTAAATATCTAAGCTAGTGAAGTCCTTTCCAGGCACACTACACTCCCTATTCATGAGATCTTTGCAACAAAAATGTTCCTTGGAACTTTTCTTGTCAGGCAGTATATTTCGATATTATAAGTTCACTAGAAAATGATGATGGGGCTTCCCTGGTGGCTCACTGGTAAAGAATCTGCCTGCCAACGCTGGCGACACGGGTTCAATCCTTGATCTGGGAAGATAACACGTGCCGTGGAACAACTAAGCCCTTTCACCACAAGTATCGAGCCTGTGCTCTAGAGCCCAGGAGCCACAGCTACTGAGCCCGTGTGTGACAGCTACTGAAGAATGCATACCCAGAGCTTGTGCTCTACCACAAGAGAGGCCACTGCAATGAGAAGCTCACACATTGTAACTAGAGAGGAGCCCCGGCTTGCCACAACTGGAGAAAAGCCCGCACCAGCAACGAAGACCCAGCACAGCCAAAAGGTAAAATAAATTTAAAAATGTAATTATTTGAAAAAAATTTAAAAATTACAATGATGATGAAGATGATAATGATGGTGATAAAGATGACAGTAACAAACCTTTTCTCTTTAAGCACTCACACTGGAATTTGTACCTAATTTGTCTGAGGATAATTCTGAAATTCCAATAGAATGAAGTCTCTAGGTGAATTAACTGCTTTATGTCTTGTTTGTTCTTGGCAAATTGGTCCTGTCAATCGATGCTCCTAGCTGTCCTAACTGGGCTGACAAGGCTCAGTTTTGCTGATGCAGGTTAGAGAACAGAGGATGTTCAGAAAACATGGCACCTTTACTTTTGCACAAATATTACCCTGGAAAAAAATAAATAACAGGTCCATCTGGGACCCCATTCAAGGCAATTTTATAGTCAGAGCAACCAGAGGCCATGAAAGTACAAACCATACTATTTTTTTTTAAATTTTCAAACTTTCAAGCCTTGCAGACTTCTCTTGGAGTTTTTACATGAGCACAACTTCAGTCAATTCAGAACAGAAATGGATGTCAATAGTTTCAACTCTTTGTTACCTATATCTGTAGATGTGGTAAGAAGATGAACAAAAAGTCCAAAGTGGGGAGGGTCTTTTGACCGTTGCGTTCATTCACCACTGCCTTTGTCCTCTCTCTATCATAGAACATGGGCTTATATATGGAACACATGAAGAAGGTTGCCAAAGAAGAGCCTCCCCTGGGAACATATCCAGACAGCATGTTCCTGCAAACTCCAGTGACCCTACATTTCACAGCCAGGAAAATAATGGAGTCCCCAAACGAGGCAAATTTTACACAATGGACTTAGGGACAGATGGGAGAGTGTCTTTCAAAACCAAAGAACAGAGATACCTGAAAAAGACTCACTCATCCACACACAAAGGCCAGTTCCCCCCAGGACTCCCACCTTCCTCTCCGCTCTTGGAAGCAACTCTATTTCCCTGCTTCGAAGTCTCTGCTTGCCGCCAGGCAAAGGGCACCAAATACTGCAAGATACTGAACATGAGATGAAGTCTTTTCAACACTGCTGTATTTAGGATAGAAACAAACTAGCATTGGAAAATGTTATTCTAAATTTAGTTTGGGATTTTGTATAAAGCATGAACATGTGTAGATAATCAGACTCAATGGCCTCTATATTAGGACAAAATCTGTACATTTTCCATGGTTAGCAGAGATGGGCTGACATAATGTATTCAACTACTGAAAATTAAGGATAGCTTGTTTCTGGGGAAAAAAATCCGTTAAAGTCTTTTGAATATTAGTAAATTATCTGCAAAACAGCAATGTAGTGAACTTGGATTTTTCCTTCTTTTACGAGCTTCAGCTGCTTTATTTCGCATAAGTTGTTCAGGGTTAGAAGCACCATGTTTGGGCTGCCGTGAAAATAAGATGGCAACTTAAATGAGAAGAGAAACGTATCCCATATTTCTAAGAGAAGCACCTTCTCACTTGGAAAAGTCTTAGCAACCTATGATGCTTGACTCTGGCCCAAAGAACGAACGATAGGTTAGTTCAGTTTACTCGCTCAGTACTGTCCAACTCTTTGTGACCCCATGGACTGCAGCACAGCAGGCTTCCCTGTCCATCACCAACTCCAGGAGCTTACTCAAACTCATGTCCATTGAGTTGGTGATGCCATCCAACCATCTCATCCTCTGATGTCCCCTTCTCCTCCCACCTTCAATCTTTCCCAGCATCAGGGTCTTTTCAAATGAGTCAGCTCTTCCCATCAGGTGGCCAAAGTACTGGAATTTCAGCTTCAGTTTCCAGTGAATATTCAGGACTGATTTCCTTTAGGATGGACTGACTGGATCTCCTTGCAGTCCAAGGGACTCTCAAGAATCTTCTCCAACACCACAGTTCAATAGCATCAATTCTTCGGCACTCAGCTTTCTTTATAGTCCAACTCTCACATCCACACATGACTACTGGAAAAACCATAGCCTTGACTAGACACACCTTTGTTGGCAAAGGAATGTCTCTGCTTTTTAATATGCTGTATAGGTTGGTCATACCTTTCCTTCCAAGGAGCAAGCATCTTTTAATTTCAAGGCTGCAATCACCATCTGCAGTGATTTTGGAGCCCCCCAAAATACAGTCTCTCACTGTTTCCATTATTTCTCCATCTATTTGCCATGAAGTGATGGGACTGGATGCCATGATCTTATTTTAAACCAACTTTTTCACTCTCCTCTTTTACTTTCATCAAGAGGCTCTTTAGTTCCTCTTCACTTTCTGCCATAAGGGTGGTGTCATCTCATATCTTAGGTTATTGATATTTTTCCCGGCAATCTTGATTCCAGCTTGTGTTTCATCCAGTCCGGCATTTCTCAGGATGTACTCTGCATATAAGGTAAATAAGCAGAGTGACAATATACAGCCTTGATGTACTCCTTTCCCGATTTGGAACCAGTCTGTTGTTCCATGTCCAGTTCTAACTGTTTCTTCTTGACCTGCATATAGACAGGTTAAGCCCGCAGTAAAATCTGACCAACTGGTGATGAATTGAGTATCACCATCTTTTCCAGATGGATATTTCATTCGTTCATTTTTTTTCAACTCATTATATAACAACTAGGCATTGAGACATAGTAGGAAACAAAATAAATTCCCTATCCTCATGAAGTAATAAGCCTTCAGTTGCATAGACAGCAGAACTCAAAGACTGATATGATAAATGCAACAAAGCAAAACAAGGCAGGATAAAGGGTAGAGAATGATGGTGGTGTGGTTCAGGGGATGGGGGGGCGGTGCTGGAGATGAGGGAAGGTGTGTCTGTGGCATTAATATTGATGCTCTTGGTACCTAAATGAGGGGGTCAAGAGAGCCATGCTGGCATCCAGAGGAAGAAGTTTCAGGTGGAAGGAATAGCAAACACAGGCAAACATCTGGAGACAAAAGGTATTTTATCAATATGCACAGCACTATGGAGAAACCAGAGCAGACAGAGGGGAGAGTGGTAGAACATGGTCAGGAAAGTCCAGCCAGACCACAAGGATCTTGTCAATTTCATGTCAAGTGCTGTTGACACGAGAGATGCTGCAGTGTATTCATTGAGAGCTGTCTCAGTTTTAATGCCCTTTAATGTTTCTTAAGACTTTTTTTTTTTTTTTGATGTGGACCATTTTTAAAGTCTTTATTAAATTTGTTACAATATTGCTTCTGTTTTATGATTTGGACTTTTGGCCATGAGGCACATGGGATCTTAGTTCCCTGATCAGGGATTGAACCTGAAACCCCTACACTGTGGAAGGCAAAGTCTTAACCACTGAACCACCAAGGAAGTAACACCCTTGGTAACTTTTTTTTTTCATGTTTTTATTTATTTATTTGGCTGCGTTGGGTCTTTGTTGCAGCATGTGGGATCAAGTTCCCTGACCAGGGATCAAATCCAGGTCCCCTGGATTGGGAGCACGGCGTCTTACCCACTGGACCAACAGGGAAGTCCCCTACCTTTGGTAATTTAAAGGGAAAAAAAATACAAGAGTGGCCACAGCACAAAACTTTAACTCTCGGAAGATATTTGGAAACACTGCTGCATCTCATGCTTCTGAAGAGTTAACTAAGCTCATTAGAGTGGCCAGCCTTCCTGCCTGGTTCATCAGACCCTGCTGGCAGCTGGAATCTCGTGAATTATGCCCCTCCAGCCCCTGGATCATGTGCTTGGCAAGCAGAGCCGAGGGGGGACTTATATATACCTTCAGAGCTGCTGTTTGATGGTCTGGATGAAAAATGGCCTCTTTAGTCTGCGGGACTTTTCTTTGCTTAAAAGAAGAATGATTTCTCCAGGAACTCAGAGGTGGGGTGCTCTGGAATGCAGGGTGTCCTTGGAGGCAAACACATGTGAACGCTGATAATGTCAGGCGGTAGCCAGGGACAGGCTAGGACGGGCCCAGGGGGCACGCTGAACGGGGGCAGCCCCTTCTGATGCTGCAGGGGACGTAGGAACCCCTCTGATATATTGGGCGAGCCAGCACTTTCTCTCCACCTCACTTTATCATCCAGAAAGGAACTTCATTCTTTAATAATCAGCTATTCAGTCTGTCATGTTTCTCTTTAAAAAGAAAATGCAGGGATCCTATCGATGGACAGTCCTCTCCACATGCCGGCCCCGGCCCCCGCCCCACCCCCCCGCGGGGGAGGTCTGCGTGGCCCAGAGGAAACGGCCTGCAATATTTCAGCTCCTGCTGAAAAGTTTTCTTTGGAAGGAAGCCGTGCTCTATTCAGACAAACCCAGGGCTGAATCTCAGCTTATCTACCTACTACTGGCGTGTGTCCTTGGGCAAGTTACATACTTTCTTCAAGCCTCAGTCTCTTGGTCTGTAAAAAATAATAATTCCCTCCTTATGTGTAGGCTTTTGGGATTGGAAATTATATGCCTGTATCTTTACCTATGGGCTTCCCTGGCGGCTCAGTGGTAAAGAATTCGCCTGCCAATGCAGGAGACATGAGAGAGGCAGGTTTGATCCCTTGGTTGGGAAGATCCCCTGGAGGAGGAAATAGCAATCCACTCCGTATTCCTGCTGGGAAAATCTCATGAACAGAGGAGCCTGGCAGGCTGCAGTCCCTAGGGTCACTAAGAATTGGACACGGCACACACTGCCACCTATAATCTTACAATGGAGGCCAATGAGTTCACTGTTGTCAGTGTTGGGAAAAGGTGGAAAAAGCCTCGGGCTCTCGGAGGTGAGAGGGTCTCCCTGGGCCTGGCAAAGAGAGGTCTCTCCATCTCAAGTTAGGTTTCTCACAGGAAGAATAAAGGCACCTTTGAATTTGGGTTGATAACCAACAAATGACTGCGCAAATCCCATGGCAAAGTTTTCAAGTTCCACAAAATTCTAAAAAGGACACATACAGAGCATTACTTCACTTCATTCTTTTGTTATGTCTAAAGTAAGATACACATACCCACTCATGCACAGACACACTACCTTTCTACTGTCTCGTAGCTATAGGTGTTATTGAGTGTTCTGATGAAAGGGGTTCTTGGAAGCAGAGATGAGAGAAGACAAAGCAAAATAGAGTTTTATCAGTTTACTGTCATTAGATACCTTTTCTCCCCCTCAATATTGTGATTTTTAATTTTTTTTAACCTTCAAGAAGTGTATTGTCCTTCAAAAAATAGGTTATGTAAAACCCAAACTTATTCAACTATCATTCCTTTCCAGAAAACTTACTGCTCCAGCTAACCACCACCAAACTCTTGCCTCTGACTCTGGCTGTCCCAAACATGGATTTCAGTAGGCCTTTCCTTGTACTAGCTAGCTTTCATCAGGCACAGGAAATGCCTTCCCAGGACATCCACCCATTGGGGAATAGTCTGATGGGTTTTCCTGATGATTTATTTATCAAGGAAGGAGGGAATGAGGGTGGTGGTATTCTCTCAATCTAGCCACTCATTTTAGGAAAAAGTATCTTTGAAGTTTTAAAAATGACTTGCCCAAAGGTCTACAAAAATCTTTTGAAGCTGCAGGAAGATGATTTTCAGAAAATTAGCATTTAGTCCTCTCCCAGGGAGGGTGTGTGGAAGGAAGGGAAACTGAATCTGCAGTACTCACAGGTGTGTCTCGAATCGTGCTTTTTATAAATGGTCTTGTCACCTTAGCCTCTGACAAAAACAAGCAATAGTTCACCCAAAGAATAAGCAGATTCATCAGCCAGCCCTTTCCTGCTACAAGTAGGTGACTGCAGAGTTCAAACTCAGTGTTGAAAACACCATGGCTTAATAGTACTTTTTTTTTTTTTTTTACTGCTCCTGATTTCTACCACACTCTGTCAGATACCGTTTGCCTGTCGATTAATGACAGTTCTGCTATATCCTACAGATTGCTGGTCACTTTCCATTATAAAAAGTCCAAGCCAGTTGAAAACTCCAATCTCATATCCAGTTAAGATCTCATCTCTTCTGTCTCCCAACACAGGCTGGACTGTGGCTCTAGGGACACCCAGTAGGGATGGGACACAGTCTGCCTCTCACCTCCTTCACCTTTCCCTCCTCCAAATTTGACTCCTCTGTGGGTTTGGGCAGTGAGAAGGGATCAGATGAAACCTCTCTGGGTGGTTTTCTTTGCTTCCAGGCCTAACACAGACAAGGTCTTAGCATCTATAGTATGACAGGTTCCAAATGTGGCTCTTGACTGAATTTTCTGGCTGACTCTGCAGGGTCTATACACGGTTCCTGGAGATGGGAGAGCAGGCCCTTGTTCAACCCCCCCTACCCCCACGCAGCCCCCACTACCAGCAGCATTTCCCTGCCTCTGTCTCCACCCTAACCCCTAGCCCCATACATACATTCTCTTAGAAACTTGGGAGCCTTGTCTGCTAGTGAAGAACTTTCAAGATGGCGCCAACCTGCTCAAGGTCCATGCAAGAATCTGTCCATCCTTGTCACCGCAGTACTGTAAGTACCACTGGCTTCATGGTCAGTTCTCTTCTCTGATTTGCTCTGCCATCTTTCTCCTATTTCCTTTCCCCAGGTCAACCAGGCACAGGACTGATGGGCTGGCCCGTCACCTAAGCAGATGTGGCAAACAAGAGAGATGCCAGTCTTCCCCTCTTTCCAGTATCCTTCTTTTCAAAGTCAATCTTCCCTTGGCTTGAAGGTATGAACATCCCTTCGGTCTTCAGGGAAGAGGCCCCTCTGTCACAATGCATTCATGGAGTGGTCCCAGTGACCCCAGGAAACCCTTCTTTCCTCTGCTCCCCTTTCTGGGACACAGGTGTTGGTTCTAGTAGCTGGACTTGTTCTTCTTGAGGCCTTGGGGAAAGCATCTGCTCCCACCCGTTGGGGGTTATCTTTAGTGTGTGGGATACTTGAAAGCTCTGTGTTCTCAGATTCAGTCCCTACTTAGGGATTCCAAGGGAACAGGAAAAAGGCCCAGTTACTATTCTTTCATATCACTAACCAAACATTTCTTCAAACTGACCTCCATCAAACCCTAAGCCTTGGACTTCCCTGGCAGTCCAGTGGTTAAGACTCCGAGCTTCCACTGCAGAGCGGTGCAAATTCAGTGCCTGGTCAGGGAAGATCCCACGTGCCCTGGGTTGTTCCCTCCACCCTCCCCCCAAAACCCCACAAGCCTTTCCAGAATGATCAATTCATTCATCCACCTAACAAATACTTCTTGAGTGCCTTCCCTGTATTGCACACTGCTGGAGGCACTAGGGATGTGGCAGCAAGCAGGACGGATGAGGTGATCTCTCTCAGCTTACATTCTGCTGGAAGCGAACACCTTAAGCAGACATGCCCACAAGATGACTGGACATAGTGCTGAGTGCTCTGCGACAGTAACATGCGGGTAGAATGATGACGAGGAGAAGGGAGCCGCTAAGCCTGGTGGCCGGAGAAGGCTTATCTGAAGGGGAGATTGTTGAACTGGACCTAAATGATTCCTAAGGAGGGCAGATGCAAAGGCCCTGAAAGGAGAGTTTGTTTGGCATGTTGAAGGATTTTAAGATAAGCAGGTGGTGGTTTTCCTATTCTCACCTTAGACTTAAGCCTCCCATGATGCTTCTTCCCTTCCCTCTGCTTGCTCCAGGCTAACACATGAGATAAAGAATTCCACTGCTGGGGACTTCCCTGGTGGTCCAGTGGCTGGGACTCCACGCTCCCAATTCAGGGACCTGGGCTCGATCCCTGGTAGGTCCCACCTGCTGCAACTAAGAGTTTGCATGCTATAATTGAAGATCTTGCATACTGCAACGAAGATCGATTATCCCACGTGCTGCAACCAAGACCCAGTGCAGTCAAATAAATACTAAAAAAAAAAAAAAGAACTCCATGGTTCACTCTGGTCCTAGTCCACCTTGAATATGTAAGGCCATTACAGCTGTGTCTTTAGACTTTGAGATTTTAGACATAAATGAGCATTTCCATCCATTTGTTTGAGTTATATGCTAGAAGTATCCTTATCAGTAGCTCTGGTCAAATTGACACCCATGTAGATAGTAGCCACCAGGAAATGGATAAGCAGAGCTGTAAGGCTTCCTATGCCCAAAATCTTCCTAATGGGGTTTACAGATGAATTCACTTGCTTATTGAAGTTGGTATGTTACACCTTAAAACATTATATAAATAAAAATATGTTATTGTGAGGCTTACTTACTAGGATGAAATGTGGATAATGAATAAAAAAGAAATAAGGTCCAAGAAAGCTCTAAGGTACCATTTCTCCAGTTGGTTTATTGCTTTGAAATAAGAGAACTCTCACTAGAATTGCCCATTTTGTTAAAATCACCTTCATAACATTCATGCCCCAAATGGCATATTTCTTAGAGACATGGAATTTTAGCACTGAAAGATATCTTTGAGAAAGGTTAAGCAGGATTCCAAATTCACGTGGCCATTCATAATTGCCAGACTTGAACTTCAATTCAAACTTTTCTACTCCCAGGCCACTCGTCTTGCCACTGCACTGCAGGACTCCTAAGCGAAGAAACGTTACCTTATATACATTATATCAAGCACCAGGGCCAACTGTGTTCTCAGCACACTTAGATTATTGTGGAAGCAGTCTTCAAGATGGCCCTCAATGATCCCACCTCCCAATATTCACACCCTTCTAGAATCCCCTCCTAAAGGATACCAAGGTTGGTCTCTATGACCAACAGAATATGGCAGAAGTAATGGTATGCTACTTTTGAGCCTGGTTATAAAAGACTGTGGCTGCCATCATGGTCTCTCTTTCTTGAATCACTTACTTGGGAAAACCAGCTGCCATGGTGTGAGGATGCTGAGAGAGCCTATGGAAAGATCCACATGGTTAGGAAACGAGATCCTCAGCCAAGAGCCGGCAACACATGCATGAACTTGGAAGCACCTCCTCCAGCTTCATGTGATTAGCGCCCAGCCAACAGGTTGACCACAGCCTCACAGGAAAGCCTTAGCTTGAACCACCTAACTAAACTGACCCCAGATTTCTAATACAAAAAAAAAAAAAGAACTCGTGAGATAATAAATACTATTTAGGCTGACATCTTGAGGGGTCACTTTTTGCGCAGCTATAAGTTAGCTGACAGGCACTGTTTCTCAGTTCTAAAAATCCTCGGTACCACGTGATGGGCTGTACCACTCAGGGATATTTCCATCTTCTCATCCTTTCTCACACAGGAGAGGGATGGACAGACACTTGCCCTGGTCAAGGACCTGCCACAGCTTGGTCTCTGCCAACATGGATGTAGAAGGGAGAGGAGGGCCCAGCCAAATGCTAAAAACACTTCCTTAAGGACAACTCATGGCAGGTGTCAGCCCGTGCTCAACTTTCATTGAGAACCTGGAACAAAGGCCTGGCAGTAGTTTGATGTTCACAGAGAAGAATGAATGTAAGGTATGACTTTATGCAGACTTCCTTTAAGCATGCACAGTCTTGCTGCTATTTTCATGCTTTCAGAGAATTGCAAATTTCCAGAGGCTGCTCTTTCCCTGCCCTGGATTTGGTGGAAAAGATTTTTGAAGATGTCAGTGAACTCAAAATTCATATTAACCATTTGTAGGCATGTGCACATACTTCTAAAAAAATCTTGCAATTTAGGGCATGGGATATACTTATGCTGGAGTGCCTTGTGTCTTAAAAGCACCTGAGTCATCCACCCTGGTTTCTCTGCTAGACTGTCTCTCTCCTTCTTCAGAGATGAGTTTGAGTGCACTCAGATTAATAAAGCCTTTCTACAGAAATGCTCTCTAGTTAGTATCATTTCTTACCCATCTCCTCACCACTAGACTTCAGGTATGAGTAGAACTGAGCTTGGTTCAACATCCCACTTGTCTCTGGGGGTGTCTGTCCCAGCTCCCCATATTAATTATCTGACTTGAAGGATATTCGAAACTTTGAAGAGTGGGAGCTTAATATATGTCACCAAAGAGCACCAGTGCTTGAGAGGCTGGCATGAAGGAAGGAGCTGGATAATGATCATAATGGGAACTCAACTTGGAGATGAACTTTCTGTAGGGTGACTTCACATATCGTGTGCTACCTTCTCAACTCTCCTGGGAGGTAATGGAGTGAGAGAGACAAAGAGGGGGAGGGAGAAGGAAGGAAGAGAAGGAGAGAGGGAGGGAGACATAGGGGGAGAGAGAAGGAAGGAAGGGAAGAAGGGAGGAAGAAGGAAAGAGAGAAGAAAAGAAAGAAAAAGAAAGGAAGGAAGGGATAGAGGGAAGGAGGACGAGAGAGAGAAATAGAGAGAAAGGAGGGAAGGAAAGAAGAAAGAAAGAAAGAGGAAGAAAGCAAGAAAAAAGTTCAGAGGGAAGGAAGACCCATATCTACTGTTACATAGCTGGGGACGGAGGCAGGAAAAGTGTTGTGTGCACTAGTAATGTCTTTCAAGAGTGATAGCTCAAGCTTCCCACAGTCAGAGGTGAAGCTGGATGAGAACCACCCGGAGATCTGACCAACAGTGAGCTCTGAGGGCTATTGGAAGCTCTCTTGCCCCTCTGTGGACTTTGTTCCCACAATGGCTGAAATCTACCACTACAATAAATGTTTGCATGCCAGTGATAGTCTTTTGAAACAAAAATACTCTTAGAAGTGTTAAGCTGCTCTCTGTTCTTAGTATTCTGTGCTGAAGGGGTTTACCAGAACACATTTCCTCAGGGTTCTGAGGGAATACAAGTTTATGGAAGAGGAGACAAGATCCCATCAAATTTAGACCAAGAGACAGCTTGTTATAAAGACTGATGTCAAAGGTGAAGCTGTTTACTTTTTGCAAAGTTTTCAGGTAACGAACTGAAAGTCAAGCACTCTTAGGAATTTCAAATAAAATATTTGAATTTTAAAAGAAGAATGTACAGACATGTGGGGGCCTGGTAAGTAACTAATGCTATTAAATTCAAGCACTTTGGGGACCACCATGTTGGTATTTCAATTTTAGCCACAGTAGAGCCAGGAAGTGCAAAAGTTGAAGTTCTCACGGCCAAAGTAATTTATCCCTATTACACACTCTTGACAGAATTCTTACAAGCCCTCAAAATTTGTGTCTCTAATATACTCAGCTTGCTGAGCTGCTTTTGCTAAAAAGAACATCACCGTTAGCCCCTTCTGGGCAATATGGTTACATTTTCAGCCACGTTAGGACTCATGGCATTTATTTTGCAAGGCAAAGAGGAATATCCATTTGTAGAACTTCTTGGTGGGGGGGGGTGCAAAATAGTACAGGGAGACCATTGTTTTACTTTTCTCTATGGAAACAGAGCACTTAAGTTTGACATAACAAGGCCTTTTTCAATTGGACGTTGAAATAAGAAAAGAATACCACTTACAAAATATCAAAAATGTGAAATACTTAGGGATAAATTTCACAGAAGATGTATAATACATGTACACTGAAAACAAAATATTGCTTGAAAGGTTAAAAAGACATACGTAAATGGAGATATATACTGTGCTTGTGGGCTGGAAGATTTAATGTTGTTAAGATGTCAGTTTTCCCCAAATTGATGTATTCTGATTGACATTCCAGAAGGCTTTTGTATAGAAACTGACAAGATGGAGAGGACCTAGAATGGACAAAACAGCTTTGAAAAAGAAGAACAAAGTTGGAGGACTAGCACCATCTGATTTCATGACTTAATTATAGAGCTATAGTAATCAAGACAGTATGGAAATAGCAGAATGACTGACAAAGAGATCTGAGACTAGAACATCCATAAATAGGCCTACATGTAGAATAATTTCTGAAAAAGATAGAAAGGAGAAAGTCTATGGGAAAGAACAGGCTTTCAACAAATGGTGCTGGAACAGCTGGATACCAGAAAAGCAAACAAAAACTTCAATTGATATCTTGTACCAGATAAAAAAGTAGTACTACTTTTTATAAATCATAGACCTAACTGTGAAACCTAAAACTATGAAACCTCTAAAAGAAAACAGAGGAGAGAAATCTCTGTGACCTTGAGTCAGGCAAAGTTTCCTTGGATCTGACACCAAAATCAAAATCCATAAAAGAACAAATTGACAAAATGGACTCATCAAAACTTAAAATTTATACTCTTCAAAAGACACAGTTAACAGAACAAAAAGATAAGTCAGAGACTGGGGGAAGATCTTTGCAAATAATGTATCTGATAAAGACTTTATATCTAGAATACATATAAACTGACATCTTAACTATTAAATATAGAGCTCTCAGAACTGAATCATAAATAAAAATTTAAAAGTGAACTAATGATTTGAACAGATACATCTTCAAAGAAGATATAAGGATGGCAAATTAGCACCCATAAATCTTCAACATAATTGTGCATTAAGGGTATACAGATTAAAACCACAAGGATATACATTTCTTTTAGAATGTTTAAAATTAAAAAGACCAATTATACCAAGGGTTGGTGAGATAATGGAGCTATTGGAACTCTCCTACTCTGATCTTGAGTACATCAAATGGTACAAGCAATTTGGAAAGCAGTTGGAAAGTTTCTTAAAAACTTAAACGTATACCTATCATGTGATGCAGCCATTCCTCTTCTAGGGTTTACTAAAAAATAGTGAAAGTGTTTTTAAAATGTACCTCGAATTTGTTTTAATCAAACCTGGTAAGACACCCAGAGGTAGAAATAACTGTCATGAAGGAAGATGATTTACTTACAGTTCCCTAGAAGAGGAGGCATGGCTCAGCACACTGGGGTGCCACAGCGGTAAGCACCTAGGTCAATCAGGAAGGGAAGATGCCTTTACTCTGTTTTTTTTTTCGAGAAGGAACAAACAAGTAAGGGTAAGCAGGCTAGGCAGGATTCAGGTTAACTAGTTTCAGCAGTCTGCAAAGTGTGAGGGTTGCTCCTGGTTGTCTAATACCTGGCCCTTGGGTAATTAGGGCAGGTGGAGAGTGGCTCAGAGTATGAGAGCACCAAAAAAGATGCGATGGGGAGGAAGTGCTCTGGGTTGATTAGCTTGCAAATGAAATGCACACTTGACCAGAGGGGCAGTCACTCCAAGATGACCAGATGTCAGAACATCAGAAACACATGGTTAACACAGACATCAGATGTCCGTTCAGAGACTTTGCATGAATGTTCATATCATTCATGAAAGTGAAAACAATCTAAATATATGTCAACAGCTAAATGGATATATAGAATGTGGTATATCCAAACAATCGATTACTACTCAGCAATAAAAGCATACTTCCCTGGTGGCTCAGACAGTAAACAATCTGCCTATGATGTGGGAGATTTGGGTTCAATCCCTGGGTTGGGAAGATTCCTTGGAGAAGGAAAGGGCTATCTACTTCAGTATTCTTGCTGGAGAATTCCATAGACAGAGGAGCCTGATGAGCTACAGTCCATGGGATTGGAGAGAGTCAGACACAACTGAGTGACTTTCACTTCACTCCACTTCAATAAAAGGAAGAAACTATTGATAAATGCAACAGCATAGATGAATTTCAAAAATAATTATGGTAGGTGAAAGAAGGAGATAAAAAGGAGTATGTATGATTTGACTCATTCTAGAAAATGCCAATCAATTTATACTCTAATTGTAAATGCCCAACACAAATCAGTGGTTGCCTGGTGGTGAGAGGGGGATAGAGAGTGACATTAAAAATGAGAACAAGAAAAATTTGGGGGCGAAGGCCATGCCATCATTACATTGATGGTGGTGATGGGTTCATGGTATATACATATGACAGGTCTTATTAGATTGTACAATTTTTTATTTTTTGAAGATGAATCTTTAATGAACTCCAGTAGAGAGAGACTTCCTGAATTTCAAAATGGGAGAACAAATCACTAAGGAAAAGATTGATAGGTCTGCCTGTATAAAGTTTGAGTGAATATTCCATATATCCTCAAACAGTACAATTTAAATGTATACAGTTCTGTAGGCAGTCATCTAGCAAAGGTGGGGCCAGAGAATGAATACATATAGGCCAAGGATTTCCCTGCCAGTCCAGAGGTTAAGAATTCACCGTGCAATGCAGGGAATGTGGGTTTAATCCCTGGTTGGGGAGCAAAGATATCACATGCCTCAGAGTAACTAGGCCTGAGTGCTGAAACTACTGAGCCCAGGTGCCAGTAGAGAGTCTGT
Source organism: Oryx dammah (assembly GCF_014754425.2). Taxonomy (NCBI): domain Eukaryota; kingdom Metazoa; phylum Chordata; class Mammalia; order Artiodactyla; family Bovidae; genus Oryx; species Oryx dammah. The sequence continues at coordinate 58,293,754 of NW_024070194.1, forward strand.
GCACTGAAATGAAAGATCCCGTATGATGCAAGGCAGCTCCCGAGTGCTGTACCTATGACCCAACACAGCCAAATACGTAATTAAATTATACATATATATAAGCCAGTACCTAGGTCAGTGGAGTTACTTCCAGTCCTGATTAGACTGCAATAGGCACCTAAAACCTTAGTGGCTCAGTCCCCCATTTCCATAAATTACATGTGAGTGTTTATTTATCTTATTTAGATTTATTCCTAAAACCAAGGTGAACCGAAATGAGTTCGAGAAAATGTGTAAAGCTCCAAGCCCTCCCTGAAGGAAGTATAATGCCGTGTAACCACAGTCTACGTTTTCACTACTTCCCACGTTCAGAGTGAAATGTCTCTAGAAAACACAAAATAAGATTCCAGACAGACATAACCACAAGTGGTGTTCTTACCCTCCAAAGCATAAACTAACCCTTTCCGGGCTGCTGTTGCAGCTGCTGGTAGATCCTAGGGTGCAGGATTGCAATCCTGAATGATACACGAAGGAACATTTGCTTCCAATAACAGCTGTAGTCAATCAACCCCAGAGTGAACCGGACAGTCAGTCCCCCAGCGAGACCTCATGGTGGAAGGGATAAAGGGCCTGCCTGAGATGGGCCCATTGACTTCAGGGTAATGGTTCGTGAAGGCGACAATAGGCCCTAAAGGCCCAAAACAGTGGGTTTTCACTCAGCAGGCACCCTTCTGATTAAGTCAGCTTTCTTGACATTCAAGAATTTGGTTCTTTTCCCCAAACAAAACTGTTCTGAGGCTTATTCTTAATTCCAGCATGTGTAAATTTGTTTCCTTTTCTCTACTGGTCATTCCAGACTTGCTCATTAATAAAGAATCTTGAGAACATTCCACAATTTCTAGGAACAGACTGTTTTTAATGAGAAAAAAAAAAATCCAAACTTAAGAGTTTTCCCTTTTAACTAAAAGCTTTGGCACTTCTTTTCAAATAAAGTAATACAATCTTTCTTGACAAAGAGAACTTGTGCTTTCTAAAGGGAATAGGAAGTACAAGGTATAGTAAAGTTTATTTTTTAAAAAGTATTAGACAATAGATGAAAAAGGCATAATACGTTCTGCCTTATTTAGTCTAAAAGGAGATTTATTGGATGTGGAGGAAGATTGTGAAGTCTTACAGAAGTAATACAATCTCCCCTTGTAAAGGCTGTTATTACACTGAAAGCCACTGCCTATTTCTGTGTCCTTCATGCATAAAGAGCTAGAAAATGCTATTTCACAAAATAAGAATTTTTTTGTAATTCATTACCTTTCAGTTTTGACACATACAGCAAATATTTTACTTACTGATTTGCAAGAAAGGGTTTTTAAAAGGCTAAGTACTGATCCAGTAAATGAGAAGGAAAGGAAGATGGGACCTGGTGCTCTTTCTCTATCTGTGGATATTTACCACAATAATAACATTTTATTTTTACAGTGCCTTGCTACCATTTGCAATCTGGGCATTTACAGAAAATGCATGCTAGTCAAACCAGAGATTAAAATACATAAAACCACATCAGAAGAAAATCATACACTCATTGCACGATATACTCAATGCTGAAAGATGGAGAGACAGGAGAGTTTATTACCCATATCTAAGAACCAAAATGTTCTTCTATTTGCAGGGCAAGAACAGAGGCACAGATGTAGAGAATGGTCTTGTGAACATAGTGGGGGAGGAGAGGGTGGGATGAAATGAGAAAGTAACACTGACATGTATACACTGCCATCTATAAACTAGTGGGAAGCTGCTGTACAGCACAGGGCGCTCAGCTCAGTGCCCTGTGATGACTTAGAGGCGTGGGATGAAGGGATGGGCGAGCGGTCCAAGGGGGACAGGAGATATGAATGCATATGGCTGATTCACATTGCTGTAGAGTAGAAACTAACACAACATCGTAAAGCAATAATACTCCAATTAAAAAATAAGTTAATGAAATCTAAAACTTAGAAGAAATTAAAAAAAGAACCAAAGCTTTCTTGAGACATTGGAAACTAAAAAGGAAGAGGGAGAAAAAGGGAGGCAGAACAAGAGAGAAAGGCTGTTTGAAAGCTATTCTAACTTAAAATGTCAGGTCTGACCTATGGTCACAGAACTTGATTACTCTGGTTAACAGTAAGGGGTTTAACTTTTATCTGAAAACGTACAAGGTTGGGGTTAGTATAGAAAAAACAATAGATCTGGAATTAAATTCAAGTCTTAGCACTGTGACTAACCCCATTGTGTGACCTATAGTAATTCACCATCCCTTTTGGCCCTCAGTTCCTGAGCCTATAAAATGAGGGGACTGAAATAAATTCTTCCCTTGGGTCTATGTAGCATTATTTTTATTTTGTTTTTCACTTTTTGGCTGTTCTACCCAGCCAGGGATTAAACCCTCAACCTCTGCAATGGAAGCCCGGAGTCTTACGCACTGGATCACCAGGGAGTCCCTCTATGTAGCATCATAAGCCAATGGTTCTCTGGTGAAACCACACAGAAAACTAATAGAGCTTCTAGCAAAGGCTCCTCAATGGGACAGTCAGCAAAATTTAGGGATGAAGTTAAGCAGAGAGGAAGGCAGACATAGTCTTTCCTGAGATAAGAGAGCATTCTTTCTCCAGAGAGCTTTTACATCATCAAGAAGCACTCATGCCCAGTCGACTCTATTCCTGACAGCAGGGTTTCTGTCCCTCTGGTGTTCATGTCACAGCATCGTATTCTTGGGACATCCCTCTTCCAGCTTGCATCATGGAGCCTCAAAGCATGCCTGGCACACTCTGGATGCTCAATGAATGAGCTCCAGGAAGATCCCTCCTCAGGTCAGATTCTAACCCTATCTGGAGCAAGTGACATTGGCAAGTCACTTTCCCAGTCTCTCAAAGCTTCAGTCTCCTGATCCTTAACATGAGGTTTTTATTCAATCAGGTAAAAATATGCAAAATTTGATCTGAGTAGCGCAAACTACTGTGGAACTGCAAAGTATGTGATGTCTGTCTTTACAAAACTCTTATAACAGATACAAGAATAGTGACACTTTTCTAGGACTTGGGTCTAGCAAATTGCCCCAAGCGTGTCTCCCTTCTCTGACTTGTTATCTGTCTGTTCAGCTCCAGGCACAATGGACCTCAGAACCTTTGGGATAGTCTCCAGGAACTGGAGGTCTGATCTCGGTTTCTCCAGTCTTCCAAGACTTCTCCCCCAGATCATCTTACTCCTGACCCCTATGGGTAACAAGCTTGTCCATATCAGGTGTGAGCTTGAGACTCCAGAATTCTCAAGGTTGCCCTGACCAGGCTGGTCTCGGCTCTATGTCTACCAGGAGGGAATAACACTCTTCAGCTCGAACTCCCAAATCCTCATGGGAAAATGATGCCCTCTTTTAAGATGTCAGCTCTATGAGACTATCCACTTATGAGAATAAGCTACTGGGAAGGCATGAAGAGCCTAGAGAAGGAGGGAGAGAGAGAGAGTCCTGACGACAGCGACCTTGGAGGCAGCCAAGCTGGATGCTGATAGTTACTGTTGTTTAGTCCGTAAGTAGTGTCCAACTCGTTTGCAACCCTATGGATTGCAGCATGCCAGGCTCCTCCGTCCTCCACTATTTCCTGGAGTCTGCTCAAATTCATGTTCATAAGTAGGCGATGCTATCTAACATCTCATCCTGTACTGTCTTCTCCTTCTGCCTTTTATAAACAGTTCTATCAAATCATTCACAACTGGCCTCTACAAAATCCAGGAGGTCTTAAGGATGATGCCGCAGAGAAACTGAAGACCAAGCAGTAATCAGGGTGTTTACAAAATGCAAAGATTCTCACTCTGGCACAGAATAAGGTTTTCTGTGTCAATGACAGTAAAAACTCACTGCAGTTTTCATATGGTTTTTTTTAACACACAAATGAGATTAATGTCTGAGGGTCAGAAATAAACATTTTATAGAAATGAAAATATATATTTGGATAAAAAATAGCATACATTTTTTTTCTTAGTACAACTAAATATACGTAAGTGGGAAAAATACTAAGCTTAACTTTAGTTTTAACTTTAGAAACCCATGTCTTTCTATTTACATGTAAAAGATTACCATCAGAAGTAGCAATTCTTCAACATAATACTACATAAGTGTTCTATAAAATGCAGTTCAAATATGTGCAAGAAAAAATTCAACTCTATTCATAGGAATGAATGCTGTAGTTAAGAATGCAAAATAGTTTTAGTAATTTAAAACCGAGAAAGAAAAAAAAAATCTCCTTTAGGGATAAATATTCCATATATGGTTTTTATTCAAAGGCAACTTATTTTTAGGAAGCTGGAGAGAAAATAAATTTCTTAGCTCTTTTGGACTTATATGTTCAAAAGTGACTATTTAAGCTAATATTTTAACCTTGTATTTTTTTAAAACCAGTGTTTCAGCAATACATACATTAAGTTTAATAGCTTTGATTTTAATTTCTAAAATATGTCATTGCAAAGTGAATCTAGTCATAGAGTATAAAGTTCTTTTTTCAGATGACTAAATGATTTTGCTCAACATACAACTCTGGCATTATGATGATTTTACCACTCTTTAAATACAATGCATCTGAGGGACAACTTACTCTCTAAAACTCTGAGATATTTACTGGATCCTTCCAAGAATTCCCAAAGTGGTGCTTTTAAGGTTTAGAGAGGCTCTCTAAGAATTTACAATATAGATCATTTTAAGATGCTTTTCTTTTACAAAAAAGAATGTGTTTAGAGAAATAAAGACAATCTTCTCTTCACCCCAATCCCAAACCTTACTAAATTACAAAAATAAAAAAATTACATTTGCAAACTTTCCAAAGGAAACAGGGTGCTTGCTTGATCTCTGCAATGAAAATGGTGGTAGAACAGAGCAAGATGCTTGTATTTATCAGCGAGCAGAAGCTACTATCCAGACCCTTCCAGAGCTGCACAGAAAGTCTACTTAAAACTGCGGATCCTGGGAACTCACCAGATCATTTTGTATTGGAATCGGAATCCCCAGGGATTTTTTTTTTTAAGCAAGGTCCCTAAATGATTCCTAGGTATACTGAAATTTGTAAGCCAAAGCATGTGATGTTGAAGAGACAGGGCAACTCTCAGATCCCTGAAGGAGCATCAAGTATTTTCCAACTGTATCCTTTGCGTGACTTTTTTCTTCCTCCATATAAGGGAGGTAGAGAGGTGGGTCGTTGTGGCTTATCTCCTCCCACCTGGGTTCAACAGACAGAGGCTAGGCTACTTTGTTCACCTTGTTTGATATTCTAATCAGGGAATTAATAAATTTTGCAAGGTGGGGAGTTGCTCTGCATGGTTTATGGGATCTTAGGTTCTCAACCAGGTGAACACGGACGGGCCCTGGAAAGTGAAAGTGCCCAATCCTAACCACTGGGCCACCAGGGAATTCCCTAATAAATTCTTGATGATAACCAGACTGTGTCCAGTTAAGGACTCAGTTTCTCCATAGATCAAATCTTGCAATCGTGCCTGCATTCTTTTTGCAATAACAATTTCTAAAAAGAGAGTATTTCCTCTCTAAATTGTCTATAAACAACTTAGAAACTTAGTCCATAAATGATAATGGGCAACTTTGGAATTCTCTTCAAACATCAAATGGTATTCTCACCAAATACTCTGAGAGGTGCTGAACAAATAGAAAAATGTATGTGCAGGCATGATTTTGTGTGACTCAATCATTGTATCTTTTCTGACCAAAGATTTGATTCAGTTCAGTTCAGTTCAGTCGCTCAGTCGTGTCCGACTCTTTGTGACCCCATGAAGTTCAGCACGCCAGGCCTCCCTGTCCATCACCAACTCCCAGAGTCCACCCAAACCCATGTGCATTGAGTCAGTGATGCCATCCAACCATCTTATCCTCTGTCATCCCCTTCTCCTGCCCTCAATCTTTCCCAGCATCAGTGAAGTGAAATCGCTCAGCTGTGTCCGGCTCTTTGCGACCCCATGGACTGTAGCCTACCAGGCTCCTCTGTCCATGGGATTTTCCAGGCAATAGTACTGGAGTGGATTGCCATTTCCTTCTCCAGGGGATCTTCCCAACCCAGGGATCGAACCCGGGTCTCCTGCATTGTAGACAGACGCTTTACTGTCTGAGCCACCAGGGAAGTCACATCAGGGTCTTTTCAAATGAGTCAGCTCTTCGCATCAGGTGGCCAAAGCATTAGATTACAAACGCAAAATTAAGTGTTTGATTCTTATCACAAGGAGATGCTTGTCTCCTTTCCTAAACTAAAGGTTGAATTTCTTACAAAGGTGGAAAAAAAGAGAAAAGAAAAAGAAACTCATATGTTGGTTACTCAGTCAACGCTTATTTTCTGGCTTTGCTTTCCTTGAAATCTTGTCTATATGATTCTTCTATAACAATGAATAGCCAGAATAGCTCTTATAAAAGGTCTGCCTGTATAAGTGTGTTCAGTTCAGCTCAGTCATTCACTTGTGTCCGACTCTGCGACCCCATGAATCGCAGCACGCCAGGCCTCCTTGTCCATCACCAATTCCCGGAGTTTACTCAAACTCATGTCCATCGAGTTGGTGATGCCATCCAGCCATCTCATCCTCTGTTGTTCCCTTCTCCTCCTGCCCCCAATCCTTCCCAGCGTCAGAGTCTTTTCTAATGAGTCAACTCTTCGCATGAGGTGGCCAAAGTACTGGAGTTTCACCTTTAGCATCAGTCCTTCCAATGAACACCCAGGACTGATCTCCTTTAGAATGGACTGATTGGATCTCCTTGCAGTCCAAGGGACTCTCAAGAGTCTTCTCCAACACCACAGTTCAAAAGCATCAATTCTTCAGTGTTCAGCTCCTGACTAATCTCAGATTATCAACACCTGGATGTGTTTGTGAGCAAAGCCTGAAACTCCAGTGAAACAGACAAGGAAGAATAGAACAGTTATCCTTGACCAAATTGTTTAAGTTTGTTATCCTGGTTTGCTAACAATTCAAGACCTGTTTGTGTAACTGCTGCCCATAGGGCAGAGATAAAACAAACAGGAACTGCAAAGGTAGGTTTGGGAGACTTGGGTGTATTCTTCTGGGTAGCTCCAAAAGAGAGCCCCTGCAATGTTCAGTCTCACGCTAAAGCAAATTCCAAAGCGCTGTTTGATCTGCATCGAAGACTCAAATAAGATGATAATCATTAACTCAAATGAGCTCCCTGTTCACAAAGCCGTTGTGACCATTTGGCAGCTGTAAATAACTCTTTGTTCAGGATTGGAAAACTCACGGAGAAGCAGGATATATAAATTATAAAAGATATGAGAGGTGGGGTTAAAAGAGATACATGGAGTAACCTGGAGGACACTAAGAGTCAGGCTACCAGAGGCCCTAAGGAAGAAGTAAGCACAAAACATCTAAAAATAGCAGCACTGGAGGAAATGGTTCCAGAGGGATTTGATCTGCCATTGTACTCAAATCCTGCCATTTCAGTTCAAATCTATAAAAAGGCATCTTGTAAAAATACTTCACTTCCTTCCTATCTATTCAGTAAAGATACTGATTACACATCCTGTTTCATACCGGTAGTCCTTACCACCCAGATTTCCAAATTTCTTACTTTATAAGGTCAGTCTCATGTTACATTGCTTTCTGTCTGTGAATTTACATGGATCACAAAATCGAGTCAATAGCATTTCCCCTTCTCATCCTTGCAACCAACAGAGGAGGCTTGACGGCACAGCTGATGTGAGGCTGGCAAATACATTTAAAAATCTGCATCCTTTCTACTCTTACCAGGGCTCACTATACCTTAAGTTTTGCTTTCTATCTCTTATTTTCTTTTCCCTTTGCTTCACAAGAGAAGCTACGTAAATATTCTTTTGTTCCGTTTTCTTCACGTTAATCAATTAAAGGCTTCTGAATGACCAACATGTCACAAATGACAGAAAAAGTCAGATACAAACTTTGAAAATTTAGTCCCTCATTGAAGTTTGACAAGTACCCTACTTTTAAATTTGAGTGTATGCATGAATAAAAATAAAATTCTTTATTTAATAAACTTTTCTCTGATCCTTTAAATTTTCATTGTTTTAAACAAGTATATTACATTACAATACTATATTAGTTTCAGGTGTACAGCAAAGTGATTCAGTTATATATATAAATATCAGATTATTTCCATTATAGTTTATTATAAGAATTGAATTTACTGTTCTATATAGTAAATCCATATTGTTTATCTATTTTGTATTTTATAAAAATGGCAATTTTTATCTGTTAATCCTATAACTCATATATCCCTCCTCACTTTCCCTTTGGTATCTGTAAGTTTGTTTTCTACGTCTGTGTATATGTTTCTGTTTTGTAAATAAGTTCATTTGTACTATATTTTAGATTCCACAGGTAAGTCATATCATATAATATTTGTCTCGCTCTGTCTTACTTCACTTGGTATGATAATCTCGAGGTCCATTTATGTTGTGGCAAATGATATTATTTCATTTTTTAAGGCTGAGTGATTTGTTGCTGTTCAGTCGCTCTAGTCATGTCTGACTCTTTTGCAGACCCATGAACTGCAGCACGCCAAGCTTCCCTGTCCTTCACCATCTCCTGGAGTTTGCTCAAACTCATGTCCATTGAGTTGGTGATGCCATCAAACCATCTTGTCCTCTGTCTTCCCCTTCTCCTCCTGCCTTCAATCTTTCCCACAGTCAGGACCTTTTCTAGTGAGTCAGCTCTTCGTATCTGGTGGCCAAAGTATTGGAGCTTCAGCTTCAGCATCAGTCCTTGCAATGAATATTCAGGATTAATTTCCTTTAGGATAAACTGGTTGGATCTCCTTGCAGTCCAAGGGACTCTCTAGAGTCTTCTCCAACACAGTTCAAAAGCATCATTTCTTTGGCTCTCAGCCTTTTTTATGCCCCAACTCTCACATCCATACATTACTACTGGAAAAACCATAGCTTTCACTATATGGACCTTTGGTGGCAAAGTAACGTCTCTGCTTTTTAATATACTGTCTAGGTTTGTCATAGCTTTTCTTTCAAGGAGCAAACATCTTTTATTTTCATGGCTGTAGTCACCATCTGCTGGAGAAGGCAATGGCACCCCACTCCAGTACTCTTGCCTGGAAAATCCCATGGACAGAGGAGCCTGGTAGGCTGCAGTCCATGGGGTCTCGAAGAGTCAGACACGACTGAGCGACTTCCCTTTCACTTTTCACTTTCATGCATTGGAGAAGGAAATGGCAATCCACTCCAGTGTTCTTGCCTGGAGAATCTCAGGGACGGGGGAGCCTGGTGGGCTGCCGTCTATGGAGTCACACAGATTCGGACACGACTGAAGCGACTTAGCAGCAGCAGCAGTCACCATATGCAATGATTTTGGAACTCAGTAATATTCTATTATATATGCAGACACATATATTAATATATATATTCACACACACATTCTTTATCCATTCATCTGTTGATGGATCCTTACGTTGCTTCAGTATCTTGGCTATTATAAATAGTGCTGCTATGAACATTGGGGTGTGTGTATCTTTTCAAATTAGAGTTTTCATCTTTTCCAAATATATGCCAGGGAGTGGCAACTCTACTTTTAGTTTTTAAAATTCTAGTTTTTTATTTACCATTGGATCCTTTGTTTCTTCCCTTCTGCAGATTGTGTAGATTTACTTTAATGATGCAGACAGCCAACATGTGTGTTACTTTTTACTCATCTAAAGTCTCGCTGCTCACATAGGAGGAGGTCAGGTATGTAAAGAAGACCACCCTCTCTCAGTGGTAACTGGCTGAACAAATCAAACTCTGGTTCTTGGTGAGACTGAATATGGGACACACAGGGAAGCTTCCCTAGGAAATTATGGCTGCCAAATAAGTGGAAGCAGAAGGCAGCTGAGTCCCTAACATGGGAGCACATGTTGGCGAGCTGACCAGACAACCACGTCACTACAGCTGTTGTGACCAAAGGGCAGCAAGACTCCAGCCGCATCCTGCATGGCTTTCCTGCTCCACCAGGTTTCCACAAAGCTACGGAGACACTTCCCGCCATATTTCCTTATTTAACTTTAAACCTTCAACTACTGTGCCCTCTGCAATCCTAAAGAATCTATGTGAAATCTATGTGAAACAACCAGAGAACTGTTCCTTACCATTTCTCCTTTCTGCCTTACTTTTCCTTTTTTTTTTTTTTAAGATTATTATTAATATTATTTGGCCAGACTTAGAGGCACGCAATTTCTTAGTTCCCAGACCGGTGATTGAACCTGAGCCCCTTGCAATGGAAGCACGAAATCTTAACCATTGGACTCTCAGGGAATACCCTACTTTTTAATGGTGCAAGAAAACATTTCTAGCATGGTATAGATTCATGGCTTTCTCCTATGGTGGAATTATGGTACTTTTTGTCTTCAATGTTAGTACTAAATTCTTTCTCTGTGTGTATATGCTGGGTTTTTAGTATCCAGACCAGTACATTCATAAAGGCACTAATCTCAATTATTAAGACTCTGCCCTCATGACCTGAGTACCTCCAAAAGGTCCCATCAGCTTGGTGATTAGAATTTCAACATGTGGATTTGGGGGTACACAAATATTCACCCCACAGCAAGAAGTCTAGTTTTTCTGCTTTGTTTCTACCCTCAGAAAATGTGTAGTCTGCCCACCGAATAACCCAGTGAGAGGGTAAAGGGATCCTTGTGCTTTCTATTTTGTGTCTCAAATTGGAATTCATTTTCCAAGAGAAATACGATTGGGTGTGATAAGTTTCCATGGTCCAGCTTACTTATAGATTTAACAGATCCTCAAAGGATAGCCTAAGAATCTTATTATTTATATTAACATCATTGTTATGGGTTACTTGGTTCTAAGTTTTAATAAGTCAATTAAAATAACATTTTAAAAATAAATATAACAGCTCTGTAAGCTTGAACTATATGCATATATTGATCTTGGCTCCTTCTGAATGATCAAAAGTAGAGATCAGATTCAATTTGCTTTTATCATCTATGTCTTTTTGGCATCAGAAGTTCGATGGGCCTCAGATTTGTATTTGTGAAAGGACAGTGGCTGCATATCATTAGACCACAGCTGTTTAATCTAGTGGCTTAACTCAGAATTCAGTGGAAATATTCTGGAGTCATGATCTGACCCTCTCCAATGGAATCCTCTGAGGGTTAAGAATGATGCTATTTTACAATGCTAATAACCATCTGAGGGTGAAGAACACTGCTAATAAATTCTCTACCCAACCAACCCAGATATTAAACCCTGTTGCAAAATCAACATTAACTCTCCATGTACTCCTTTTTTTCCAAATCATTTGTTCTGGAAGAAAGAATCATTTTCATTATTGTCCACAATACATCTAAAGTTTATTTCTCATGGAGGTATTTGTTCTTTTGTTATGTCTTTTTAAAAAATCTGGCTGCCCTGAGTCTTAGTTGAGGCATGCAGGATCATGTGGAATCTTTTAGCTGCAACATGTGGATCTAGTTCCCTGACCAGTGATTGAACCTGGCCCCTGCACTGGAAGCACAGAGTCTTAGCCACTGGACCACCAGGGAAGTCCCATTCGTGACTTTAAAAGTTTGCCAAAATCTCTTACCCAAAGGTTTGTGTGTGGATGTGTGCTCAGTAGCTTCAGTTGTGTCTGTCTCTTTGCCACCCTATGGACTGTAGCCCTCCAGTCTGTCTATGGGATTTTCCAGGCAAGAATACTGGAATAGGTTGCCATGCCCTCTTCCAGGGGATTGTCCTGACCCAGGGATCGAACTTGGGTCTCCTGTGTCTCCAGCATTGCAGGCAGATTCTTTACTGCTGAGCCACTAGGGAAGCCCACCCAAAGTTTCAACATCCTCTCAAGGAAATCACCCAGTTCTTATTTCTCAGAGCACTTGCCACGAAGTCATCAAAGCCCCAAGAGCCTCAACAGAGACCCCCAGAGATGTGAGCATGGAGTGACCTGTGTCCAAGCAACAGGTCAAAGGAGGCCAGATGCCTTCTAACAAGTTTCCCAGTTAGAACTCACCAGCAGCGCTCAGAACGCCTTCTCCCACTAAACACCTCAGGGCATGAATTCACAGTCAGGGCAGGACAACTATTTCATTTCAGTTTAAGATTTTGCATTTCACTAAGTCCTGAGCAATCGTTCCCCCAACTCAAAAGAAACAAACAACAACCCCCCCCCACACACACACAAAACACTTCCCTTTGTGCAGTTTTACACCAGGCAGGCAAGATTATTCCTCAACACAAGAGGACTCTCTGGACTTTGTACAGGAGATTCTTTAACCCAGAAATCATTCCTCCTATTTCCAAGTGGCTGTCTGTCCTTCCCCTCTCTCCTGTCCACAGACCTCTGTTCACTTACAATCTGGGAAGACAAGCATTCTACCTGTTTGTGCATTGGACCATTTCATTCCCATCACTGAGTAAATCCTCAGGAGACCGGTGGAGAAAGATTAAATTTCTTAATCAAGTAACTCCTTCCATTATCTAATTTAACATTCTAGCACTGCCCAGTGACTGCATGAAAAAGATTAGTGTGGATGACTAGACAAATTCTGTGATCACCTATTACAAATTAAAGATTTTGAAGTTGGAAAAGTGGAGAAGGGCAATTTTCTTCTGCAAAATTGTGCCTATTGTTCTCAAATATGCAAACTATATTATGAAGACTACTAAAATTCTGAGACTGTTTTTTAAAATTATTTATGCCGTCATAATTTAATAGCAAAATTAATTTTTTCTCATAGAAATCCTAGTCTTTGGGACTTCCCTGATGGTGCAGTGAATTAGAATCCATCTGTCAGTGCAGGGGACATGAGTTCCATTTCTGGACCAGGAAGATTCCACATACCCTGAAGCAAATAAACCCATGCGTCACAACTACTGAGATTGTGCCCTAAAGTCCACCAACCACAGCTGATCCGGTATGCTGCAACTATTGAAGCCCTCACATCTTAAGCTTGTGCTCTGCAACAAGAGAAGCCACTGCAACGAAAATTCCTTGCACTATAACGAAGAGTAGCCCCCACCTGCTGCAACCAGAGAAAACCAGCATGCAGCCACAAAGATGCAGCGCAGCCAAAAAAAAAAAAAAAGAAACCCTGGTCTTTATGACTACTCATGATATTACTCATTTTCTTTTTTGTTATCTATTTTACCTACCCTGGTGGCTCAGAGGTTAAAGCATCTGCCTGCAACGTGGGAGACCTGGGTTCGATCCCTGGGTCGGGAAGATCCCCTGGAGAAGGAAATGGCAACCCACTCCAGGATTCTTGCCTGGAGAATCCCATGGACGGAGGAGTCTGGCGGGCTACAGTCCACAGGGTCGCAAAGAGTCGGACACGACTGAGCGACTTCACTATTCACTATTTTACATATGATAATATAAGTTTCCATGTTACTCTCTCCATACATCTCACCATCTTCTCCCCTCTCCCTGTGTCCATAAATCTGTTATCTATGTCTCTTTAAATCGATACACAATAAAATGGACTTTTGTGCATGTGTGTTCCAGGAATTTAACAGTTCTTTGAATTCGTGTATGTGTGTCCCCAGTTGCGTCCGACTCTTTGGGATCCTTTGGACTGTCTCCCACCAGGCTCCTCTGTCCATGGGATTTCCCAGGCAAGAATATTGGAGTGGGTTGCCATTTCCTTCTCCAGGGGATCTTCCTGACCCAGGGATGGAACCTGCATCTCCTGTGTCTCCTGAATTGCAGGCGGATTCTTTACCACTGATCCATTGTTGAAGATTTTGGCTAAGATCAAGTATAGTATCTTTGAATTTAAACATATATAGTTTATGCAACTGTTACCACCATCAGGATACTTAGAAGTTCTAACATCCATTGAAATTCCCTCTTGCTATCCAGTTGCAGTCATAACCCCAACACCTAACCACTGATCTTCTGTCACTGCACTTTTGGTTTTTGAGAATGCCTTACAAATGGAATCATATATTAGGTAAACTCTTTTATCTGGCTTCTTTCAATTAGCATAACTATTTTATGAGCCAAAGTTGTTTGATATATACAAGTGACGAAATTTGATTCCATTTCTATGGCCAAGGACTATTCCCCTACATGTACTGTAAAACAATCAACAGAAACTTCAATTAAAAGAGTTGGGAGGGGGACTTCCCCAGTGGTCCAGTGACTAAGACTCTGTGTTTCCACTGCTGGGGGCATGGGTTCAATACCTGATGGGAGAACTAATATCCCACATGCCAAGAGGCCAAAAAATAAAATAAAATATTAATAAATTGGGCCAAGATATTTCAAAAATACTATTTAGAAAATAGAGTTGGGAGACCCGAAGAGGGAGCTCTCACACCCTGCGCTGATTGCCCAACAGGAAGATCTGTTAAGGCTCAGCCAATGATAAACCACAGACTCTCTGTTTATGTAGCCCTCCCAGCTTCCTTTTCCCCTCTACAGAAGCATTTCCTTGCGTTGCCCTTCCAGGACTTGTACGCGGCTTGCAGACTCAGATTGTAATTCTCTGCTGATCCCAAATAAATCCATCTTTTTGGAGAGATACTTGGCATTCTATTTGATTCAGGTCAGCAGCATTTATCACAGTATGTTTAACCCACTCATCCTCAGAAGGAGATCTGGGTTGTTACCAGTTTTTGCAGATTATAAATAAAGCTTCTCTAAGTATTTGTGTAGCTTTTGTGTGAACACAAGTTTTCATTTCTCTAGGGTAAATACCTAGAAGTGGGATTGCTGGATCATATTGTTAGTGTATGTTTAACCTCATAAGCCACTGCCAAGCTGTTTTCCAGCATTTTGCATTCCCACCAGTAGTATGTGAAGGTCTCATTTGCTCTGCATTCTTACCAACACATGGCATTGTCAATCTTTTAAATTTTATCTACTCCAATAGGTTAATGGTGGTATCTTATCATGGTTTCACTTGCCTTTTCCTAATGACTAAAGATGTTGAACACCTTTTCATGTGCTTATGTACCAACCATATAAACTTCTTTATGGTTAAGTGTTTGTTCAAGCCATTTCCTATTTTTTAATTGGGTTGTTTCCTAACTGTTGAGTTTTAAGTGTTCATTATTCTTGGGTACAAGTCTTCTGTCAACTCTCTGATTCTTAAGTGTTTTCTCCCAGCCTATAGAGTCTTTTACAGAGTAAGTTTTATTTTTTTGATCAAGTCCACTTTTTAATAGTTGTTATCTATAGCTTTTTAAACTTTCTTTCTCTTTTTCAAATCTACATATGAATATATTAGTTTTACATTTTAAGTTATGTTATTTAATGCAAAATGAATGCCCTTTGCAATTAAAAAAAGAATCCCAACAGAATTCATTGGTGCATTTGAAAGAATTGCCAAATATAATCTGACATGTCTACTTAAACCCTGGCTTTTTCAGACCATGAGCAGAAAAGAAGTGTTTTTAATGAGATGTCATGACATCAGTTTAATCAGAGAATACACAGATAATTGTATCTTAATGCTTCATAGTCATTAGTATGAACAGGGTATTTTTGATGCTGAAACCTTCCAAATACAACTTACATCTTTACAGTTTTCAAGTTCAGGCTTGGCACATCCTGGTTGAGTTATAAATGACTTATGATACTTTATGTAATAATATGATTTTACTCTATGCTTTAAAGCCACATGTTTAAAAAATGAACTCAGTTCATAATAATTTGAAAGAAAGTCTGGACAAAAAGTCCTGGTTCTTGGGCCACCTTCAGGGTGCTAGACATTCCAAGAAAAGCAGGTTTGTTCAAATGTGGTATGGCTTTTCTAAGGAAGTGGAGGTGGAGTAGAAGATAATGCTATTTGCAAAGTGTCCTTCTCTCTCCTGAATCACCACTGGAAAAGTGCTCTCCTGAGGGCTCAGGGATGCTCTGCTGCAAGTCCAGGCATCTGTAGTCACTGGGTCTTGGCAGGATTCAGTCACCAACCTGCCTGGATGCTGGGGGCAGACAGAACTCTAAACCCGCCAGCAGAGTGAGGGTGAACTTGAGTCTCTGCAGTCTTCAGACTCCAAGGTAGTATCCAACATACCAACAATCTCTTTACTTTTGTAAAGGGTCTAATAGTGACCAATGCCTTATCCAATGTGATTCCATGGGATTCATCTGTATTTTAAAATTTTTTGAGACTTTTATTTATTTTTTATTTTTTGGCCATGTAGCACGTGGGATCTTAGTTCCCTGACCAGAGACTGAACTTGTGCCTTCTGTGGTGGAAGCATGGAGTCTTAACCACTGAACCACAGGCAAGTCCCTTGAGATATGTTTTGAAACAAATGTGTTGGAACTTACATACTGAATGAGCACTGTAAACTTCAAAGGAGTTATACCTTATTTTAACAATGCCACCATCATTCAAGCTATCTTTGATACTCTACTTTGAACTCTGACACTAGGGTTTATGGTACACTTAAAATAATCTTTACAATGGTGGCAAGATTTTGACTTTAGGGTAGGCCTGATATTGTGTAAGTCATCAAAGAATGAGAAATCTGAATAATTCAGTCTCACTCTGAGCTAATTTCAAGGGTCAGCTAGTGTGTCCTTACAGCATAAAGCGCTCAGCCAATGTTTTCCAGAAGAACCAGGCCTAAAATCTGTTGTCAATGGTGGCTTTCTTTGTGAATAGCAATTTAAGATTCTAAAGTAAGAAAGTTGTTGCCTTATATTATTATAAACTTACTAAAAAGTCAGTTGTTGTTTAGTTGCTAAGTCACGTCCAACTCTTTTGTGACCCCATAGACTGTAGCCCAGAAGGCTTCACTGTCTATGGGACGTCCCAGGCAAGAACACTGGAGTGGCTTGCCATTTCCTTCTCCAGTAGATCTTCCTGACCCAAGATCAAACCCACGTCTCCTGCACTGCAGACGGATTCCTTACCACTGGGCCACCAGGGAAGCCCCAAAAGGCTATAATAATCAATAAAAACAAATCACAGTAATATTTTCAGCAATGGTAGGATTATCAGTATAAATTCATACTGACCAATGTGACCATTGGTTTGACTATGTTCTGGTATATCTGTTTCCCCTTTTTCTTTTTTTAATTTTAAGCAGTCTGTACATTTTATAGTCAGTCACAGTGGGTCTATGTAAGAATATTATGATTTCTCAAACACAAGTATTAGATAAATAAATATATCCATATAATGAAGACTTGGGCCTTAAGAGGCCCAGATTTTTAAAGTTCTATAATTTTCAATAGTACTTTAAAAATGTGTTCCAGTTCCATGTTCTGCTTCTTTTATAATTTATCCATTTTTCAATGACTCAACTATCTTTGCAACATCGATTAGTCATGATGTTTGCAGATTCCAGAAACTACCACACAAATCTGGAGAGTCCCCAAGGCACATGGAGATATATACACATGTGTACCCTAGCCCCTGGGCTGAGAAGATCTGTGCTGCTATTTCTAAAAAAGTTCCCTCATACAGAGTGAAGTAAGTCAGAAAGAGAAGAACAAATACCGTATATTAACGCATATATTTGGAATTTAGATAAATGGTATAGATGATCGTATTTGCAAAACAGAAATACAGACAGTGATGTAGAGAACATATGGACACCAGAGCGGCGGGGAGGGGGGATGGGATGCATTGGGAGATTGGGACTGACAAACCTACAGAACTGATACTATGTAGAAAATAGATAACTAATGAGAACCTGGCTCCCCGGGTAGCGCAGCTGGTAAAGAATCTGTCTGCAATGTAGGAGACCCCAGTTTGATTCCTGAGGCAGGAAGATCTCAGGAAGATCCCTGAGAAGGGATAGGCTACCCACTCCAGTATTCTTCCCTGATGGCTCAGCTGATAGAGAATCCACCTGCAATGCCGGAGATCTGGGTTCAATCCTTGGGTTGGGAAGATCCCTTGGAGAAGGGAATGGCTACCCACGCCACCATTCTGGCCTGGATAATTCCATGGACTGTTTGGTCCGTGGGGATGCAAAGAGTCGGACATGACTGAGTGACTTTCACTTTAATGAGAACCTACTGTGTAGCACAGGCAACTCAAGGCTCTGTGGTAACCTGATTGGCAAGGAAGTCCAAAAGGGAGGAGATACATGTACCACACTTTCATTTTTCTGCAGAAACTAACACAACATTGTAAAGTAACAGTACTCCAATAGAAATTAATGCAAAAAATAAGCAAAATAAATAAAATAATTCTGTTACTTCCTTTTATTTCTTCTTTGTAGTGAGCTCCCCAGACTTGCTTGTTCCTATGGTCATCTCCTATTCTAACACCATTTTTGTCTGCATCTTTAGTTTCCTGGGGAGAGTAACTAGTATGTCAAACTTTTTAAATTGTGTCAGAATTAAGTATATAGTCCTTGACGAATAAACTGGAGAGGAGTGCTGTCTCATCTTTTCAGCATGAAGGTTGTAATCATGCCTACATTTACTGCCTAAAGACCATTTAAATTAGGCTTTCTGTTTTGGCTGAATTTTGCATAGATCAGGTTTCAGATCCCAGTCTATGGGGAGGTGAAATGTCAACATAAGCCCCTTTAACATAAGCCTGGAGAACCTGATGCTCAGAAAGCTTAGCAACAGAGCTATGTCTAGACTCTGTCTCTTCACTTTAACATTTTTCTGCCTCCCGGCTGTGATTCATGCTCTTTGTACTCTCTGGGCCTCTCCACAAGCTCACCCTTACAGCTCCCTGGCTACATGGACAGGTGAAGTCTCACATCTCTCCCTTCTTCCACCTCTGCCCCCCTTCAAAGTCTGAGATTGCATTGGAATAATGTTCAAACTCTCTGCCTTGTAAACCTGCTCCCCACTCTCCATTTTTCTCCTGCCTCCCAGACAACCTAAAAAAGCATTGAGGACCTGTGACCTGCAAACTCAGTCCCACCCAACCCCTCAGCCAACCCCACTTAAGGCCACCAGACTGAGAACTGCCATATGGGGGGTCTCTTGTCCTCACTCAAGAGAGGGAGGGTGTGGAGGGAATCTCAGGACCGATAGTCCTAAAGCCTCCCCACCTCAAACCTGCCATCGATGGCTTGGTCCATGAAACAGAGCATCTGCTGTGGCTTATCGATTTTTTTCTCTAGTTCTTTTGCCAAGACGGGGACCATAACCTGATTTGCAGCCTGCTTCTTAGAAAATATCCATCCTCCTCCTTGTCTTAAAGGAACCGAGAAGAGAGTTGGTTTTCCTGGTCACCAAAAATGTGCCTGGCACCATGCTGGGTGATCATACATTATTATTATCATACATTATTATTATTACCACTTCATAAATGAGGACTGAGGCTTAGAGGAATGATATTACTTCGTCAGAGGTCATAGAACTGGAGTGTTGGAGCCGCCTGTCTGAAAAGAAGCTGTTCTTATCTATACAGATATAACTCCCAAACCTCCTCCAAGATGAAATTAATACTTTCAGGTATAACTTACTGAATTTATCATCCCCACTGCCTACACTTTCTTGTTTTCACGTCCTACTTATCACATTGACTCTCCTTGGTTATCACCCTGATCTATCTAGAAACAGACTGATGCCCTCATACCTTGCTGGATGCTGTCAGGTAGACACTGGGCCGCCTAACATGAAGGTCAGCTCAACCACAGGGCTTCTCCTTTTGCCCTGGTCCCTGCCTCATCCTTGATTCTTGCCTTTTCTGAAGACTCCCCGCTGAGGTTTCAGGCACGCCTTAGGCTTTTACCCAAGCTGGAGGTCAACGCTTTCTAGCTTATTTTCCATTACTGCCCCATGCCTGGCTTCAGCCAAATGGAACTAATTGCGAGCCGATATGCATCTGCTATGCTGTTCTGTCTCTTTTTTTTTTTTTGCTATGCTGCGCAGCATGCATGATCTTAGTTCCCCTACCAGGATTCGAACCACACCCCTTGCAGTGGAAGTGGGGAGTCTTAACCACTGGACGCCCAGGGAAGTCCTATCCTTGCATTTATTTTCTCTAAAGGACAATTACAAGAGCAGTTTACAGTCAACTAAGGGAGAGGCAAAGAGATTACCCATATACCCCCTGTCCCCACCCATGCATAGCCTTCTCTCCGTTATCAATCTTTCTCATGAGAAACGTATTTTCTTTTTTTTTGGCCAAGGCTGAATGTACATTGACACATCCTTTGCTTTTTTGTTGTTGTTGTTTGTTTGCTTTGCTAGAAATGTCTTTAAAAAAGCTCTAACAGCCCCCACCCTCCCTAGCCCATCCTGAATCTCTGCACGTTTAAATCTCTTTAAGTAGTCTGCTGCATGCGCCTTCTCCCCGCATCCTTTCCTCAGGCACACTTCCACTCCAGCTAGAAGCAAGTGCCATTATACATGGCCTCCCAGAGCACTTTACTTGTATTTCTCCTGAGGCATCTCACCAGAATTCAAACATAAACAGCACACTGAACAAATCTGTTATGTCAGCTGTAGTCATAAAATAATACTGTTTTTGCCTGTCATTGTCCCTTTAAGCCTGATCAAAGAAATTAGCTCTTCCCTGCTCCTGATGAAAACTCCTGCAAAACTTTGACTTTTCTGATCATTCCTAGTTAAGAAAAAGTTCTACGTTTTCTGCCAGTAACAAAACACAGTCTCAATTTGGATGAGAATGCCAGCTCAGGATTCACCAGCAGTTGAACCATCTGTGCTGTGCTTTGTGGCTGAGTCCTGTCCGACTCTCTGAGACCTCATGGACTGTAGCCTGCCAGGCTTCTCTGTCCATGGGGATTCTCCAGATGAGAATACTGAAGTGGGTTGCCATGCGCTCCTCCAGGCGATCTTCCAACTCTGGGGTGGAACCCAGGTCTCCCACACTGCAGGTGGATTCTTTACTGTCTGAGTCACCGGGGAAGCCAAACCACCATCACTATCACCTTCCATCCAAGGCTGCCTGCAGGCAATGTGCTGTCTTCAAGATAGAGTTTGGCTTCCTGTATCTTTCTCATTCCTGTCTTCCTTCACCCACTAATTGCTGTTTCTAATCAACCTCCATCACCACAGTTAAAGTATGAGAGATAGATCTTTCAAAGGAAAGATCTCTTTGACTGAATCAAAAGAGACTGTGGCCAACATTGAAAGCTGACTCCTTCTCTAAGATCACTTTTGTAGGTTCTTCAGAGACACTCCCACTCTGAAGTCTTCTCCTGACCCCCTGATGCAGCTCTGTTCCAACCTGCCACTCCTTTTTAGCCCCTGGGCATCTAACGGTCCACCTCCAGCACTTCTCTGCAGACGCCCCATTGCTCTGGGGACGCCATCTTGGAACAGAATCTATGAAGCCAAGAAGCAGGTTGATTTCACTACAACAGTAACTTCCCTTTGCTCCTACCTTCTGAACAGCTAACTAGTTATGCTATATCCCCCTCCAAATTTCTCAGAATTGAGGGAGACTTCAGTCTGTTGTGTTCCCCTCGCAAACTCAGAAGGTAGAGGTCAAGTTCTCCAGGTTGTCTTGTACAAGTCAGTCTTACTAGAATTTAGGTGAAGTGGCAGACAGCCTGTAGCCTTTATCCTTAGGGATACTGGTGAAAACAAAGCATGGTTTGAAAATTTTTAATTAATTTTTAAAGAAGAAATCCTCCTAAGGTAATTCTCTCTCAATTTACACTTTGAGACCTTTTATATCCTCTTTGTAGCTAAGAAGATTTTAGAATATAGAACATATTTTTGAAGCTCTATACAGTCAGCAAAAACAAGAATGGGAGCTGACTGTGGCTCAGATCATGAACTCCTTATTGCCAACTTCAGACTGAAATTGAAGAAAGTAGGGAAAGCCACTAGACCATTCAGGTATGACCTAAATAAAATCCCTTAAAATTATACAGTGGAAGTGACAAATAGATTCAAGGGATTAGATCTGATAGAGTACCTGAAGAACTATGGACGAAGATTCATAAAATTGTACAGGAGGCAGTGATCAAGACTATCTCCCCAAAAAAGAAATGCAAAAAGGCAAAATGGTTGTCCAACGAGGCCTTACAAATAGCTGAGAAAAGAAGAGAAGCTAAACACAACGGAGAAAAGGAAAGATATATCCATTTGAATGCAGAGTTCCAAAGAACGGCAAGGAGAGATAAGAAAGCCTTCCTCAGTGATCAATGCAAAGAAATAGAGGAAGACAATAGAATGGAAAAGACTAGAGATCTCAAGGGAATATTGCATGCCAAGATGGACAGATAAAGGACAGAAGTGGTATGGGCCAAACAAAGCAGAAGATATTAAGAAGAGGTGGCAAGAATACACAGAAGAACTGTATAAAAAAGATCTTCATAACCCAGATAATCATGATAGTGTGATCACTCATCTAGAGCCAGACATCTTGGAATGTGAAGTCAAGGGGGCCTTAAGAAGCCTCGCTGCGAACAAAGCTAGTGGAGGTAATGGAATTCCAGTTGAGCTATTTCAAATCCTAAAAATGATGCTGTGAAAGTGCAGCACTCAATATGCCAGCAAATTTGGAAAACTCAGTAGTGGCCACAGGACTGGAAAAGGTCAGTTTTTATGCCAATCCCAAAGAAAGGCAATGCCAAAGAATGTTCAAACTACTGCACAATTGCTCTCATCTCACACGCTAGTTCCAAGTCAGGCTTCAACAGTATGTGAACCATGAACTTCCAGATGTTCAAGCTGGATTTAGAAAAGGCAGAGGAACCAGAGATGAAATTGGCAACATCTGTTGGATCATCGAAAAAGCATGAGAGTTCCAGAAAAACATCTACTACCCCAAAGCTTTGACTGTGTGGATCACAACAAACAGGAAAATTCTTAAAGACATGGGAATACCAGACCACCTGACCTGACTCCTGAGAAATCTGTATGCAAGTCAAGAAGCAACAGTTAGAACCAGATATGGAACAATGGACTGGATCCAAATTGGGAAAGGAGTATGTCAAGGCTGTATATTCTCACTCTGCTTAATTCACTTATATGCAGAGTTCATTATGCGAAATGCCAGGATGAAGCACAAGCCGGAATCAAGATTGCCAGGAGAAATACCAATAACCTCAGATATGCCGATGACACCACCCATATGGCAGAAAGCAAAGAAGAACTAACGAGCCTTAAGATGAAAGTGAAAGAGGAGAGTGAAAATGTTGGCTTAAAACTCAACATTCAAAAACCTAAGACCATGGCATCTGGTCCCATCACTTCATGGCAAATAGATGGGGAGACAATGGAAATAGTAACAGACTATTTTTTAGGGCTCCAAAATCACTACAGATGGTGACTGCGGCCATGAAATTAAAAGACACTTGCTCATTGGAAGAAAAGCTATGACCAACCTAGACAGCATATTAAACAGCAAAGACATTACTTTGCCAACAGTCTGTCCAGTCAAACTATGGTTTTTCCAGTAGTCATGTATGGATGTGAGTTGGACTATAAAGAAAGCTGAGTGCTGAAGAATTGATGCTTTTGAACTGTGGTGTTGGAGAAGACCCTTGAGAGTCCCTTGGACTGCAAGGAGATCCAACCAGTCAATCTTAAAGGCAATCAATCCTGAATATTCCTTGGAAGGACTGATGCTGAAACTGATACTCCAATACTTTGGCCACCTGATGCAAAAAACTGACTCACTGGAAAAGACTCTGATGCTGGGAAAGATTGAAGGCAGGAGGAGAAGAGGATGACAGAAGATGAGATGGTTGGATGGCATCACCAACTCGATGGACATGAGCTTGAGTAGGCTCTGGGAGTTGGTGATGGACAGGGAAGCCTGGTGTGCTGCAGTCCATGGGGTTGCAAAGAGTCAGACACGAGTGAGTGACTGAACTGAACTAAACATATTTTAAATAATCCTTTGTAAACCTCCACCTTGATCTTGTATTTAACTTTGGAATTTCACCTCTATTAGACCTGTCTCAGTTCAGTTCAGTTCAGTTGCTCAGTCGTGTCTGACTCTTTGTGACCCCATGAATCACAGCACGCCAGGCCTCCCTGTCCATCACCAAATCCAGGACTTCACCCAAACTCATGTGCATCGAGTTGGTGATGCCATCCAGCCATCTCACCCTCTATAGTCCCCTTCTCCTCCTGCCCCCAATCCCTCCCAGCATCAGGGTCTTTTCCAATGAGTCAACTCTTCGCATGAGGTGGCCAAAGTATTGGAGTTTCAGCCTCAGCATCAGTCCTTCTAATGAACACCCAGGCATGATTGTCTAGACACTTCCAATTTAACATCCTGTGACGCCAGCTAGAACCCAGCTAGTTATACGGATAGCCTACTCCCATAGGAGACTATACACTGCCTGAGGACAGAGACAATATCTGATTCATCTTACTTTTCTCACAACATCTAAAGTTGAACATCCTCCCTAGTAGGGAATATAAAGCTATTGCTTCCTGGGATGGGCATCCTTGGTCGAATGTTTTCTTGCAGCTACTAGCATTCAAGATCAACAATGGGGCTATTTTTGCATACCCTGTTAATGATCCCCAATTCAAAACTATTAAATATGTGAGAGAGACCACTTGGTCTTCATCTGATCCTATTTCTTTTTTCTCTTGGCAGCCATTTAAGGCTTCATTTTCCAGTGTCCTTTGCAGTTAAATGAGGTCTTATGATGGGGTTCCAGCCAATGGAATGAAGGCAGAAGGGCCATACAACCCCTTGCAGGTGTAGCCTGAGGTAACCTCCCACGAAGTCCTCTGTGATTGGCTCCCTTTGGTGGGCTGAATGCAGAGAAGGTAGGGGCCCTGGAAATAGCAAAGCCACATGTTGCAAGTAGCTTGGGTCCTTGAGTGACTTCTTGGAGCAGAGCCCTCCCACCTTCCTCATCCTCACACCACTGGACTATGTGAGTAACAGACACACCTTTTAGTGATAAGCCACTGAAATGTGGATATTGTTTATTACAGAACTATGCCCATTCTTCCCAGGTGGCACTAGTGGTAAAGAACCCGCCTGCCAATGCAGGAGATGCAAGAGATGAGAGTTCGATCCCTGGGTTGGGAAGATCCCCTGGAGAAGGGAATGGCAATCCACTCCAGTATTCTTGCGTGGAGAATCCCATGGACAGAGGAGCTTGGAGGGCTACAGTCACAGGGTCACACAGAGTTGGGCATGACTGAAGTAACTTAGTAAGCACATATGCCCATTAACTAACACAGAGGTCTAGATTCTCATAATATACTCATAAAAGCAACCTAGGGAAATTCTCCTAGGAAGAATTTTGTCAGCTCGCCAGAGCAGTGTATTTCCTTGGGTTCCAGGTAACATGATCTATTTCTTTCTGTGACAGTTTACATGATCCCACCTGATATATAAATTTCGTAACTCTTTTTAGGTTAAGTGACTTCCTTTTTAGTTAAAAGGAATATAGAGGAAGTCGTTTCTTTTCCCATAATTTCCTCAGAAACGACAGGCTTGTAGGTTTAGAATTCATTTTTAAGAAAAAAATGTTTATTGGGTATGAAGTTATAGAATGGGCATGATTGTGGAATGCTAACTTTGGGACTTGGCCTCTTGTTTTGAAGGACTGCAGTTCGGGATGTGGTAGGCTGTATTTTTGGAGGAGGAGAGAAACAAGTTCATTCAACCATGCAAATTAAATTACAAGACTTGGAATCATTATTTCTGTGAAAATGTGATCTCCATACTGTGTTAGTTCTGACATTCTTTTCAGATTTTCACCATAACAGTTCCATTTGGCCTTTAAATAACACAGGATCAGTGAAATGTCTCTAGTGAAAGAGATGATGTATTAAATTCCAAGGCTGATTTTGAATATCTTTGCTTCAGTATTCTAAAGTTAAAAGTACCTTGAATGAAACACCATGTAATCAAAGAACAGGGGAACTATTATTGATGAGTATAAAATCCTACATTTGTAGAGCTTAAATTAGTCTCAAAATCCATCTTGGACAGCAGTGTGTTATCCTATTTTTAATAAAATATAAGAAAAGTGATTGCAGTGATTGTATATTTTCTATTACTATCTGTTTCAATATTTAATAACACTGAACTGTACTAATTCTTTATGTTTGAATTAAATCATTCATGTAGTCATCTAAAGATGTATATTTTCATTCTTTCATGAGGAAGAACTGTTATCACTGTTTCATCAATTTTGAAAAATGTTAGCTTTTTATCTTTTAAGCATACCAAAGGAAGATGGAAGCTTGCACTCTTAGGTTAAAGATCTTCAGTTTAAGGAGTTGTTACCAACTGCTGCATTGATTTCACAATGGCTTTGGGATTCTTGACATAGCTAGAAACTAGCTACAGATTTTATAGAAAAATTGCTGGAAAAGTTGATGATGGTGATCAACCACACAGTATTGAAAACATATTCCAATGATGATAGATTTAATATTTATTGAGAACTTTTATACGCCAGTCACTAGGTACATGAAAAGGATATTATTTTGATTTTTTTATGAGCATCTGGATGATTTATCAGTTTGGGGGTGGTTCCTGAATACTCGTTTCTTTATAATTTTCAGTTCTTAAAGTATAACGCTGGAACCCCATGGGTATTCTTCCAACTGTATTTGCTAAGAAGTTCATTTAGGGAGTCAGTACCACCATCAGCTGCTGTGATACTGATTATGCAAATTAAAAGTTAATGGATTCACAGGAAATGCTACAGAACATAAAACCTGATAACTGCCTTACAACAGCCTATAATCTGGTATCTAGCAAAATCCAGCCTTCTCAATTCATGTCAATCACACATATTTTAACATAGGAAAGGAGTGTTGCTCAAGTCACACTTCAAATACCCAATAGTTCCAAATCAAGTAAGTTTGCATTGACAGTTGAGATATAATTTATATACTGAGGGCCAAGGGAGTGTGCAAAGAAATATTTTGTGTGAAAGGTGGCAGGAGGGAACGATCAACAAGTTTCTCAACTAGCAGGGAGATGCAAGTCCTATTAGAAAGAAAGAAGGAGGCAGCAGGTGTCAGAGGTAATGTGGAACAGGTTATATGGGCAGAGACCCATGAGACCCATGAATCTGGACCAGATGAAGAGCAACAGTGGGTCAGCGGAATGCCACAAAAGAGGAAAGAAAGAAGAACTCAAGGGCTTCCCTGTGGCTTGGTGGTAAAGAATCTGCCTGCCAATGCAGGAGACTCCGGTTCAATCCCTACTCTGGGAAGATCCCACTTGCTGAGGAGGAACAAAGCTTGTGCACCACAACTACTGAGCCTGTGCTCTAGAGCCTATGAGCCAGAGCTACTGAGCCCACAAGTCTCAGCTACTGAAGCCCACGTGCCTAGAGCCCGTGCTCCATAACAAACGAAGCCACCACAACGAGGAGCCTGTGCAGCACAACCAGAGAGTAGCCCCGACTTCCCCCAGCTAAAGAAAGCTTACGCACAGCAACAAAGACCCAGCACAACCAGAAGTAATTACATACATACAACTTTTTAAAAGGAGCTCAATGAACAACTGGAATGAAGTGGCCAGTCTACCCAGGATGAAAGGAAGTTTAACCCAGGTCTCCAGGGATGGGCAAAAAGGATTGAGACAGAAGTAGAAACGGTAGGACGCAAGTATAGAACACAAGAAATAGTAGAGTCACATAGCAGAGGGATGGCTATGTAAAATCAAGTCATCAATGAGGAAGAACAGCTTTAGAATTAAAAATGAATGGCTGTATACTTTAAGGACATTTAACATATCTTTATTGTTTATCTCCATATTCACTTATGAAATTTAGAAGTGTGAAGTCTACAACATTAACAATGGTCAAATGGGAACTTCCAGTGTCCTTTCAAACATCCCTGCTACATCCAGCAACTTACTGATTTCTAAAGACC
Source organism: Oryx dammah (assembly GCF_014754425.2). Classification (NCBI taxonomy): domain Eukaryota; kingdom Metazoa; phylum Chordata; class Mammalia; order Artiodactyla; family Bovidae; genus Oryx; species Oryx dammah. The sequence continues at coordinate 58,321,453 of NW_024070194.1, forward strand.
TTCTGTTTCTGACATCCTTGACCAAATATAATAAATAATGGGTGAAAGTGATAACTAATGAGAACACAGTGTATAGCACAGAGAACTCTACTTAATGTACTGTGGTGACCTGAATAAGAAGGAAGTTCAAAGGGGAAGGGATAAAAAATATATATATAGCTGATTCACTTTATTGTACAGTAGAAACTAATACACCATTGTAAAGCAACTATACTCCAATAAAAATTAATTTTAAAAACTAACTAAATAATAAGTAATGAATATGAGGTCTTTGTCCTGCTTTTCCTCTAATCTAGTTATTCTCTAGTTACATTGCAGCAACTTAAATTGAAAAACAAAAATAACCAAAATCCTAAGGCAGAACCATCTGCTCTGGGATTTTCTGTACATTTCTCACCAGCTCAGGATGGCCCACCTCTAGTGTTCATCCCACGTGACCCAGGCAGAATGAGATGGCTTCCCTACGAAGTGTCTTTGGACGAAATTTTAGGTAAAGTAGGTTTAATTCAGATTTTGCTTAAAAGAGCTCCGTTATTTTTAACGACCAGGCCCAGTGAGGGTCTTGGCTATGAGAGTTTAGGTAATAACACTAAACATGCAGTATTTATCGTTAACGCAAAATTATTAACGTGGTTTATGAAACTACTAGTGACTCTTTTATCTCCAGCCTTTGGCCCTAGCTACTCCTGGTTCAGGCTTGATAAGCTTGGGGCTTAGAGCTTGTCTTAATTGGTGATGGAAAACTATGTTCCGTTCCTCCTGAGACTGTATGCGCCTTAGTCACAGATGCCAATTAAAAGCTTTGCTGGAGAACTAGAGGAATGCACAGCACAGGGAGAGGCCCGGAAGCCCCTTTCACATCCCGCATGGGTGAATAAGCCTCTATGGCCTGCCAAGCCTCACATCAGTAGGTCATGTGCGTCAGCATACTGGATCGACACAAGCTGCAGAAAAATTCTGAGGTCAGCATTTTCTGGAGCCAGCCCTTTTCATTCCAGCTGATAAGGATTTAAACATGTTCATTAGCCTTGCTGATCCCAGTCCTTCTAAATGACAAACATATTATAATTATTTTTAAAGACAAGTAACATTATCTAGTGTACAGTCCATATTTGATAATTTTTCTATAAATGATTATCATTGACCCTTGTATATCCCTCCTGTGATCATCCGGGGTCAAGTAGAGGTTAATGTTCTGGCAAACCACTTACAATCCAGAGGAGCAACTGTTTTGGTAAGGATTACAGCCATTGTAAACCGCTGATGAGGGTTTGAAACGGTAATTCATAATTAAGAAAATAAAAAGACTCAGCGTCTGTGCTCTGATCATGCAGCTAACAACAGACTCCACCTCAGCCTAAACACAGAATGAAACCCAGTGAAGGGATGGGTTTATTTTTGTAATAATTTGTTTTAATATTTAATCTAAAATAACATGGTGAGGCCTCAGAAATAGCTTTGGGTATCAAGTGTTGAAAGAATATTCATTCTTTTTTTAAAATGAATCCTTTGTTTTTATTTCAACTGTGTCTTATTACTAAGTTGTTGCTTCCAAAGAGAGTTTTGGAGTAAAATATCACAAAATTATTACATGTTAAACAGAAACTATAAAAACTTCCAACAGTGTATATTTTGAAATATGTCATATCTAGATAGAATTCAAAAGTTAAGATTCTCTTTAGTCCACTAATTATTTTGCTTGGCGATGTGTTCTTTGGCATGTCATAAGAATCACGTGTGGACAAAGCAGATTGAGAAAGAGTTACAGCAATAAAAGTTGAATACAATTCCTTTCATGTCTGTGGACTTGCTCAGATGCTACAGTGAAGAAGAACAGGCAAGCATCCTGAGAATTAAGCAACTTTGATTTTTATGATTTGTTACAAAGCTGCTCAGAGGCTATGAGATTTGTTGGGAAAATTTCTCAAGGTAGTAGAAAAATTACAGAATTCTATGGTCAGTAAGGGCTTTGGGATTTTCATTATAACCTTTAAAGACTTCTCACTATTTCAGAAAATATTATTTGTTCCTCTGTAGCACACTCCTCACAAATTTTTCAAACTAGGATATAGCCCCTCCCCATCCCATTATCCTCCACACACCGGGCTGCGGTTGAGTTTATTGTGTTAGTTCAAAAGAATGCAGCTCCTCAGCAGTTATACAGCAAAACATTCAAGGGCACATTAATGATTTTCAAGTTGATTTTTGGATAGACTACATTTCTACAAAAGCTGGCAAGAAAATTTTGCATGGAGCATATGATTTGTGAAATTCTTAGGCTTTTTTTTTAATGTCAAAAAGGTCAAAGTAGGACTCCTTGTTCTGAAATTTTTTTCTCAATAAAATTTGAAAACCTTCCCACTACAAATACTCAGAAATAACAGATAAACAGACATCATTCTTTTCTCAGTAAATGCATTACTGAGCTTGCAAAAAAAAAAAAAAAAAAAGAGAGAGAGAGAGAGCAAGAGTGAGAGAAAAAGCAAGCAAAAAGAAAGAGAATGCCAGGTGTAAGATCTGTGGATCTAAAATGCGGTGTGGTAAGGGCACAGAGAGTGGTCTGCATCAGCAAAATTTACAGAGCCCAGTAACCCAGTCAGTCCTAAAAGAAATCAACCCTGAATATTCACTGGAAGGACTGATGCTGAAGCTGAAGCTCCAATACTTTGGCCACCTGATGCAAAGAGCTGACTCATTGGAAAAGACCCTGATTCTGGGAAAGATGGAAAGCAGGAGAAGGAGGCAACAGAGGATGAGATGGTTAGATGGCATCATTGACTCAGTGGACATGAGTTTGAGCAACTCCCTAAGACAGTGAAGGAAAGGAAGACTGGCGGGCTGCAGTCCATGGGGTCATAAAGAGTCAGACATGACTGAGTGATTGAACAATAGTAACCCAGAAGGTTGGGTTTAAATTCCTATGTAAGGGTATGGACAGGTGATGCAGTCCCAGCAACTGGACACAATAATGCCTGTCTGATCTTTACCAAGCAGTGGGAAAAGATAGTGTCAGAATTTATAATCAGGGTTGTATGTGTGGTCCAGGAATATCTGAGTCAAGAAATTAGCCTAAGGATTAATCCTAGGACACCAAATACAAAATGTCCCTGAAAGAGACACTCTGGTTGCACATTTTTATACAGTATTCCCTACTAATAATGAATTCATTGTCCTAAATCACACATCACATGAAGAGACAACCCATCAGAAGATCAAACCACCAGGCACAACAAATAGAAGACTCTGAATTCTAAAACTTTTGGATAAATGAACAAAATAACAGATTATTTCATATAAATTTTAAACAACTAACACTAAATAAAATACAAACCATATGGAAAGAAAGACATAGTATTAAAATAACGGTAGGTAGACTATCTAGAAATGAAAAATACAGCAATGGAATGAGAAATTCAATGGAGAGGTAAAATAGCTCTTTAGACCCAAGTGAAGGAATTTCCTGATGGTCCAGTGGTTAGGAGCTGGCGCTTTCACTGCTGAGGGCCCAGGTTCAATCCCTGGGTATGAAAGGTAGGTTTAAGGAAGCAACTCAGAATGTAGCAAAGTAAGATAAAGGGATAAATATAAAGTTGAGACAGCATAAATTGAACAAGAAAATTCAACATGTCTCATATGAATTTCAGACAGTAAACAGAATTACTGAAGCATCAAGATTCCAAGATATATGCCTGTATATGTCCCAGAATTGACAAAATGTATGATTCCTACAAGTTAGGAAGAAATCAAGATAAAGGAAAGATAAATTCATGAGATGTATTGTAGTGAAACAGCAAAACTACAAAGTCAATAGAGTCCTTAAGAGCAACTGGTGAGGAAAGATAAGTTATACCAAGGAAAACCAAAAAAAGATATGCATAAGAGGTAAAATTTGATCATACATCACATCATACAGAAATATAAATTCTAGACAGACTCAAGACTTCATTGGGAAAAAATATAACCATAAGACTTTTTGAAGATAGAAAAATAGCTTTACAAAATCATGTAGGAAAATATTTACAATTTCTCACCATACAACCCATAAAGGAAAATATTGACAGATTGAACCATACTTAAAATTTTAAACTACTACATATGATAATAACACAAATAAGTGAAAAGACAAGTTATTGACCAGGGCAGCTATTTGCCAGTTATATGTCCCCTCTCACAATTACTCTCCAGAAAGTAGAGAAAGTGCCTACAAATCAATAATAAAAGATAATTAAAGAGAAAAAATAGGTAAAATATACCACACATAGTTCTCAATGGAAGGCACTAGAATGCTCAATAACATTATATAAACATACTCAGCTTCACCAGTAATTAGAAAGTTCTGGCACCCAAGAGATTAACAAAACAAAATGTCTTATAATACCCAGGGTTGGAAAAGACACGGGGAAATAGAAATGCTAAGTCAGTGGTTCTTAACCCTAGTTATACATTAGAATCACTGAGAGAACTTGGAAAAAAATATCAGTCTTGTCTCTCATCCCCAGAGATTCTGATTTAATGGGTCTGAAGTGGAACGTAGGCATCGGTGATTTTAAAATACTGGCTAGGTGATTCTTTCTGTGGCCAGAGATCAGAACTACTGCTCAACACTGTTGGTGGTCAAATAAACAAGCAGCGTTTGGAGAAGAGTTTAACAATCTCTAGGGAAGATGTGTCTCCCTATGACCTGACAATTCAACTTCTAGGTTGAACTCTTACTTGAGAAATTCTAGCTGAAGTGTAAGAAGATATGCATAAAGACCATAGCTGTACTGTTTAGATATCAAAACTTCCGAGAGAGTGCAAATATGCCTCAGTAAGAAAACAGATAAATCAACTTTGGATTATTTATGTAATGTGATAGTATCCTGCAGCTATAACAAAATCAACTATATATATATATATCAACATGGATATATCTCCAAAACAACTTTGAATAAAAATAAAGAATATATAAATATAAAAGACAATGCTTTATATATTTTAAAATTTGAACACTAACAGTATAACCACAAATAGATATTAGATATGACCTCAAATATATATACATCCATGTCTGGAACTGAAAGCCCACCCTCCACACACATATACTAACACACACATACATAACAACACTAAAGTATCAGTTCAGTTCAGTTCAGTTCAGTCGCTCAGTCGTGTCTGACTCTTTGCGACCCCATGAATCACAGCACGCCAGGCCTCCCTGTCCATCACCAACTCCCGGAGTTCACTCAAACTCACGTCCATCGAGTCAGTGATGCCATCCAGCCATCTCATCCTTTGTCGTCCCCTTCTCCTCCTGCCCCCAATCCCTCCCAGCATCAGAGTCTTTTCCAATGAGTCAACTCTTCACATCAGTTGGCCAAAGTACTGGAGTTTCAGCTTTAGTATCAGTCCTTCCAAAGAACACCCAGGACTGATCTCCTTTACAATGGACTGGTTGGATCTCCTTGCAGTCCAAGGGACTCTCAAGAGTCTTCTCCAACACCACAGTTCAAAAGCATCAATTCTTCAGTGCTCAGCTTCCTTCACAGTCCAACTCTCATATCCACACATGACTACTGGAAAAACCATAGCCTTGACTAGACAGACATTCGTTGGCAAAGTAATGTCTCTGCTTTTCAATAGGCTATCTAGGTTGGTCATAACTTTCCTTCCAAGGAGTAAGCGTCTTTTAATTTCATGGCTGCAATCACCATCTGCAGTGATTTTGGAGCCCCCCAAAATAAAGCCTGACACCGTTTCCACTGTTTCCCCATCTATTTCCCATGAAGTGATGGGACCGTATGCCATGATCTTGGTTTTCTGAATGTTGAGCTTTAAGCCAACTTTTTCGCTCTCCTCTTTCACTTTCATCAAGAGGCTTTTTAGTTCCTCTTCACTTTCTGCCATAAGGGTGGTGTCATCTGCATATCTGAGGTGATTGATATTTCTCCTGGCAATCTTGATTCCAGCTTGTGCTTCTTCCAGCCCAGCGTTTCTCATGATGTACTCTGCATAGAAGTTAAATAAGCAGGGTGACAATATACAGCCTTGACATACTCCTTTTCCTATTTGGAACCAGTCTGTTGTTCCATGTCCAGTTCTAACTGTTAGCTAATTAGTGACCTGTAAACCATTTTTTGATTTCAGTTCCCTCATACATACTGTGAAGGAGTTGGATAAGATGATTCAAAATCTACCCTAGTTTCAAATTTCAGCAATTCTCAAGTTGTGAAAGGATAGTATTTCTGAATTCAATTCTTCTCTCTCCTTATCAAATATTCACACTCACGTTATAGCAATACATTTGTTCCCAAATGTAGTCATGGATTATCCCAGAAAGCAATGCCCTAAGTGGTAGTCAATTAACAATCGATTACATCAAAGATGTAATCAAGGCAGCAAATTAGCTTAAAATGTTTCCATGACCCAGAAACATATAAAAAGAAAAAGAAAGTGTTATTAAGTCCCCATAGACTTCCATTTCCTAATTTATAAATGTATTATTTCTTCACTCATTTATTCTTGATTATTTCATATGTTATTTGTCCTGAATCATCACCTATAAAGCAGCTTCTTCCAATTTGTTATATGTTCATAAAATTTTTATAACAGTAGGCATTAATAGCAAATTTACTGAAAATATATGCTTTACGATTGGAAAAAAAAAAAATCTGAGCCTTCCTCCATACTCTCTGCCTTCTGGTAGTTTGAAAGACGGTTCTAAGCGTCTGATTTGCTCTCAGTGAAAATCCAGCCCGACATGAACAGTTAAACACACTTGCTCATGAATGTGCTATTTTCTCCCCAGGAATTTGATGCCTTTAGCCAACAATTTAATTATCCCCATAACCCTGCAGAAAGTGAAGGACAGAAAAGCATGGTGTGAGGTGCAGTCACACTTTACAGACAGGCTAAGGCAGAGCACAGAGAAACGAAATCCATTTCCAATACAAGTCCTAATGCTCACTGCTGAAGTCCCAATTTCTCCCCCACTCCAACCCAGGCCACTGCCTATGCTCTCTCAGAAATGTTATCCACAAATGAAGTCATATAGAAAGGAGCCTGGACAACCTGTAACCTTGGTCATTAGGTGAATGAAAGAAACAAAGACAGCAAAGAGCAAGAAGACAGGATACTAGTTGATAGGAACTTTTCTTGAATCTTTGTTGTTCCTCCTCCATTGAACCGCTGTTCCTCCTCCAATGAACCTCCTCTACTGAACTTGTTTCTCCTCCATTGTGAAGGAGGCTCTCTGCACTACATGCATTACAGGTTAGGCAGCGAAAATTTAATGTCCTATGTGTCATAGAATATTTAGCATCACCCCTGGCAAAAGAAGGCACTCAATACGTGTTAGATGTCATCATCATCGTTACCTGCTAGTACCACAGGACACAGCACTTCAGATTTGTCCAACCATGAGTTTATAAAGAGCAGCCCAAGGCAAAGGAAACCTTCTTTCTACAGAGGAAAATCTCCATGCTTGCAGAGATGACCTGATGACCTGATGGCTTCTGAGATGCAGCAATGTAATTTCCAGGCTTCCCTGGTGGCTCCGCAGTAAAGAATCTGCCTGCAAATGCAGGAGACGCAGGTTCCATCTCTGGGTGGGGAAGATCCGTTGGGGTAGGAAATGGCAACCCACTCCAGAATTCTTTCCTAGGAAATCCCATAGACAGAGAGGAGCCTGGTGGGCTACAGTCTATGGGGTCGCCAAGAGTCGGACATGACTTAGTGACTAAAGCAATAACGACAACAAATGTAATTTCCATTATTGAGGGAGAGAAATTATAGAGGTCCACTCTCACTTAGCAGGCAGATAGTAGCATGCTTAAATAAGTCAAAATCTTTTCTTAACTGGTGAAGGAGGAGTGTGACAAGTAGGAAAGCTCATATTCTTCATGGCTCTCTTTTGTAAGGGTCAAGCCCCCAAACTGCCCTCACTGATGGGTAGCCAGCCTCTATAACCAGGGCAATTAGGGCAACACTATGCCCCATAAAAGAAGCACAAATCTTTAGGCACAATTAAATCAGGAAGCAAGTAATTCCTCTAAAAGTAACAGTTTTCCAGGAAAGCAAAGACCAGACTCTCACGTGGCTGCATCTTTCTCAGGTCCCAGCTCACCCCACACTTTTGGGCCATCCAAGATTACACCATTACCACTAACACTCTCAAAAGTGGGCCACAGATTCCTGTTGCTCTCAACAGGACTTAACCCTTGGACTACATTTAGCTGCTACACAACATGTAGGGAAAAATTTTAAAGCTACCTATGGAACTGAAATAACATCTTCTCCTAAGGGAAATAACAGATGGCTTGGCAGATAATGATCTTTAACTGACAGGCTACTCAGTAACGAGGCCAGTGCCGGGAGCACTTGGCTTTGGAAACCAGTGATGAACTGGAATCATGCTTCTTAGAGGACAAGGCAGACCGTCTCTACAGACGAGGGGAAGTTGGAGGGAGGAAGGAATGCAACACCCTTTATTCGTGGAAGGGGCTTTCACTTTTATCTTTCTTTTGAAAACATCATTTCAGACCAGCTGGTGTACAGAGAACTGTGGCCTGGATGATGGCTTTAGGGGGAACCAGGGTGCAGAGAAGGCCCAGCTCATTCTGATTGTTCATTCTCATCCAAAGATCAACCAGACATGGCCTGACTTTGAAAGCAGCCAGCTCTTTGTTTACTATTGCTGGGGAGGTAGCCATCCTCCCATAAACTGATGGCAGCTACCACATCAGGAGGGGAGGGCAGGGGTGGGGAGGTGAAGGGGATTAGGAATCGGGAGGGAAACAGGACATCTTGACCACGTCTAGTTTCCTCCCCAGTGACAACCTGATCCTGCTAGATCAGCTTGACAGCTCTTGCCTCCTGGAATCCGGAGGAGGCAACAGCACATGCGCAGCTGGAGCTCAGTTTAATAGAGTAATCAAAAAAGATAATATCCGCTGAGATATTTTAATGTTTCAATGCCCTTTTGCCATTAAGATTTTTTTCCCCACATTTGCTACATGATTTCATCATATTTTCAAAAGAAAGTTCACAAGAGTCAGAGCTGTAATGATTTTCACCTTGGAGATTTACAGGACCTGCAGCAAATCTCCCTAAATATTCTAGAGAAGTCCACAAACGTTGATTTGCCTGTCAGGGCAACCATGCTCTTTTCAGAGGACATTTCTTACTGGCTTCTTTTTCAATCTAAAATAGAGTCTACATTACTAGAGGAAATGAGGCAAAAGATACTCACTTGAGACACTAAGGAAATTAAGTGATTCTTGGCATAAAAACATAAACATTGCTACAAATATTACCTGCTACCTGCTAAACAGTGTTAAGAGCAGAACATTTCATATCTCATCTTGTAATTAATTTATGAGCTAGCAAATCATTTATATTTAGAATCCAACTGTTCACTGAGATTACAATATGCAAAGAAGATGCTTATTAGGGGATTAAAAAGGAAGAGAAGAAAACAATAAAGGCAAAGTACTTACTTGCCTGTGATATTTTAAAAATAATCCCGAATTTCAAACGTCTTTTTTTGTTTAAGAGCAAAGACTAACCTGAGCTATAATCCTTTGGTCCTCAGGGTAAACTCCATTCCTCCATAGGACAAATCTTTGAGAAATCTTCTTTTGATATTTATTTCTCCCCGTATCCAAGCTCTACTAGGAAGCAGTCAAAAGCAAAAGATTGTCCTTACAAAATAAAATGAAATGAAAAAAGGCCACGAAGTCCAGAATATAAGCAGCAAAGGAGAAATAAAACTTCTCCCAAACTAATATCTAATTCAGAAGAGTAACTGCTCTCCTATCTCTGTCTGTGGGCGTCCTCTTGTGTTCCTGGTAGCATTTCTCATCATCCAGCCAGTGCTGTTTTACAGCAACACGAGGATGTTTGTAGAGAAATGAACTCATTCTCTGAAGCTCCTTGTAGTAAAGGAAAACATATGGAGGATTTCCTGCTGAGGCTTCCCTACCGAGGCACAAATTCGAGGGGGTGTGGAATTTACTTGTTAAGGCTCTCTGTTTTCTAGACTCAGCAGTATCTGCTCAGCAATGAGCCCACATGGGCTGCTGCTGCTGCTCTGCAGAGAACTCTCTGATTCTGCAATACCCGCCCCCCCCGCCCTCCACAGAGGACCTGGAGGAAGAGGGTCAAGAGAATGCTAGTGCCCCACTTGTCAGTTCCTGTTTCAACCACATCTGACCTCCAGGACAGGCAAATGCACATGAGGACATTCTGCTGGACGTTCCATTGGAACACAGGCTTCTTCCCCCACCCCACCCTTTTTTCTCCTCCTGTCCCTTCATCTTCACCTCCTGATTTCTTTCTTTCTTTTTAAAATAATTGATTTGGCTGCTCTGGGTCTTAGTTGCAGCATGTGGGATCTAGTTCCTTAACCAGGGATCGAACCCAGGCCCCCTGCATTGGGAGTTCCGAATCTTAACCACCAATTTTAGGGCAAGTTCCTCGCCTCCTGATTTCTTATCTGAGATAAACAGTTTCCAAGTCCGTGTACTTTGCAATCACATTCCTGAAATTAATTTAAAATGTTACCAATGCTTCCTTTCCCCTTCCACCCTTCTTCCTTTGAAAGTATAGTTCTTATAGCATAAGGAGCTATATTCAGTATAGTTAAACTATACGGAATACTATGAACTATAATGTGATAAACTATAATGAAAAAGAACGTGTGTGTATATATATATATATATATATATGTGTGTGTGTGTGAGAGTCACTTTGCTGTGCAACAGTAATTAATACATTGTAATTCAACTATATTTCAATTAAAAAAAGAAAGTAGACTTCTAAGGATAGCACATCTCAGAATAAGTTCTGAAGATACCTGGTTGGTTCAGGAATATTAAATTGCACATTTGATGAATGTAGCAGTCTAGTAAGCCACTCATCATTACAGAGCCCTGCCCATTCACCCCGCAGATTAATACTCTTTAGTTTGAAAAACAAAACCAGAAACAGCTAACATCTCAAAACTGCCCTCTAAAACCACTATTTGCGGGTGACAGTGAGGTCACTAGTGGCCATCAGAGGAGTTTTACCCTATTATTCTAGTAGTTCCTTTGACAAAGCATCAACTAGGTATTAATCTCGATTATCCTAATTATTCACTCGAACTCCATATCCAGCTTTTATGTTACAAACTGGTGTTAAATATTCTCTAAAAATAAGTTCCACATGATCTTTCTGTGTCAATGTATTTGTGGAAGAACTTATTTTGTGGAGGCAAATGTTTCCACAAGACTGGCTGAGTGACAGCATGAATGATTAAAGGAGGTGAAGCTGGGAAGACAGAATGAGGTGTGCAAGTTGTATGTAAAGCTATGGGCTATCTGTGTGTTGGGACAAAGAAAACCTTTGTGGACTTAAGAGAGAAATTTTTAAAATTATCTGGAAGTACATTCTATATAAGGGATCCACAAATTAGGGCTCAGGGGCTGAATCAGGCCCTCTGCCAGTGTTTATAAATAAAGTTTTACTGGAACATTTGTTCACATACAGTCTATGGCTGCTTCCCTGCTACAGTGGCAGAGCTCAGTAGTTATGACAGAGACCATCAGTCCACAAAACCTAAAAGATTAATGTCTGGGCCCTTTACAGAAAACACCTGAAGATCCATCTTCCTTATGATAAAGGCTCTCTAACCTTCAGTGGTCCCCAACCTTTTGGGCACCAGAGACTGGTTTTGTGGAAGACGGTTTTTCCACTGACAGTGGGGAGATGGTTTCAGGATGATTCAAGACCATTACATTTATTGTGCACTTTATTTCTATTATTATTACATCAGCTCCAGCTCAGATCATCAGGCATTAATCCCAGAGGTTGGGGACCCCTGCACTAGATAACTATGAATATTTAGGCTTTTTTTTCCTGAGTTGTGTAGTCAGAGGTATCATTATAATTGTAATTAAGGAGTGTCCTTAAATGTTCGCCCACTCCTCCCAGAGTAGATGTGGCAGGAGGGTTTCTCAGGGGTCTGGGGTAGAGGTGGAACCCCATGCTTCTGGGGAACAAAATAGATCAGACCATATACGGGGGTGTAGGATGAAAGAGTCAGAGGCAGAATCCGGACGTCATCAAGGAGGGAAGCCAGAGGAGCAGGGCTTTGAGAAGCACCATAAATCCATAAGTTGGGGGTGGCGGATAATGAAGATTAATCACAAGTCAGGATGTGCGATAGGAAGTGGCTAGAGCAAGCTGTCAGGACTAAGACCTTGAGGAAAATAAGGACGTTATTTCTTGTGGCCTGGTGGAAGGGTGACTCAGTTGTCCCAGTATGGACTTTACCAGTGTTAAAATGGGAACCTGCATCCGGGAACCTCCTCAGCCCCAAAGAATCCAGAGTTGTCTGCCCTGATCTGGGGCTGGGCAGGAAGCTGGGAAATCAACCTGAGAGGAAAATCCTCAAGGACAGCAGCTGAGCTGTTTCAGCACTTAGTACCCATGTGTTTGGGGAGCTTGGATAAGAAGCAGGGAGCCATTCTGTTGCTACTGAGGCGACCCGGAGTCACCAGAGAAGGACAGGGCCTCTGTTCCCAGGGAGCAAGTGATTTTACTGTGAGAATGCTCACCTTGTGAACAGGAAGAGAATAACCTCAACACAACCCATAAACAAGTGTGAGGTCATCTATGCTACTGGACAGTTGTCAGCCTGGCCTTTTCACCCTGAAGCCAGTCGGCATTTTTTCCAGAACAGCTGACTTGCATGATTTGATTATTGCTTGTCACTCTGAACTCTGCTTCACTTTTCCCAAACCCTCCAGTGATCCCAAATTTTGCTCGGGTTTTGTTTTGGTTTTATATATATTTACTTGGCTGTCCAGGTCTTAGTTGCAGCACGTGGGATCTAGTCCTCTGACGAGGGACTGAACCCAGGTGCCCTGTGTTGGGAGTGTGGAGTCTTGGCCACTGGACCACCAGGGAAGTCCTCTTGCTCAGGTTTTAGGTATGGTGCCTTCTCCCTAAATAAGGAACACAGATCCACCTTTGTGGATCTGTGAATGTAGCTATATTTTCCCTCATCCTTTTGTCAGTAAGTCAGCCCAGTAACAAATATTTCTGGAGCTGTAACTATGCGACACACTGCGCTGAGCTTGGGGTGAAGGACTGAATCAGAGAGGCAGAGTCTCCGGCTTCATGGAGAGGAAAGGGAAACCCAGAAACATATAAACAGGATTAATTTCAGATTGTGACGTGTTTAGGGAGAAGCACAGGCTGTAGAGTAATGGTGAGGTGGGTGGGGATTCTGTCCTAGGTAGGGTGGTCCCGAGATAACCTTTCTGAGAAGGTGATGTGTTAGCCGAATGCCAGAAGCTGAGAAGGATTGTGGGGTTCAGGTAACTATAAGAGCTGTAAGTTCAAAGACAGAGGTCAGAAGGAACTTGGCCTGTCCCCCCAAAAAGACACCGGGGCAGCATAGTGGCCAAGTGAGGGTGAGTTAGAGACAGGCAATGATCAGACGGTGTGTGGTCTTGTAGGGATGATAAGGAGGTTTGGACTTTTTCCAAGGGCAGGCCAAAAACTACGGGGAGGATTGAAGCAGGGGAATGTCTACAATTGATTTATGTTTTCAAAAGGATTTCCCTAACCCTGCTGTGGTGGAGGGACTGAAGGGAGGTAAGAGTGAAAGTGAGATCAGCTGAGAGATGGTGTTGGCTGGGATAAAATGGTACCAGTGGCAGTTTTCAAAGGAAGAGAATGGCTTTGAGGTGTATTTTGGAATATGGCAACTCTGCCCCCAGAAATGGTCACCTGAAAAAATCATCTCATTTGGTTGTTCAGGTGTTAACTCTTCATTTCCACCCACTTGGGAGTGAGCGGGAACCTCATCTTCCTTCGTCACCCTGGCACCTCCCAGGACCCAACATGTGCCTACACAGAGAAGACATGTGTGTCGTTCTGTCTGCTGTGTGTCAGGTGTTGTGAGTGAAAAGCTACAACAGAGCAGGGTGGGCCTCAAAATAACACAGGGAGAAGACATTGCTCTCCAAAAGGCATTTTTGCTTCCGGGGTTTGCACATTTGGTCAGATAAGCAGAGTGCTCTCAGAATCTTTCCCAGCTCCTTCTAGAGTGTTGCTTCAGAGAAAAGCCCTCATTACCGGAAAGGACACTTTGCTCAGATGCTCTTGCAGGCAGGGTTCTGTGGGCTTCCACGCTCTCACAGACGTGGATTTGGTCCTGATGTAAGTGGGGACGAGCAACCGTCCAGGATGCATTCACTCTGCAGGTGTGATTAGCAGGCCAATATGGCAACAGTTGGGGCCAGCGCTGTGACCGGAGCTGTCACACAGACCCACGTCTAGATGGTCCCATACTTAGTCTAACTTGGTTGCTGTCTTGATTCTTGATAATTCTGAACTAGGGGCCTGCATCTGCATTTTGCACTGAGCCATACAAATCACGTAGCCGGTCCCACCAACAGTTCTGGGGTCAGCTTTTTCCATTCTGGAGGGAGCCAGGACCCTGTGTTCCCAGAGGTCTAGATGTGGTGACAGGCTACAGCAGTCTGGAAGCTTCCCCCTGGGGCCACAATCCAGGAGTTACTGACTGGGACAGCAGTTCCGGGGTCCTCATCTTTCTCGTTGTGACTGAGGGAGGCCAGGTCTGCTACAGGGGCTTGTTTCAGAATCCAGTTTCAAAATTTTATTTATTTTTAATTGGAGGATAATTGCTTTACCACACTGTGCTGGTTTCTGCCATACATCAACATAAATCAGCCATAGGTATACATGTGTCCCCTCCCTCTTGAACCTCCCTCTCACCTCCCACACCATACTGCCCCCCTAAGTTGCAGGAGCCATTTTTTGAGACCCAGCTTTGGTCCTGATCCTCTGGCCCTCTAACGATTTTATGAGCAAAATTCCTTTTCTGTTTAAAATAGAGTGGATTCCATTATCTTCAGTCGTGCGCATCCCTCATGAAGGACACACTTGGAGGAAAAGCCTGGCTTCTGAAAAGGCTTTCTCAGTATTTTATCAGACTTTGCACTATCGAGGTGGTTGAATTTAGTGATTACACTGAGAGTCCATGTTCTGGATGTGCCATCTCCTTCTTTTTCTTTCTTTCTTTCTTCAGAAAGAAGAAAGGGCTTTGTTTGGGCTTTGTTATGGCATGAAAGCTTAGTTGCCCTGCAGCATGTGAGATCTTAGTTCCCTGACCAGGGATTGAACCCACATCTCCTGCATTGGAAGGTGGATTCTTAACCACTGGACCACCTGGGAAGACCCTAGTGCTGTTTCTCAAGCATAGAACCTGAGTTGCTGTTTGGTAGGGATGGATGTGGACACATCCCTTTAATTGTGAGTGAAAGTCGCTCAATCGTGTCCAACCCTTTGTGACCCCACGGACTATACAGTCCATGGAATTCTCCAGGCCAGAATACTGGAGTGAGTAGCCTATCCCTTTTCCAGGGGATCTTCCCAACCCAGGAATCAAACCAAGGTCTCCTGCATTGCAGGTGGATTCTTTACCAGCTGAGCTACCAGGGAAGCCCCTTAACTGTGAAGATGCATTTTCTTCCTGATTGGTAGACTGCTGATTCCCTCTGGGGGACCTGGAAGCATGCCTGTCTATAGTCTCACTGGGATGACCTATTTCCAAGCAAGGTCACATTCTGAGGTTCTGGGAGAACCCGTATTTTGTGGGGTCTCTAATTGACTCACTCCACCAGGGTTCAGATTGCAGCCTAAGGAACAAAATAAGGGGATCACTACACAGGAGTCAACCATCTTGCCCTCATGACTGTTTGTTCCTGGCCAACTGAACCAAACAGCTACAGACACATGAGGTAACAAAGACTCACAGGTGAGCACACTGGTGTGGTAGGAAGGGAAAGATATACAGTTTCTTTTACCTTCAGACACATCCTACCACTCACAGAAGAGGTACCTACCACTCTGCATACATAGTAATACCTTGCTTCCTTCCAATGGATTTATTGTCAGATCCACAGTTGACCCCAAAGAAACCCTCAGAACTATCATGTCCCTCGTCTAAATTTTTTTTCTCTGCAAATGTACCCCTTCAACTTTGTTCTGCATAGGGGAAATTTTTGCAGGACCATCAGCAAAATATCAGTGTTTGTGAAACAGAGCAGGGCTCCTGTGGTCCTTGCCTCCCACATCCTCAGCCTGCTTTTTGTCTGTGGCAAACTGTTAGCCAAATGATAAGTTTAATCAGAGACATGACAACACGTGGAAACAAAGGAAAACAGTCAAAGGAGACCAGCTAATAAAAAGGTACTCATTAAGGACGGGCTCCTCTGGTGGCTCAGTCAGTAAAGAATACGCCTGCAGTGCAGACTGCTTCCAATGCGGGAGACTTGGGTTCGCTCTTTGGGTTGGGAAGATCTCCTGGAGAAGGAAAGGGCAACCCACTCCAGTATTCTTGCCTGGGAAATCCCACAGACAGAGGAGCCTGGCAGGCTACAGTCCATGGGGTCACAAGAGTTGGACATGACTTAGCAACTAAACCACCACCACCAATTAAGCATAGTCAAGGACCTTTAGTTCCTTCTCAAGGGCTATGAATAATATTCTGAGTCATATCCCATGAGCTGGTTTGTAGATACTGAAACTCCCACCAGGTGGATGAAGTTAACTCCATGATGAGTAGATTGTAATTCATGACATAAGCTTCCACAGTTCCAAGAACTGGCCTCAAAGAAATGGAAACTGACTGTGGAACTGAAGATTAACTGTACCTAAAACAACCAAGATGACACTAGGCAGACCACTGAAGACCAATTCAAGATGACTGTCAGAGCCGACTGCGCTGTTTTTGCATGTAGCCCCCTCTGTCTGTCTATAAAATCTGTTCCCCACTGATTGTCTGTGGGAGGCAGTCGGCTTTTGGACAGTTGTTTTTCCTCCCCCGCCCCTTCTACACCAGTTGCAGCATCCAAAACGTAGCACTTTCCTTTTCACCAACCTGACCTCTTTATTGGCTTTTTGAGCAGTGAGCAGCTGGACCCCCACCTTTGGGTAACATATGTGCAGAAGAGAAAAATGTTAGGCACAGTCATTGAAACTAATGTCGCCTCACCCATGAACAGTGTGATGACATTTTGCATTTCCAAATCAAAAAACAATTTAAGCTATTTTAGATGCTTTGTTTCCCTACTTCAATGAGATCTAATTCTTTAAAGTTGAGGAAGCAAGTATTTTCCCCCAAAATGAATACCTAAAATGACACTACAAAATATTGCCTTAGGATGGAGATTTTTTTTTTTTAAAGGGCACAGCAGAGAAGATTGCATTACTGAACTAGACAAAAAGCTATTCCATCAGCACGCCTTTATTGTTTTCCACTGTACACATCTTGGCATGAAAGAATTACATTTATCAGGCAGCACTGAAGCTATTTATTCCCTTCTTATTCCATTAATTAAACTATGATACAATCACTTGAGTTACCCATAACCAATATTTGGAAGATTAATATAGGATGCTATTATTTTGCTCATATTTGGCCTCTGCATGGTAATGAGACAGCAATAAAGTTTATGTTCCCATAACATGTAAGAACTGTATTCTGCACCAAATAGCTAACATCAAAAATAACTACGGGTATAAACAAACCACAATACAATCATTCTTGGCATACATTAATGTGTCACTAAAAATGTTAATACAATGCCCATTGTAGCTACAAAAATCTGAATATTTAAGTTTAAATAATGCATAAAGATAAAAGTATTAAAAATATGTCTGAAAAAATTTTGAAAATATGTTTTGGTATGCACTTTGAGGAAACTAAACATTGCACTGTTTTAACCTATTTGCCCCCCAATAATTTAAAATTCGAATTTAAAATGCAGAAAACATTACTGGTATAATAGGCACTTAAAACCTATGCCATTTTGCCATTTGGTAGGTAACATTTCACATTTATTTTGAATGATTTCTCATAATACTTTTTCAACAAAATTTTATAATCTATTTGCTTTAGGTGGAGCCACAGGAAGACAGGAAAAAAGCTATTGGTCAGGACTTTACATAAATATGCCCCAATCTATATGTATTTTTCTTCTCCAGACACATAATTACATACTTTCATTTCACTGTTCAAGGGATGTCCAACTTAAATTTACATGTTTTTATTGCCCAATCATAGCAATCATTAATAATGAACACAAACTCTTTTGGAAAATGAATCTCCCTGGTTTTCTTTTTTTTTGCTCCCTGAGGGCAATGAATAAAATCACAGATTATCCTACTTTACATGTGAAGGAAGGAGAACTCAGAGAGTCTGTGCTGATGGTTGACTTTCCTATGATGAATACAAATCCACAACTAGTCTATCTTCACATGAAGACATAGATTAATTGATTTACCAGTTTTGAGAAGGAAAATAATAAACCACAATTCTCTAGTAAAAACTCAAGTCTGTAAGACTATCTGAAAGTTCTGTTCTCAACCACCATCAAATGTACTTGATGGGCACAGAAAAAATGATGACTGAAAAAAACACATGAATTGTCAGCTACAATCAAATGGACTTTTTATTTCAATTACCCCCAATTCCAAATCATTCTTAAAGCAAACCTATTGCTCTAAACTCTCTTATCATTGCTTGATCTTTTATCATTTTCTCTTTATTCCTGGAACAAGCATTCCATTCATCCTTTAACTTTTAAGCCTTTTTCCCTGTCCTTTTCAACATTCTTCATCTACCCCTGAACACCAATTTGGAGTTCTGTTCATTTCAGATCCCCTTTAGCTTACTTTCCACTCCATCACCCAATTTCCATCTATTTGCTTTTTGGCTGGTTTCCTCAGCACATAGAGAATTATTGACAGAAAATGGGAATCCAGAGACCAGAAAGCTGTGGATCAATGTAAATACTGCTCAGTACTATACCCAGTGAACTCAAGTGTGTTTTAAAATAAAGACTGCAGTTCAACTGAAAAGTTAATGAACTCAACTAGCTACACAAAGCAGTTGTCACAATGAAAAATTAAAAAGGCAACTGGAAGCAGACAAAAGAGTTGGTACCTTTCTTTCCATTGTGACATTACATAATTTAAACATCCATAGAGACATTTGTATTTTATTTATTTTGTTTTATTCATAGTGCTGATTCTGTTTCTCTGATCTCTTTTTCTTTATTCCATTTACTATATTTTTTAATTGGAGTTTAATTTCTTTATAATACTGTGTTACTTTCTGCTATTCAACAAAGTCATTTCTCTGATGTTTAAGGAAAAGAGTGATGAATATAGTAAAAAATAAAGCTATAACCAGTGTTGTGAGCTCTTTCCTTTTTCAAATCTCCCCCATCATTCATTGGTAGATGTTACCTGGATTTCTATCTACTTTTTAACCTAGGGGACATGTTTAGATCTTGGCAATTTAAGTTGACTTATCCAGGACAATTTAGTAAATGTCAATAACTTCTTTTTGAAAGTTCAGATATATTCTGTCTATTGCATTCTCTTTGCCCATTTATTTTATCTTTCCATAAAAAAGCAATTGAGTTAGTAAAAAAAAAACATGATTTCTCATTTTTTTTTAACCTTTAGTTGGCTTAAAGGGTTCTTTTCTCTTAATGTTTGTTCAACTCTTTCACAGTGGATTTAAGCTAGGCTTTCTGGGCAGTAAATTCTAAGATGTATTGTGTTAACATCTTTTAAAACTTGAAGCACATTTTTTTTTCTTTTCTTTCACCTCTTATTTACACTCCAACCTACGATGTCTTTTTAAGCTTAAGAACCCTTCAGTCATTGAATTCTAGTTAATAACATGATTATTAGAGGGCTTTATCTGATTTTTGCAACCTAAATAATTTTGGCACTGAGATAATTTTATAATTTCTGTCCTTGCCTCAATCAAGTTCAGTATTTTTCTAAAGATGTATGCTTTCCTCTGTTATAGACAATCCCTATGGTTACACAGTTCCTCACAACTAAGAAATAAATTAAAATAGCCTGCTGTAGGACGGGGGGTCAGATCTGACACCTCTAGGCTTCCAGAACCTTCCTGGCTGCTAATTCCAACAGCATCTTTCTCCTCCAACTTCTATCCTGCTCTGACATGAGATGCCTGCTGGGCGCTTTGAACACCCTCCTTGGTGCGCCCCCAGACCTGCCTTTGTGCAGACAACTCCTTTACATCACCTACCATGTCATAGAGAAATGAGATTAAACCACTAATTTTTCATTTCTATTTTTCCTCTTTCACTTTATTAGTTTCATGACCAAGAGAAAATAACTTATTAATGATATCACAGCCAGCAACTTGCCAGAACTATCCTGCCCCTTTGGAACACTAAGTAATATTCTTCATCCCTTGTATGAGAACAACAGTCTTTTAAAAGGAAAGAGATTTGATTGCTAGGAGATTTGATGTGGCAAAACATTTCAAGATATACTGTATATATTTATACAGGTGATCAAATGGTTGATGGGGACTTTGTATGAGGATTTGGTTCTATCCTGTGTATTTAGGCAGAAAAACATGTAAACTGGTCAGAGCACATTGAGTATTTTGTTGTTCGTCTGGCACAGAATTTTAATAACAGAAAGGCAAGACAAGCTGGAATATTCAATGAGAACTTAATTTCTGGCTTATTATTCAGCTGAAGGTAAGTGAGATTTCCCTATCCTTGTAATTTAAGAGGAAACACACAGGGGTTTTATTCTGTCATGTAAAAGAAGTCAACTCATAGGCATTTCAGGGCTTGAATGGGAGAGATACATACTCTGGGACCCAGTTCTCTTTTATCTTTATAATTTAGAATCCAAGAGCTGTTTTTCAGACTCCAAGTAACCTCATGGAACAAAATGGCCACTGGAGTACCATCCACTAAATCTGTATTCTAGGATGGAGCCTGGAGAAATGGAGGATGTTTGTGTGTCCTCTTTTAATTAATAAATTAATTATTACTTTTTAATTTGAGTTACAGTTGACCTACTATATTATATTAGTCTTAACTTAGTGAATGTTTAACTTAGTGAATTGATAGTTGTATAGATTACACATCATACAAAGTTATCGTAAAATACTGACTATGTTCATTGTGCTGTATCCCTGTAACTTATTTATTTTATAACTGGTAGTTTGTATGAAACTCTTAATTTCCTTCATCTGTTTTGCCTGGCTCCCATTCCTGTTCCTTCTGGTAAGCACTGGTTTGTTCTCTATATCTGTGAGTCTGTTTCTCTTTGCTCTATTTGTTATTTTTTTCTTCTCTCTCTCTTTTTTTTTTTTTTTTGCTTTTTAGATTCCACATATAAGTGAAAACATATAGTATTTATCCTTTTCTGTCTGACTTATTCCCAAATTGTTGCACATTATTGACCCCTCCCTTTGAAGTCATTTTTCTGAAGTCCTGTACAACAGACCACTTCAATCTCATTGTCTGGACTACAGTTATATCCAACAGTTCCACTTCTGGGTATTTTTCCACAGAAAACAAAAATACTAATTTGAAAATATACACACATCTCTATGTTCACTGCAGCGTTATTCATAATAACTCAAATATGAAGCTCATTGATACATGAATGGATAAATAAGATGTGACAGATATATAACTATATATATATATATATATAATGGAATATTATTCAGCCCTAAAAAGGGAATGTGCTCCTGCCTTACAGCAACATGGATGGACTTAGGAGGTTTTTATGCTAAGTGAAATAAAGTCAAAGTGAAAGTCGCTCAGTCGTGTCTGACTCTTTGCAACCTCATGGACTGTACAGTCCATGGAATTCTCTAGGCCAGAATACTGCAGTGGGTAGCCTGTCCCTTCTCCAGGAGATCTTCCCAACCCAGGGATCAAACCCAGGTCTCCCACATTGTAGGTAGACTCTTTACCAGCTGAGCCACAAGGGAAGCCCAAGTGAAATAAGTCAGACAGGAAAAGACAAACACCATAAGATTTCGCTGTTAGGTTGAATCTAAACAACAAATGAACAAACAAAACTAAACAGAAACAGAATAATAGATACTGAGAACAAGCAGGTGGTTGCCAGAAGAGAGGGGTGTAGGGGAAAGAGTAAAATAGGTGAGGGAAATAAGGAGGTCTAACCTTCCAGTCACAAAATGAATGAGTCATGGTGATGAAAGGTACAGTATGGGGAATACAGTTAATAATAGTATAATGTCTTTTTTATGGTGACAGATGGTAACTAGACTTATTGTGGTGATCATTTTGAAATGTATAGAAATATCCAGTCACTATGTTGTGCACCGGGAACTACCATTGTTGTCGATCAATTATACTTCAAAAAACAAACACATTCACAGAAAAAGAGATCAGATTTGTGGTTACCATAGGTGGGGGGAGGGGAAATTTAATGAAGATGATCAATAGGTACAAATTTCCAGTTATAAATAAGTATTAGGGTTATAATTTATAACATGATTAATTAACACTGCTATATATTATATATGAAAATTGCTAAGGCAGTAAATCCTAAGAGTTCCCATCACAAGGGAAATTGTTTTTTCTTTTTCTTTTCTTTTGTACCTATATGGGATGATGCATGTTCACTAAACTTATTATGATAACCATCTCATGATGTATCTAAGTCAAATCATTATGCTGTACACCTCAAACTTACAGACCTGGGCATCAATTATATCTCAGTAAAACTGGAAGGAAAAAAGCACATTATGACAGATTTCCAAGTGAAAAATGTTAGGCTAAACACTATGCAACTGTCATTTTTATAGGTAAAATGACCTAATGGTAGCAATTTCATATGATTCAATCTAGTACATACATCGGATATTTGGATCACCGAACTGTTGCAGAAAACCTTGATGACTCTAGCCTTTCAATTTAACTGAGAATCAGCTCCCAGGCATAGCAACAATATTATGTAACCAAAATAGGAATCAATAAAAATTGCAAACGTTTTCAAATCACATTCGAATCCTAGATTTAGCATTCTCCAGTGCAGTCACCATTTCCATAAGAATGGATGCCCTGGGCAGTTGCCATTAACTATTAAAAACTTAAAAACTAGTTTTAATGAAACTTTTTTAAAAATAGTATTTAAACTTGTTAGGGGATTTCATGAATAATTTATAGGCATATTACAAAGCTCCACTAACACCCATTTGAGAAAAAAACCCATGGATCTCGTGCCAATACTGTGTCCTCTGCTAGCATCTCCGAGATGCCTTATCTGCTGGGTTCCTGCAGGAATATCTGCTATTAACACAGGGGTGCTGCTTTCCCCAAGCATGACTATATTTTGACCTTGACTGTTATTGTGGTTTGAGTGAGCAAACTGCCATTTCTTGTTTTAGTTCTTTTGAACAATAGTCATATGTGGAGCTTTTTATTTAAGAAAAAGAAAAATCATAAAGACTTTAAAAAAATGGTTGTTAACTGGGCTACCTTTTCCAGCAAAATGACCAAGAAGTTCCTATTACTGAACATCCTGCTTAGGTCCCTTGGATATATTCTTTGTATGTGTTTTCTTAGATCTTTTTTTCCTAACCTATTTTATAAGAAAAATGTCAACAAAACAATTTTCCTAAAACTAAAAGGAAGAAAATGGAGAAGCAAAATATCTGGGATAATTTAGATGATTTATAATGCAAATTGCATCCTACTAGAAATACGTCCTTCATTATAAGAATTGATATCCTTTCAGAATCATTTGGAAAGTAAAGAGTTAATGGTATTTCTTGCCTTTAAGGCAACTCTCTAAACTGGGCCAGGACACAATCTAAATGACAGTCTTGCTAAAAGCCACATTCACTTTACCTATTAAGTGCTAGTCTTATGTAACAGTGAAAATGCATCCTGGTTACAGTAGAAGCTGAGGATCAGTAGATAGACTTGAGAAAGAGTATGGTATAATCTGATAACTTTTAGTTATGTTTATTTTGTTGTCATCCTTTTTTTTTTTTTTAATAATGTTTGGGCCCAAAGTATGTAATATGCAGTTATTTGGGGGAGGATAAATCTCTCCAGATTCTGAATGTACTACTGTTGCTTCCCAGACATCAGGCATTACAGAGAGTTCTCTCTGGAGAACTCTAGAACAGACATCCACAAGGCTGCCATCTGCAAAGACACCTTTTATTCTTAGTCCGTGAAACAGCTGTGCATCCTGGTGTTCTCACAAGTTGCTGGCCAAGTAGAGTAACGACTGGGGCTCTTTACCAACATAACTATCCTAACAGCTGCCTCACACCCTTCTTTCCTAGAGGAGTGATGAAAAAAACCTCAAAGATCTGAAGACCACTGAAATAAGACACATGGATCTTGCAGAGAGATTGCTAGAGGGAGAGCCAGAAAGAACAGGAGGCCAGCTAAAGAGGAGGATTGTCCTAATGATTCATGAATAGCTTACCAACGCCCTCCTATCACGTAGGATATTATTGGCAGGCAAACAAAACACAAGTAAATCAAATCAAGGCTTTCTTTTCAGGCAGGGAAAGCGTGGCAGTGTTGCAGGGGGTAATAACCTCCCCAGGGGAGAACTAGGAAACTTGATGACCTTTGTAGCTTCCTCTCTGCCTTCTAAGAGCTGGAAAATGATTTGCCCATATAAACGTAGGATTCACGAGCGGGACCAGAGAGGGAGCTTTAAAGCTTTTCTTGCTGTTTTTTTTAACAGTGTGTGGTTGGACTGAAGTAGATGTAAGGACTTCCCTGGTCCAGTGGCTAAGACTCCGTACTCCCAATGCAAGAGGCCCAGGTTCAATCCCTGCTCAGGGAACTAGATCCCACATGCCACAACTAAAGATCTCACGTGCCACAACTAAAACCTGGTGCATCCTAATAAAAAAAATACATATATGTATTTTAAATTAAATCAATAAAATGAGTGTAGTCTTGAACCCCTGCCAAGACAGACAATGGCAAAATCAAATGAAAGTGTTCTCTCTCTCTCAGTGACCTTATCTGTCTGTCTGTCTCTCTCTCTTTCTCACACACACACACACAAACACACACACTCTTTCTCTCTCTCTCTCTCTCTCTCTCTCTCTCGAACAGATGAAAACTACAAAAACAGTCTGAAATCTTAACACAGAGTGACACTATGGAGCCAAACTTAAACCCACTTCCCATCTCCCTACAGAGCTCAGAGAAATCCTGCTGGTACCAGAGCTGCCAGGAGGTGACTGGCATGGATTTTGCTTCACTAGAGTGTGTGAGCCCTTAACTTGGACCTCTGGTCTTTGTGGATAGGGCTGGGCAAAACCTTCTCCACTCCCCAGCCAAAAGCAAGCCCTTCAGAGCCTCGAGTGAGTGGTTCTGGCTCCCTCCCTGTTGGGTTTTTGCAAGCCTCAGTTCAGTATTTCAGACATCTCCTTTCTCTGGACCCTAAAGTGTAAAAATGTTAGTCGCTCAGTCATGTCCGACTCTTTTCGACTACATGGACTATAGCCCACCAGGTTCCTCTGTCCATGGGATTCTCCAGGCCAGAATACTGGAGTGGGTTGCCATCCCCTTTTCCAGGGGATCTTCCTGACCCAGGGATTGAACTCAGGTCTCTCATAAGCAGATTCTTTACCTTCTGAGTCACCAGGGAGTCCCCTTTGCTATGGGCTGTGTAGCCTAAAACCTCCTATATCCTCCTAAGAAAGCCTTCTTCAGTGATCAATGCAAAGAAATAGAGGAAAACAACAGAATGGGAAAGACTAGAGATCTCTTTAAGAAAATTAGAGATACCAAGGGAACATTTCATGCAAAGATGGGCTCGATAAAGGACAGAAATGGTATGGACCTAGCAGAAGCAGAAGATATTAAGAAGAGGTGGCAAGAATACACAGAAGAACTGTATAAAAAAGATCTTCACGACCCAGATAATCATGATGGTGTGATCACTCATCTAGAGCCAGACATCTTGGAATGTGAAGTCAAGTGGGCCTTAGAAAGCATCACTACGAACAAAGCTAGTGGAGGTGATGGAATTCCAGTGGAGCTGTTTCAAATCCTGAAAGATGATGCTGTGAAAGTGCTGCACTCAATATGCCAGCAAATTTGGAAAACTCAGCAGTGGCCACAGGACTGGAAAAGGTCAATTTTCATTCCAATCCCAAAGAAAGGCAATGCCAAAGAATGCTCAAACTACTGCACAATTACACTCATCTCACACACTAGTAAAGTAATGCTCAAAATTCTCCAAGCCAGGCTTCAGCAATATGTGAACCGTGAATTTCCAGATGTTCAAGCTGATTTTAGAAAAGGCAGAGGAACCAGAGAAATCCTGAGAAATTGCCAACATCCGCTGGATCATGGAGAAAGCAAGAGAGTTCCAGAAAAACATCTATTTCTGCTTTCTTGACTATGCCAAAGCCTTTGACTGTGTGGATCACAATAAACTGTGGAAAATTCTTCAAGAGATGGGACTACCAGACCACCTAACCTGCCTCTTGAGAAATCTGTATGTAGGTCAGGAAGCAACAGTTAGAACTGGACATGGAACAACAGACTGGTTGCAAATAGGAAAAGGAGTACATCAAGTCTGTATATTGTCACCCTGCTTATTTAACTTCTATGCAGAGTACATCATGAGAAACGCTGGGCTGGAAGAAACACAAGCTGGAATCAAGAATGCCAGGAGAAATATCAATAACCTCAGATATGCAGATGACACCACCCTTATGGCAGAAAGTGAAGAGGAGTTAAAAAGCCTTTTGATGAAAGTGAAAGAGGAGAGTGAAAAAGTTGGCTTAAAAACGAAGATCATGGCCTCTGGTCCCATCACTTCATGGGAAATAGATGGAGAAACACTGGAAACAGTGTCAGACTTTATTTTTTGGGGCTCCAAAATCACTGCAGATGGTGACTGCAGCCATGAAATTAAAAGACGCTTACTCCTTGGAAGAATAGTTATGACCAACCTAGATAGTATATTCAAAAGCAGAGACATTACTTTGCCGACTAAGGTCCGTCTAGTCAAGGCTATGGTTTTTCCAGGGGTCATGTATGGATGTGAGAGTTGGACTGTGAAGAAGGCTGAGTGCCGAAGAATTGATGCTTTTGAACTGTGGTGTTGGAGAAGACTCTTTGAGAGTCCCTTGGACTGCAAGGAGATCCAACCAGTCCATTCTGCAGGAGATCAACCCTGGGATTTCTTTGGAAGGAATGATGCTAAAGCTGAAACTCCAGTACTTTGGCCACCTCATGCGAAGAGTTGACTCATTGGAAAAGACTCTGATGCTGGGAGGGATTGGGGGCAGGAGGAGAAGGGGACGACCAAGGATGAGATGGCTGGATGGCATCACGGACTCGATGGACGTGAGTCTGAGTGAACTCCAGGAGATGGTAATGAACAGGGAGGCCTGGCGTGCTGCAATTCATGGGGTCACAAAGAGTCATCACGACTGAGCGACTGAACTGAACTTAACCCTTAGGCAAAACAGTTCCATCCTCCCACACTTGGGTGAGGTCTCAGCGCCTACACTGAGCCAGGTCTCTGTACTCTCTTCTCCAGTCCCACCCCTCCAAGAGCCCCCTGTGCTCCCCTATTTCCACACCATGTGCCATGTGAGAGCTACTCCTCTGCCTTTGCCTTGGAAAACCGTGGTGTACCAGGTCTACAGCCCACAGGCTCACAGGTCGCTGCGTTATCAGCTCAAGCTCACTGGCCTCTCCTCTAGGTCACCTCTCCAAGGGCTGGTGGAAGGTAAGAGGAAGGGAGAGTCGGATGCCCTGCATTATGGGGACTGTGGCTTCCAGTCCCAGGCAGTCTCCCTGGAAGAGAACGCAGGCACATCTCAAAGCTGCCCTGGCTGTGGCTTTGTACAGAATGCGGTCTGGCCTCCCAGAATCCTCCAACCCCCACCCCCGCCCCCACCCCCCCCAAAAAGGGGACCACCTGGGGAGAAGATGGCCTGCATAAACAACCATGTCACTCCAGCTTTCCCTGCAGATGGTCCTGATTTGGAGAAGGCATGCAGACTGTCTTTGAAATCTGACTTCTGTTTTTTAGGCCACTTGGAATTCTTTGTAACCCTCATCAACCCCAGGCCAATTTAGTGACCTGACATCATTAACTTCCCCTGAAACTTTGTTTTCTTATCTTAATGTCTTATTATTAAAAAAAATCACCAGAATCTAATTTCTGATTCTATGTTTTCCATTCTCACTTCCGAACACAATGAGTTATCAAATCCTATACTGTTTTTCTCTCCATTCATATTTTCACCATGCTAATCCAGGCCCTTACGACCCCATGCTCCGCCTATCACATGGTCATCGCCATGTTTTGTGGTTGTTGTTCAGTCACTAACTCGTGTCCAGGCTCCTCTGTCCCTGGGATTCTCCAGGCAAGAATACTGGAGTGGGTTGCCATTTCCTCCTCACAGGGGATCTTTCTGACCCAGGGATTGAACCTGCGGTTCCTGCATTGACAGGTGGATTCTTTACCACTGAGCCACCAGGGAAGCCTGAAATAAGGTTCTGGGGTGTGTGTGTTAGTCGGTCAGTCATGTCTGACTCTTTGCAATCCGCCAGACTGCTCTGTCCATGGAATTCTCCAAGCAAGAATACTGGGGTGGGTAGCTCATTCCCTCCTCCAGGAGATATTCCTCACCCAGGAATTGAACCTGGGTCTCCTGCACTGCAGGTGGATTCTTTACAGTCTGAGCCACCAGGGAAGCCCCGTAGTGTTTTAGTTTTCCCCAATCACTCCTGCACAGAATGACCAAATTAAGAGCACATGACATTCTCGACTTTTCTTTGCAGGCACGGATGTATTGGGCAGCTTGCCTCTTCCTGTACAGAGTGCACTGAGCTATACATTACTAAACTCACTAACTTAATTTTTATTTCTTTTCAACAGGTATCTGTCGGGTAGCTGCAGTGACTTCCACATGATCCTTAGCTCTAAGGAAACCAACAAGCCAAACCCATTTCTTTCCTGTCTTTTAGAGAATGGGGGTTGATATTTAAGATAAATGTTCAGAGAGAAACCGTGAAAGCACGTAATGAGGGAAGCCAAGCGAGTGTCTGGGATGATGGGAGGCTTCCCCAGAAGAGACATTTAAGCTGAGTGCAGGTGGAGAGGAAGAGCACACGCAACGGCCCGACTCGGGAAAGAGTATGACACCTCTGTGGGAAGAAGGCTGGCTGGCGCGACTGGAGGCAGGGATTTGTGGGGCAGCGCCTTGAGGGAGAAAGGCCAAAGTTCACTGGGGGCCGGGCCATACAGCGCCTGGAGGATGGGTTGAGGAATTCCGGCTTTATTATAAAAGCAATGGGAAACCGCAGGCGGGTTTGAAGCCAAGGAATGTAACAATTTATTGTGTTTTTAAAAGATCACAACTACAAAGTGGAGAAGGTTTGAAGAAGATGCTGCTGGGTGACCAAATCAGGGGGTGGTAGTGGAGACAACAGATGGGGCGTGGGGGTGGGGGTGGGGGTTGGACCAGTTTGGTGCCACGGCCACCAGTGGAAACAGAAAACACATGGATTCAAGAGAGAATGCTCTGATGAGATTGGGTGTGTTGGCAAGGGGAAGGAATTGGGACATTGGGATTGACACATATACACTATGGGTAAAAATTTTTTTAAAAGTAAAGTGTTAGTTGCTCAGTTGAGTCTGACTCTTTCTGATCCCATGGACTATAGCCTACCAGGCTCCTCTGTTCATGGGGTTTCCAGGCAAGAATATTGGAATGAGTAGCCATTCCCTTCTCCAACACTATGGATACTATATATAAAATAGAAAACTAATGAGAAACTACTGTATATCTCAGGGAACTCTACTCAGTGTCTTGTGGTGACCAAATGGGAAGGAAAATCCAAAAGAGAAGGATATATGTACATGTGTAACTGATTTATTTTGCCATACAGCAGAAATTAACACAATATCGTAAAGCAACTATGAATGTGTTAGTCACTCAGTCGTGTCCGACTGTTTGCGCTCCCATTAACTGTGGCCCACCAGGTTCTTCCATCCATGGAATTCTCCAGGCAAGACTACTGGAGTGGGTGGCCATTCCCTTCTCCAAAAGCAACTATACTCCAATAAAAATTACTTTAGAAAGAAACAGAGAATGTGACATAGGGATCAGAAGTGAGGGAGAAGGAAGAGACACACGGGGACGTGAAGGAGGAAAACCGAGTTCTTAGTCTTGAACGAACTAGGGACCAGGGAGAAGAAGCAGGTGTGAGTTGTGGGAAAGCTTAGGCGCCAAGCAGAGTTGGGATAGTTTAGTCCGAAGCAGATATATCTAGTAGGTAGTATTAATAGTATATGTCCATCTGGAGCTCAGAAGAGAGATCCCAGTGTGAGGAATTCATGGGCATATTTGGTGATTGAGACCGTGGGAGTGGATGAAGCTGTTCAAGAAGAAATTGTAGGGTGAGAAAAGAGTGGCCTCATCCCGAGGCTCAAGAAATAGCCACATGAAAAGACTGAGGAGATGACAAGAAGCTTGCAAAAGGAGGCTCAGAAGGAGAAGCCGATCCCGCAGGAGGGGGACAGTACAGCAGGAGGATGCGGCAACCAGACGGCGGAGGGCAGGACGTCTGCCAAGGTGTTGAATGCACTCTGCCAAGGCGTAGTAATCCCCATGGAGCCACAGTGGTCGTTAGTATTATCTGTTCTTTCATTTGTTAGCTTGAATTCCATTTGGGGTGGTCCCCCTTAACCCAGCTGATATTTTAAACAATATACAATAGAATCTACTCTGTGCTGTAGGGTTCTCTGGGTTTTGACAAACGCAGAGAATCAAATATTCACCACTCGAATCATCAGACAGCAGTTTTCCCTCGCCCTCAAATTTCTATACGCTGTCCCTTTGCAGTTCAACCTTTCTCAGCCACTCCTGAAAACCACTGATTTATTTTCCATTCCTAAAGTTTTGTCTTTTTGAAAATGTCACGGGGGACTTACTTCTCTGGTGGTCCAGTGGCTAATACTCCATGCTCCCAATGAAAGGGGCCTGGGTTCGATCCCAGGTCAGGGAACTAGATCCCATGTGTCGAACCTAAGAGTTTACATGCTACAACTAAAGATCCTGCATGACACAATGAAGATCAAAAACCCCATGTGCTGCAACTGAGACCCAGTACAGTCAACAATACATAAATAATATTAAAGAAAAAAAATATTACATAGAATCACACATTATGTGCCTTTGAGCCTGGCCTTGCTATATAGCAACACATATTTAAGAATCATTTATGTTATTACATGACTCAGCAGCTTGTTCCTTTACAATGCTGAGTAGTATTCCATCTTGCCGATACACGTTTTGCAAATTGTCTATCCATTCATAGGCTGAAGGAAATGTTGGCAGTTTTCAGTTTTTGTTGATTATGAATAGAGCCATTGTAAACATCTGCAAGCAGGTTTGGCCCGAGTATAAGTTTGTATTTTTTATGGGTGTGTGATTGCTGAGTTTTATGGTAAAGCTATGTTTAACTTGATGATCATGAGTATCGTAAAGACTTTTGCAGAGGTAGTAAGGTCACAACAGGGTTGGAGAGAGTTAAGAAGTAAGAAAGAGGGACTTCCCTCATGGTCTAGTGGTTAAGAATCCACCTGCCAATGCAGGGGACACGTGTCTGATCCCTGGTCTGGGGAGGTCCCACATGCCTCAGAGCAACTAAGCCTGTGCATCACAACTACTGAGGCTGAGCTCTAGAGCCTGCACACTGCAGCTACTGAAACCTGAATGCCCTACAGCCTGTGCTCTGCAACGAGAGAAGCCCCTGCTCGCTGCAACGAGAGAGAGCCCGCACACAGCAATGAAGACCCAGTGCAGCCAAAAATAAACAAAAATTTTTTTAATTTTCTGAAACTCATAAAATAAAAAAACCAAAGAAGAGAGAAGGGATGAATTGGCAAGGCTCTAGAGAGTTCTGGCTGACACAGAGACAGTGAACAGGGCTGTGGTTGGAGGTGGCCGTGGGGTTACGGAAGGGAGGGCCTGGCAAAGATAAAAAAGACTTGCCCGTGTTTAATGATGGTGAAAAGGAGAAAGCAGACAGGGAGAAGCTGAAGATAAGGGAAAGAGGAGGGTGTAGGGAGAAAGAGAGAGCAGGACTGCTGAAAGGTTGGGAGGGACTGGTTATTGATCGAAGGTATTACCCCCTCCATCTTACTGGGAAAGCAGGAAAGCCACCAGCCTTTCAAAGCCCCAGTCTGACCTTTCAGAGGAGACAGCAGAAGACAATGTCAGACCTTTCAAATGACCCAACCTCACCCTTGACCCCAACCAGACTATCTCATGATTACATCATGCTTCCATGTTTCTCTAAGAGCCAATGAATGTTTCTGGAAGACACAGTCCATCACCTTTGCTTGTCCAGCAGTGATGGAGCAGGTGCCAAGGAAAAGAAGAAAAGCTACAGATTCAACTGATTGTTAATATTTATCCCCAGAGGTATGTTTGGCCTTATTTTCTACAAAATATTCAAATGATACTCAAAGTGTGAGCTCAGTGTCACAAATAACCACCCAATCACCAAACAGCCCCCAGATCACAGGATCTGGGTATGTACAGGACTTGTAGGCAGGTGTTACGGTCATGGAAAGTCCCCTAACTTTGTACAGTTCAGCATCTTAGACAGCCTTCTTGATAATATAAACAAGTTTCCTTGTTAGAGACCCAGACATTGACCCCTGATAATTCCAAGCGGTGGTGACTCTTCCTCTGACTCATTAATGAGTAAAGCAGGCTGTATTTTTTCCTCCTCTGTTTCCACCCTTAAAAAGAAAATAGTGTCACAAGAATGAGACCCAATAAGAATGAAAGCATTCTATCATCCAGAATGATGATGGTGCAAGTTGTTGGGCAGACTGGGGAGGAAGTGATGGATTGAAGACCTTCAGGGAACATTTGGATGACTCCAGCCAATCATTCAAACTGCATATTGCTCACCTTAATATGCGGCAGAGCAGTTTGTGAGCCAGGACCGATAATAACAGAGTTAGTCGTTGATATCAGATTTAATACTTTCAAAACTCACAGGAATGAATAGACCTTTTGGGGAATAGTTCTGCACAAAAGAACTTGCTGCGGTAATCTCATTTAAATGTACCTGAAAAAGCGAGGGGTTTAACGTCAGGAAACATAATCTCTGATTTTTGGGGAAGAGGCTTGGATACAATCATAAGTCTAATATAATTAGGGAAGAATGCTACAGATGGCAACTTGGGCTGCGAATCCAGAAATAATTTACACAGGTGACTAGTGTTTTAATGACTTTCGGTTGTTGTTTTGATTTTCTCAGCTGCACTGTTACATATTGCAAGCCTGTCATACTATAAATACATTTGCTTATATGTTTGAGAAATTCCTCCCAGAATACTTAGCACCATTAAAGCTAAAGCTAAGAATGTCAGGAAGTAGCTCTGTGATTATAAGCTGTTGCTGGATTTTGAATCACTCCAGAATCTCCAGAGCAAGCACTTGATGCTGGGAGCTGGGGATCTGTTGTGCGTTAGAGACCCTCCCCTCAAAATGCTCACAGTTCCTTCTCCCCACTTCTCCACTGTGCACCTCCACTCCTGGTATAAAGAGGGAACAACTCACAACATGCTCTTTCTAACTCCTGTGCAGCCAGGAAGTGCACACACCTTCTAATCCCTCCTACTCTTAAACATGTAAATGTGAAGCACGCTGGGATCTGTCACTGTGAGCAAGACTGATGTGATGGAGCACACATCACACATTCAAAGCCCACAGCACATGGCTATAATAGGCTCTCCTTCATGGCTGCTACAGACTGAATGCTCAGGTCCCCCCAAATGTATACGTTGAAATCCTAATCCCTGGGCTTCCCTGCTGGCCCAGTGGTTAAAAATCTGCCTGCCAATGCAGGGGATATAGGGTCTGTCCTTGGTCTGGGAAGACCCCACATGCCCCAGGGCCACTAAGCTCATGCACCACAACTACCGAGCCTGTGCTCCAGAGCCCAAGAGCCGTAACTTCTGAGTCCACACGCTGCAACTATTGAAGCTGGGGTGGTCTAGAGCCCGTGTTCTGCAGTAACAGAAGCCACCACAGTGAGAAGCCCGTGCAGCGCAACTAGAGAGCAGCCGCCACTCGATGCGGCTAGAGAAAGTCCACAGCAACAAAGATCCAGTGCAACCAAAAAAATAATTAATGCATTAATTTTCTTAAAAAAGAAATCCTAATCCCAAGGTAATGACTGTAGGAGGTAGTACCTTTGGGAGGTGATTATGTTGTGTGGGTGGAGCCTCCAAGAACAGGATTTGTTGCTGTTCAGTCACTCAGTCATGTCTGACTCTTTGTGATCCCATGGCCTACAATACTCCAGGCTTCCCTGTCCTTCACCATCTCCCGGAGTTTGCTCAAATTCATGCCCATTGAGTTGGCAATGCCATCCAACCGTCTCATCTTCTGTCGCCCCTTTCTCCTTCTGCGCTCAATCTTTTCCAGCATCAGGGTCTTTTCCAATGAGGTGGCTAAAGTATTGGAGTTTCAGCTTCAGCATGAGTCCTTCCAATGAATACTCAGGGTTGATTTTCTTTAGGATTGACTGATTTGATCTCCTTGCTGTCCAAGGCACTCTCAAGAGTCTTCTCTAGCACTGCAGTTCAAAAGCATCAGTTCTTCGGTGCTCAACCTTCGTTAGGGTCCAACTCTCACATCTGTACAAGGTTACTTTATAAAAGAGACCCCAGAGAGCTCCCTCACCTCTTCTACTATGTGAGAACAGAGTGAGAAGATGGCCATCTGTGAACCAGGAAGCAGGTTCTCACCAGAACCTGACCATGCTGGTACTCTGATTGAGAACTTCTACCCTCCAGAACTGTGAGAAATTAATTTTTGTTGTTCAGTCTATAGAGCTTTCTTATAGCAGCCTGAACTAAGCCTAGACTGTACAAATGGCCTTTGCCGATGGCATTAAATAGATGGTCAGAATTAGGGATTCTATCTCCGCAGAATGGAATAAAGTTAAGACAACTGAAAGGTATAGTTTAAATCTATGGCTTTTGCCACCCATTTATTCACTAATTCATTTATCCAAATGTTAATTATGTTTGCTAAGCACTGCCTGTGTAGAGAAAACCTGGGCTAAAAGATAGCTACCACAATAAAACTTCATATATTGATATTTGGATCCCTTTAGTTAATAATATGAGACTCATTTGGAAAGTATGTAAAATTTAACACTGAAATAAAGAGTAAAACAATGAGGGACATAAATATAGTCTTAGAAGAATCCTCAAATTATGCAGGACTGTGGTTTTCAAAAACCCTCACTTTAGAAGCACCTTAGAAGCACACAACGAAGACAAATTAAAAAGAGATCCCTCTAATATAAAAATTGTCTCAGTGTTTCTTAAAGAATTGCCATTAGGCCAGGATTTAACCTGGTCATACATACTATCAATCTGTCAAAGTAATAAAACTACCTTTCTTAAAGTTTTTCTGGGATTCATACTTCCAACTAGATCAGACAGACATTTTTTTCTGCCCCCCACCCCTACCCCCACCCTCATCCCCACCCCCACCGGTTAGTCATGGTTGGTTTTAAAACTTTTCCTGCAGTGTGGGTTTCACTTAAGGATTAATAGATTTTCTGAGTTTGGAGACCACAGATATCATGCATGAATCTCCATATTAGATGAATGCTCCTATTCAGAGAAGGGGTCCCCAACCTCCAGGATCTAATGCCTGATGATCTGAGGTGAAGCAGATGTAATAATAATAGAAATAGAGTGCACAATAAATGTAATGCTCTTGAATCATCCTGAAATCACCCCCTACCCTGTCTGTGGAAAAACTGTCTTCCACGAAACAGGTCCCTGGTGCCAGAGAGGTTGGGGACCGCTGCCTTAGAGGACAGCGGGGTGACCGAGGGCCATGTCAGGGGAGCACACCCCTGCACCAGCTGGAAACCTCAGTGTCCTTTAGACAATTAGTCTCAGATGAACAGAGGAAGGAAACACAGCATGAGGCAGTTGAACTGCTGGCTCAAGGTCACCCCATGAGGGGCTCATGGGAAACCGGGAGCAAGGACCAGGCTGTGTCTGTTTCTGTGTCTGTGACTATCTCCCTCCCACTCCTGGTGATAAGAAACTTCTATTTTTATTGCTAATTTTGATATTTTTGAGCTTGAGATGGCATTTCTCAGTCATTCCCTCTCTAGCCTTCATTAATGTTTGGCGTATCTATTACAGAAAAAGATACATTCCTCATTAAACAGCAAAGTTATGACATTTAAGGAACATTAGCCAGAAAACAGGAAACTAAAGCTTTATTCCAAGTTCACTTAAACTGCATCCTTGATAAAATTCAGGATTCTTATAAGAACCAAAAAAAAAAAAAATCAATCTGGACATACTCCTTATTTGAAATCTTGTACACATGGAAACTTCTAAAGCAGATACAAGAAATAATTAGGCAAACAATCATTCACATGTCTTTGCTGACATTAAAATATCCTGGCTAATGTCAATCTGGTAATGAATGAGTATCTGTACTCTCCAAAACTGAGGGAGACTATACTATTAGAAATACTGTCACAAGCAAGAGGAATGAATGCCTAATTTGCTCAAGTGCCAAAGGCAAAACTGGCTCTGGAAAAAAGCCCCCTTTGTCAAGGCTCCTTTTTAGAGTTACTTCCACCCTATTTTTAGTATTTCCTCCTTTTAAAGCCTTGTTCAAATAGCAACTATACTTCCCTGATAGCTCAGCTGATAAAGAATCTGCCTGCAATGCAGGAGACCCTGGTTCAATTCCTGGGTCGGGAAGATCCCCTAGAGAAGGGATAGGTTACCCACTCCAGTATTCTTGGGCTTCCCTGACGGCTCAGCTGGTAAAGAATCGGCCTGCAATGTGGGAGACCTGGGTTCAATCCCTGGGTTGGGAAGATCCCCTGGAGAGAGAAAAAGCTACCCACTCCAGTAATCTGGCCTGGAGAATTCCATGGGCTGTATAGTCCATAGGCTCACAAAGAGTCAGACACGCCTCAGTGACTTTCACTTTCACTTTCATTAACAACCAGCACCAGACACCACATCACAAACAATCTCACTTGCCCAGTGCGAGGTGTACATGAATACTCGTGTGTGTGTGTGTGTGTGTGTGTGTGTGTGTAGGGGGACAGCAAGGGCAGCCAGGGGACTTGCCTTCAAGTGATATAACACATACATTTAAAAATTGAGATTATATATGGCTGTGTATTTGTGAGGTGGGCTGGGGAGGCTGACGGAGATTACTGGTCAAAGGTGCTAAAGACACTGCTGGTGACTCCTTGGTACCTCTGGCAACCACTGGCTTCTTTGACTCAATCCAGAATGTGAGTTAGGGCAAAGGAAGCAACAGAGAGCGCCTGAAATAGGGTAGGTTGTTGGTGGTAAAGGACTGGAAGTCATATCCTTTCCTAAAAGGATTTCTTTTTTTTCTTCTTCTTTTTTTTTAACTGAAAGATAAATTTTTAAATTTATTTTTTATTGGCGTATAGATGGCAAAAGACTTCCCTGGTGGCTCAGACAGTAAAGCGTCTGTCTACAATGTGGGAGACCTGGGTTCGAGCCCTGGGTTGGGAAGATCCCCTGGAGAAGGAAATGGCAATCCACTCCAGTACTATTGCCTGGAAAATCCCATGGACAGAGGAGCCTGGTAGGCTACAGTCTATGGGGTCACAAAGAGTCAGACACGACTGAGCGACTTCACTTCATAGATGGCAAGGGTGAAGGTCAACATTCTAGGAATCAGCGAATGAAAATGGACTGGAATGGGTGAATTTAACTCAGATGACGATTATATCTACTACTGCAGGCAGGAATCCCTCAGAAGAAATGGAGTAGCCATCATGGTCAACAAAGGAGTCTGAAATGCAGTACTTGGATGCAATCTCAAAAACGACAGAATGATCTCTGTTCGTTTCCAAGGCAAACCATTCAATATCACGGTAATCCAAGTCTATGCCCCAACCAGTAATGCTGAAGAAACTGAAGTTGAACGGTTTTATGAAGACCTACAAGACCTTTTAGAACTAACACCCAAAAAAGATGTCCTTTTCATTATAGGGGACTGGAATGCAAAAGTAGGAAGTCAAGAAACACCTGGAGTAACAGGCAAATTTGGCCTTGGAATGCAGAATGAAGCAGGGCAAAGACTAATAGAGTTTTGTCCAGAAAATGCACTGGTCATAGCAAACACCCTCTTCCAAAAACACAAAAGAAGACTCTATACATGGACATCACCAGATAGTCAACACCAAAATCAGATTGATTATATTTTTTGCAGCCAAAGATGGAGAAGCTCTATACAGTCAACAAAAACAAGACCGGGAGCTGACTGTGGCTCAGATCATGAACTCCTTATTGCCCAATTCAGACTTAAACTGAAGAAAGTAGGGAAAACCACTAGACCATTCAGGTATGACCTAAATCAAATCCCTTATGATTATACAGTGGAAGTGAGAAATAGATTTAAGGGTCTAGATCTGATAGATAGAGTGCCTGATGAACTATGGACAGAGGTTCATGACATTGTACAGGAGACAGGGATCAAGACCATCCCCATGGAACAGAAATGCAAAAAAGCAAAATGGCTCTCTGGGAAGGCCTTACAAATAGCTGTGAAAAGAAGAGAGGTGAAAAGCAAAGGAGAAAAGGAAAGATATAAGCATTTGAATGCAGAGTTCCAAAGAATAGCAAGAAGCGATAAGAAAGCCTTCTTCAGTGATCAATGCAAGGAAATCGAGGAAAACAACCGAATGGGAAAGACTAGAGATCTCTTCAAGAAAATTAGAGATACCAAGGGAACATTTCATGCAAAGATGGGCTCGATAAAGGACAGAAATGGTATGGACCTAACAGAAGCAGAAGATATTAAGAAGAGGTGGCAAGAATACACGGAAGAACTGTACAAAAAAGATCTTCACAACCCAGATAGTCATGATGATGTGATCACTAATCTAGAGCCAGACATCCTGGAATGTGAAGTCAAGTGGGCCTTAGAAAGCATCACTACGAACAAAGCTAGTGGAGGTGATGGAATTCCAGTTGAGCTGTTTCAAATCCTGAAAGATGATGCTGTGAAAGTCCTGTACTCAATATGCCAACAAATTTGGAAAAGTCAGCAGTGGCCACAGGACTGGAAAAGGTCAGTTTTCATTCCCATTCCAAAGAAAGGCAATGCCAAAGAATGCTCAAACTACCGCACAATTACACTTATCTCACACGCTTGTGAAGTAATGCTCAAAATTCCCCAAGCCAGGCTGCAGCAATATGTGAACCGTGAACTCCCTGATGTTCAAGCTGGTTTTAGAAAAGGCAGAGGAACCAGAGAAATCCTGAGAAATTGCCAACATCCACTGGATCATGGAAAAAGCAAGAGAGTTCCAGAAAAACATCTATTTCTGCTTTCTTGACTATGCCAAAGCCTTTGACTGTGTGGATCACAATAAACTGTGGAAAATTCTTCAAGAGATGGGACTACCAGACCACCTAACCTGCCTCTTGAGAAATCTGTATGCAGGTCAGGAAGCAACAGTTAGAACTGGACATGGAACAACAGACTGGTTGCAAATAGGAAAAGGAGTATGTCAAGGCTATATATTGTCACCCTGCTTATTTAACTTCTATGCAGAGTACATCATGAGAAATGCTGGGCTGGAAGAAACACAAGCTGGAATCAAGACTGCCAGGAGAAATATCAATAACCTCAGATATGCAGATGACACCACCCTTATGGCAGAAAGTGAAGAGGAGTTAAAAAGCCTCTTAATGAAAGTGAAAGAGGAGAGTGAAAAAGTTGGCTTAAATCTCAACATTCAGAAAACCAAGATCATGGCATCCGGTCCCATCACTTCATGGGAAACAGTGGAAACAGTGTCAGACTTTATTTTTTTGGGCTCCAAAATCACTACAGATGGTGACTACAGCCATGAAATTAAAAGACGCTTACTCCTTAGAAGAAAAGTTATGACCAACCTAGATAGTATATTCAAAAGCAGAGACATTACTTTGCTGACTAAGGTTCATCTAGTTAAGGTTCTAGTTAAGGTTCATCTATGGTTTTTCCTATGGTCATGTATGGATGTGAGAGTTGGACTGTGCTGAAAAATTGATGCTTTTGAACTGTGGTGTTGGAGAAGACTTTTGAGAGTCCCTTGGACTGCAAGGAGATCCAACCAGTCCATTCTGCAGGAGATCAACCCTGGGATTTCTTTGGAAGGAATGATGCTAAAGCTGAAACTCCAGTACTTTGGCCACCTCATGCGAAGAGTTGACTCATTGGAAAAGACTCTGCTGCTGGGAGGGATTGGGGGCAGGAGAAGAAGGGGATGACCGAGCATGAGATGACTGGATGGCATCATGGACTCGATGGACGTGAGTCTGAGTGAACTCCGGGAGTTGGTGATGGACAGGGAGGCCTGGCGTGCTGCGATTCATGGGGTCACAAAGAGTCGGACATGACTGAGCGACTGAACTAAACTGAACTGATAGCTGCTTTCCAAGATTGACCAGAGAAATACCAACAACCTCAAATATGCAGACGATATCACCCTAACGGAAGAAAGTTAAGAGGAACTAAAGAGTCTCTTGATGAAGGTGAAAGAGGAGAGTGGAAAAGCTGGCTTAAAACTCAGCACTCAAAAAATTAAGATCACGGTGTCTGGTCCCAACACTTCATGGCAAATAGATGGGGAAAAAAATGAAAACAGTGACAGACTTTATTCTCTTGGGCTCCGAAATCACTGCGGATGGTGACAGCAGCCATGAAATTAAAAGACGCTTGTTCCTTGGAAAAAAATCTATGACAAACCTAGACAGCGCATTGAAAAGCAGACGTATTACTTTGCCAACAAAGGTCCATCTAGTCAAAGCTATGGTTTTTCCAGTAGCCATGTACAGATGTGAGAGTTGGACCATAAATAAGGCTGAGCACTGAAGAATTGATGGTTTTGAACTATGATGCTGGAGTAAGACTCTTGAGAGTCCCTTGGACAGCAAGGAGATAAAACTAGTCAATGCTAAAGGAAATCAACCCTGAATATTCATTGAAAGGACTGATCCTAAAAATGAAGCTCCAATACTTTGGCCACCTGATGCAAAAAGCCAACTCACTGAAGAGATCCTGATGCTGGGAAAGATTGAGGACAGGAGAAGAAGGGGACAACAGAGGATGGATGGCATCGTGGACTCAATGGACATGAATTTCAGCAAACTCTGGGAGATGGTGAAGGACAGGGAAGCCTGGTGTGCTACAGTCCATGGGTTCACAAAGAGTTGGATATGACTTCAACAATAGCAGCAATAACAACAATGACTACACAACAATAGCTTTATAAAGTTGTGTTTGCTTCTGCTGTACAACAATGTGAATTAGCTATATGTATACATATATCCCCTTCCTCCTGGGCTTCCCTTCTCTCTGCTCCATCCCACCCCTATAGGGGTGCTCACCACAGAGCACCACGTCAAGCTCCCTGTACCAGAAGCCAAGCCAACAGAAGTGCTCTTATTGTCTAGGTTTCATGTCTCCTAAATGATTCTGAATTTATTCCTTCCCTGTGGTCAGACTGCCCTACATGAATTGAGCAGAATAATAAGATGATTGACAAGGCAGTCTAGTACTTCCATGACCGATTTATTTCCTCAAATGATTGTAGTTCTTGATATTGCAAAATCTAGGAACCACTGTGACCTACATTTTGCTTAAAAATAAAAACTCTACCATTTATACCCCTGCAATATGTTTTGTCAGAGGAGATGGCAGTGAAAACAACTCCACCCATTTGGTCAGAGGTTTGTAGGTCAGCATCTGAATCAGAGGCACCAGATGAGCCTAAGAGCCTCTGCAGATTCATCTCTTCATCACCTTTTGTTTCTTAGCTGAGCCAACCCCTCTGCAGCATCCGACACCTTGCAGGTATTTCTTCCCTCTTGAAACCATCCCCCAGTTGGTCTGACAGCAAAACAGCAGCCTGGCTTTCCTCCTGCTGAGTGACTTTTCTTGAGTTTCTAATGTGTGGTCCATTTCCACATTTACCTGTCTCTGAAAGGATGATGTTCTTTATGTCTGTCCTAGGTCTTCTCCTCTCTGCAGATTTCATTTATTTTCATGGCACCCATTACTAACTATAAAGCTGTAGCTCCTAAATTTATTTCTCACTGAGATGGAGAGAGTACATATAAAGCATTTAGTGTCAGCACACAGGAAGGGCTTATTCTCTTTCTCAACTATTTATTGAGAGCATATATGTCCCAGGCTTCATTCTAGCCACTGTAGATACAGAAGTAAGCAAAATGGACAAAAATCCATGCCCACATGAAGCCTCCATTCTAATAGGTAGAACATCATAAGCAAGATAAATAAGTCAAAATAAATAGTAGAAAATAGATAGTATTAAGAAAATGTTACATATTATAGGGAAAATATGATTCAGAGAGGGTGGATATGTAATGCTTGGGTTGAAAATATTTGCCCATTAAAATTAGGTGCTCAGGGGGTCTTACTACAAGAATGATAGGTTGAGCACAGGTCTATAGAAGACAGGGAACAAACTGTGCCAATTTCTGGAGAAGGAATGTTCCAGACCACAGTGGGGAAAATGTAAAGACTGAGCAATGAGCAACTATAACTTGTTAACTTTTAGGTTTCTCTCCCAAGGTTCAGCCTTTAATTAGACATCTCCTCTAGATGTCCCAGGGGCACCTGATACTCAACAGGTCTGCACTGATCTCAAGACATCATCTTAGACTGATAATCATTTGCCTGTTTGATGCGCCCTCCCCTGCGATCCCTGACTGGGTGAACAGAACCCTCATCATTCACTGCCTGAAGCAGAAACCCAGGGTAGCCTCTGCTCCCTCCTCCCCTCTCCCCTCTGTGGAACTAGATGCATTTTCTTAATGTAGTCACTTTAGAATTGCATTTGGTTTTACTTTTGCTTTATCACCTTGCCAATTAAGCAAACATAATTAATTAACATTCGATGAACAAAATATTGAGATGTGTGCCCAAGTACTTGGGGACAGAAAGTGCTATTCCTCTACTGTGTCAAGGTGCAGGGTAAGATGTGGAGACCAGTTCTCCCCCAAGTTATGCAAAGGCCCACCTATCATCCAAACTCTCCTGTCATGAAGCTAACGAGCATCTATTGAGCATACCCTGTCATACTATTTAACTGTATTTTTCATAAAACCAAGACCTGGAGAGATGAAGTAGTCTGAATAACGAATAGTAGGGTCTGAATTAGAGCCCAGGCACGGTGATGCCCGGATGCTCTGTATCAGCAGCGTCCTTTAGGTCACGTTCCCACTGTGATCAGGAAACCACGACTGGATGGGGGCAGGGAGACAGACCATGGTGTCTGGAGCAGTGGCAGCAGGGTGGGAGGAAGGCTATGCTCATGCCCCAGGCTCTGCTTCTCTCCTGTCCCTCTTTAGGAAAACTTGACTGTGGTATCTCACACATGCTTTATTTTTATATAAAGTAAAAAATTATAAGAAGGAAGTAAGAGACTTCCCTGGTGGTCCAGTGGTTAAGACTTTGCCTTTCAATGCAGAGGGTGTGAGTTTGATCCCTGGTTGGGCAGCTAAGATCCCACATGCCTCACAGACAAAAACCAAAACAAAATAGAAGCAATGTTGTAACAAACTCAATAAAGGCTTTTAAAAAATGGTCCACATTTAAAAAAATCTTTAAAAAAAAAGAAAGCAAAGGTGCTAAACAAATAACAGACATCCTCAAAAATGCTGAAGCCCCAAAGAATCAGAACAAAGGCAGGTACCTTGGGCAAGCACAGAGAATTCCTTGGAGGAGAAGTTACCCGCAGTCTACCAGCCATTTCTGTCCAGAGACTGAATGGCAAGTGAGGACAATGCTCCATGGCTTTCAACAACAGAAAGCTTCTTTCCATCTTCCTGTACCAACTCTGGCAACATTAATGCCATGTTTTGTTGTTACTGTCAGACACTAAGTCATGTCAACTCTTTGCCACCCCATGGATTCAGCAAGCCAAGCTTCCCTGTCCTTCACTATCTCCCACAGCTTTCTCAAACTCATATCCATTGAGTCAGTGATGCCATCCAACCATCTCTTCCTCTGTCACCTTATCCTCCTCCTGCCCTCAATCTTTCCCGGCCTCGGGGTCTCTTCCAATGAGTTGGCTCTTCATATTGGCTGCCAAAGTATTGGAGCTTCAGCTTTAGCCTCAGTCCTTCCAACGAATAGTCAGGACTGATTTCCTTTAGAATGACTGGTTTGATCTTCTTCCTGTCTGTGATTAGTCCTGTCTTAGTTGCCTGGGAGATCTGCCAAGGGGAGCTCTAACCCTGTGATCTAACTCTGTGAAATTAAAGATGCTCTCCTGGACCCAACAGGGCAAGGCTATAGCTTCTACTCCTATGGGAAGGAATATCAGAAAGTAGGTGGTTTCCAAGGAGTTCTAAAAACCTGCATTACCTTTCAGGTGTGCTTCAACATACTAGACTCTGCACATAATTTCATGGGCTCAGGTGAAAAATGAGGCAGGAAGCTGAAATCATCCAATGTAACATGAAGGGAGAGGAGGTGTGGAGGGGGCAGCAGCAGGAGATAAATGGCTGACACAAGTCAGACTCTCTGGATTCCTCAGCAGATGTGGTCTCAACGCCAATGCAAAGGCTCTGCCCAGGGACTTCCCTAATGGTAAAGTGGGTGAGGATGAGACTCTGAGCTCCTCATGCAAGGGGTGTGGGTTCAGTCCCTGGTCAGGGAACTAGATCTAGATCCCACATGCCACATCTAAGAGTTGGCATGCCCCAACCAAGATTCTGCATGCTGCAACTAAGACCAGGTGCAACCAAATATACACATATATATGCATGTGTATATGTGTGTGTGTGTGTGTGTGTATATATATATATATATATATTTTTTTTTTTTTTTGTGGGGGACACGGGTTCATTCCCTGGTTGGGGAACTAGGATC
This sequence comes from Oryx dammah, assembly GCF_014754425.2. Lineage (NCBI taxonomy): Eukaryota > Metazoa > Chordata > Mammalia > Artiodactyla > Bovidae > Oryx > Oryx dammah. The sequence goes on from NW_024070194.1 coordinate 58,366,298, forward strand.
CCACATACCTCTGGGCATCTGAGTCCATGTGCTACAGCTACTGAGTCTAGGAGCTCTAGAACGCATGCACCAAAACTAGAGAAACCCACTTGCCGTGGTGAAGATCCCAAGTGCCACAACTAAGACCCAATTTGGCCAAGAAAATAAATAAACAATTTTTTTTTTAATGTAAGAAAAAAAGAAAAGAAAATACAAACTCTGGGCTTTCATAACCCAACATAGCACACTTCAGGAATCCTACAGAGACATTTCTGCAGCCATGAAATCAACATAGCTTTTAAGATATCTCTATTTACAGCATCAGTTTTGGCCACCCAGCTCATTTTCTTTAGACTTCATAAAAGCAAATGAACAATCAGGAGAAATGACACGGGACACCAAACACTCCATCCAAGGCTTACTGGATGTACCCGGGGCTCTTTGGAGTTTGGAACCACAGTGTAAAGATCACAGTGTTATCAGATGTGCAGGAGAAATGATTTTCAGCATATCCACAACATGACCATCCCACCAGACTTAAGTAAATCAGCAACTCATTTTCAACTGTGACATAAACCCCTGTTAAAAATACAGAAAAGCTTTCAAATAGGTTTTCATGACACTCTAATTCAACCAAGTTGCTCCCCTATTCATTGTCATGTTGCTCCAAAAATAACAACAATCTCTACAGTTCAGGCTCTACTTGTTTAAAAATAATTTTGACAAGTGTTAAGATTAAGTTAGTCATCATATTTTTCAGTGGGAAAAAGCATTTACTAAGCCATGAATACTCCAAAAGTGTAAGTAGAATGCTTACATTGCCTGGAAGAAAAAGTTGTTCCTTAAAGACCATTTACATACCAAAAATGCACATATGAAGTCAATGTGCTACTAGAAATAATTTTTATTTATATGGTAAGTCAAATATACTCAATCTAATTTAAATCACTATGTAAAGTTGGAAGAAATTAAAATGTTGCTTCTTTTAGAACCTTAAAATTGAGACTGGCTTTTCCTTCTAATTATGGTTAATTAGTGAGGTTTTATTATAACAGTAAATCACAGGGAAGTTTCTAGTTTCATGGGTGGACGATGCCAATTCTAATCAGGACTGCTGACCTAATGCTTGAGGAAGGATTGGCTGTTTCCGGAAGGACCCGTTAATGACTTAGGAAAACAGATGTGCCACTCAGCAGTGCTAGTCATGCCAAGAACAGCGTGTCCCTGCTTCTTCCTCCATCCTTTTAAATAAAACCAAAGTCAAACATTGACCCAGGAGCTCTGGATAAACAACCACATAGCTTACAGTACCGGCAGGGTTTGAAAAGGACTGCACGGCCAGGAGTCAATACCAGTGCAATAAGCCTATTTTTATCTCTCACGCTACTAACATTTTACCAGACCTGGGACACCTACAAGAAGCCTTCAATAAAAATAAGAAAGGAAGAGAAGCTCTTAGAAATCTGAATATTTAATTAGGGACCCTTTGGTTGCATGCAACAGAAACTTACTGACTCTAGCTTAAACAAGATTTACAGGTTTAAACCTTAAAAGAAGGTTTAAAAGATGTGGGATCATTGCATACAAGACACACAGATGCACAGAAGGGCCACATGAGCCTGGATTTAGCAGTCTTATCAGTCTCTCTCATCTCTCTCTCTGCAGGTCTCTTCATTTTTTTCTCTGATCCTGTATGCACTGGGCTAAACTTGGATGTGCCAGGATATTCTGGTTAAAGTACTCATGTAAACTTCCTATCACCTTTCAGGTCCAATTTTAAATTTTCAGAAGAGATTAACTGTCATATCAGTAGTGTCACCTATAGTCTGGCATTAGTGAAGTCGCTCAGTTGTGCCCGACTCTTTGCGACCCCATGGATAGTAGCCTGCCCCAAGCTCCTCTGTCCATGGGATTTTCAAGGCAAGAGTACTGGAGTGGGTTGTCATTTCCTTCTCCAGGGAATCTTCCCAACCCAGGGATCGAATCCAGGTCTCTCACATTGTAGACGGACGCTTTACCATCTGAACCACCAGGGAAATCAGTCTGGCACTGGGGATGTGAATATTGCTCCGGACATTGAAACCGTATCTGTGAGTGATAAGGATGTTAGATAGATGTAAGCTGTACCACCATCCCCAAAGTTACCTACAGCCAGCATCAGAGGTGGCACTCCCCTTTGCAAAAGATCAATTTGGGTGCAAGAAAATGTTCTTTCATGGAATGGGTAATTTCTTATCCAAGATCAACTATACAGATCTACTGGAAGCATGTTGCAGTATCTCAAAGGAAAAGGAATAATCAGACACGTTATTTATATTTAAGTAGACTAATTTCCTTTTAATGACAATATGATACCATGAAGTGGTAAGTGATATTATTCCATTTATTTTCTTTAAGGAAAAGGAGATGGCTATCCTGTTTATACAGAGAGAAAATGAGAAGGAGTGGTCATCTGATAAACAGTGAATCAGGAGAGTTTAATGGTGTGGACAGAAAGTTCCTAATCCCAGCTCTGGCACTCAGAGTGGCCTCATGGCCCTATAATAAATTCATCTGCCCTCCTCGAGGGTGCAGGTGGGGGCTGCTCTTCCATAGTGCCTACACTGCGCCTCTACTTCAGATGCCACAGTCACCCATCACAGAACACCTCCCCTTCTCTGCATTTCAGTATCTGTTAACTTTACTCATGTCTCTTTCATCGTTCTCTTCTCCCATAATCCCTGCACATTATAGACACTTGAGAAATCCTTTCCTGAGTCAGTCCATTAATGGAGGGCTGAAGGGAGTTCATAGAACCCTCCAGTGTGTTTTACATGCAAGAGGACCCCAAGGGCCATGGCACCGAACACACTCTCATGAAACAAGAAAACCGTGAAACCAACTGTCAAATATCATATAACATTGCTTACACGTGGAATCTAGAAAAATGATCCAGATGGACGTATTTGCAAAGTGGAAATAGAGACACAGACGTAGAGAACAAACGTTATGAGTACCAAGGGTGAAAGGGGGGAGGAAGAATTGGAAGATTGGGATTGACATATATACACTATTAATATATATATATAATAGATAACTAATGAGAACCTACTGTACAGCACAGGGAACTCAATTCAGTGCTCTGTGGTGACTAAAAGGGAAGGAAAACCCGCCCCCCCAAAGGGGGTATATTAATATGTGTAAGGATAGCTGATTCGTTTGCTGTACAGCAGAAACTAACACAACACTGTAAAGCAACTCTACTCCAATAAAAATTAATTGAAAGAAAGAAACCAACCATCTACTGTGGCCCTGAATCCTACACAAGAAAACAGGTTCAGAGAGGCTCACTCAGCCAGTTGGAGGAAACCCCAATGTTAAAGCCCAGCGACCTGCTCACACATTAGCCTTGCTGGCCTCTGTCCAGTGTGAGAAGTCTCACAGGAGAGAGAGCTCATTCTAAAGTAATTTGACTTGGCTTTTGCTGGGGAGAAACCCTAGAAAGTTGTGTTGAGTCTAACAAGTTAAAACTGCATAGTAACACTGTCCCTTCTACAGGCGGCCTGACTTCTCAGAGTCCCCAGAGCACTGCTCTATCTGGGTTTCCTCTCTGTGATCGTGGCCAGTCCCTAAACCCCAAGGCCCAGTTCAATTTCTTGGGCCAAATTCTTCCCTAAATAATGTTTCTTCCTTTGACCCTCATAGTCCTATACATCTGTATCTCCTTTAAACAGCATTTTTACTATAAATTTTTAAAGAGTAATTTCAGCTTTTTAGACTTGAGCGTATAACAGCATCCTTTTAAAAATGTCTGAACTCACAAGATTGCCAGTCTGTCTACCTCTTCTTCTAGTATTCTCTTTGCATAATAAGGACAATAGGCTTTTATGTCATTGGTCAGGACAGGAGAGCAGGCAGGAGAGGAGCCTAAGTTTGGGTTACAACTCTCCAATTTTTAATAATCCACTTAACCTTCTTAATAATGCACTTAACTTTTCTAAGCTTCAGCTTCCTCATTGTAAAGGGGGGGCTATCAGGAGGCTGAAAGAGCTGCTCTGTATACCCGGAAGCAAATTTAATTTCCAGAGGCGGAAGATGTTCCCCAAGAGAGTGAAAGAAAAGTTACCTGGCCCGATCCTGTCCCTCTTTGATGCATTTACTTGCTGTGTTCTTTTTTAAAAAATATTCTTTTCCATTATGCTTCATCATAGGATATCAAATACAGTTCACTGTGCTCTACAGTAGGATCCAGTTATTTTATCCATTCTGTACATAAAAGCTTATATCTGCTCATCCCAACCTCCCATTCCATTCCTCTCTCAAACCCTTCCCCCTGGCAATCACCAGTCTCTTGTCTATGTCCACAATTTTGTTTCTGTTTCATAGATAGGTTCATTTGGATCACATTTTAGATTCCACATATACGTGATTTGTATGTCATTTGTCTTTCTCTTTCTGACTTACTTCACTTAGTATGGTAATCTCTAGCTGCATCCATGTTGCTGTAAACGGCATTATTTCATTCTTCTTTTAACTTCCATTACATATCTATATCTATATCTATACACACACACAACTGAGCATGCACACATGCATACGTACATATGCAGTTGGCTCAGTCGTGCATGCACACATGTATGTATGTATGTATATATATATATGTGTATATATATATATATATATATACACACACATATACAGTCTCTAAGTTGTGTCTGACTCTTTTGGACCCCATGGACTATAGCCCGCCAAGTTCCTCTGTCCATGGGGATTCTTCAGGCAAGAATACTGGAGTGGGTTGCCATGCCCTCTTCCAGGGGATCTTCCTGACCAAGAGAATGAACCCGGGTCTATTATGTGTCCTGCGTTGGCAGGCAGGTTCCTTACCACTGCAACCACCTGGGAAGCCCATATACATCGCATCGTCGCTATCCATTCATCTGTGGATGGACATTTAGGTTGTTTCCATGCCTTGGCTGTTGTCAACAGTGCTATGAACCTAGGAATGCATGCATCTTTTTGAATTATGGTTCGTCTGGATAGACGCCCAGGGATGGGGTTGCAGACCATACAGTAATTCTATTTTTAGTTCTGTCTATGTTCTTAGTCTCCACCTCCCAGTCCTCCAAACTGCTTCCAAAGTTACCTTGATACCATAAATTCGATCATGTCACTCACCCTCTTCTCAACATTCTTTGAAGTCCTGCTGAATTAGTGTTTGACGCAGAGCTAAGGTTTCTGTGGTGGTGGCTACTTAATAATGACCTTTGTCATTTGACCTTCAAATGTCTTGATCCTTAAACTATTTGACTGCATTTGTCAGGCAGTACACTCTGTCCCTCAATGAATCTTACAAGGGTAATATGTTACTGAGAATCTGAGATTAAACATCTCAATAGCAGCACACAAATGATCATTTATTTATGTTTACCCTATATGTTTAGGAAAAAGCAATGTTTATTTCTTCTTTCCTGATGAACTGACCAATCTTCCATTTAGGATGTCTGCACTAAACTACTGCTTCTCAAGAGATCCATCCTCTGGAATTGGGCTTTTATTATTAAAACAAAGTCGACATTTTCCCTTTTTACTTTTCAGTAGCACAAAGGTACATATAGTCAAAACTATGGTTTTTCCAGTAACCATGTATGGATGTGAGAGTTGTACCATAAAGAAGGCTGAGCACCAAAGAATTTGATGCTTTTGAACTGTGGTGCTGGAGAAGACTCTTGAGAGTCCCTTGGACTACAAGGAGATCAAACCAGTCAATCATAAAGGAAATCAACTCTGAATATTCATGGAAGGACTGATGCTGAAGTTGAAGCTTTAATACTTTGGCCACTTGATATGAAGAGCCAACTCATTGGAAAAGACCCTGATGCTGTGGAAAGACTGAAGGCAAGAGGAAAAGAGGGCAACAGAGGATGAGATGGTTGGATGGCATTACTGACTCAGTGGACATACGTTTGAGCAAAGTCCAGGAAATACCGAAGGACAGGGAAGCCTGGCATGCTGCTGTCCGTGGGGTCAAAATGAGTCGAACAACAACTGAATAACAACAGCAACTGAACAACAAGAACAGATGCTGAGGAAGTACTTCTAATCAAAGATTCTGTCTGCTGAGTTAAAAGATGGTGAAATAATAAGCAAAATAATATTCTAATATTTTTGTTACTTTCCAAATATATTTTCCTCATCTCTCTTCTCTCTCTCCTTCTGTGATAGACTTCCTTATTCCTTTCTCAAGGGAAAAAACTCACTACATTTTTCTTCTCCATTCTGACCATGAAGGGGCTTCCCTAGTGGCTCAGATGGTAAAGTGTCTGTCTGCAATGCAGGAGACCCCGGTTCGATCCCTGGGTTGGGAAGATCCCCTGGAGAAGGAAATGGCACCCCACTCCAGTATTCTTGCCTGGAGAATCCCATGGACTGAGGAGCCTGATAGGTTACCGTCCATGGGGTTACAGAGAGTCGGACACGACTGAGTGACTTCACTTCATTTCTGACCATGATGGCCAATAATGCACTTCTGGGGTCATTGCTGCCCTCAGGGTTCATGTTTAGAGTCAGCTGGTAACTGACGGCATCTAGCTAAGGGTTCAGCACGGTGTAAATATGCTCTTCATCTCATGTAAATCAGCACCGCGCTGTGTGTACTTGATCTTGTATTCACTTCTTAGTATTAGAAGATCAACAAAGCAGAAATGTGACTTTCCAACACATGTGCTTCAAAATCAGAAATTATCAAGCAAGGTATTTATTTAATAAACTATTAAGTTATGAAGAAGATTTTGAAACACCCACTCTTCTCTATTTTTGCTATCTCTAGTTTCATTATCTATGATTTCACTAAGCAATTAAGGCTCAGTTCAGTTCAGTTCATTTCAGTCGCTCAGTCGTGTCCAACTCTTTGCGACCCCATGAATTGCAGCACGCCAGGCCTCCCTGTCCATCACCAACTCCCGGAGTTCACCCAAACTCAGGTCGGTGATGCCATCCAGACATCTCATCCTCTGTCATCCCCTTCTCCTCCTGCCCCCAATCCCTCCCAGCATCAGAGTCTTTTCCAATGAGTCAACTCTTCGCATGAGGTGGCCAAAGTATTCGGAGTTTCAGCTTTAGCATCAGTCCTTCCAAAGAATACCCAGGACTGATCTCCTTTAGGATGGACTGGTTGGATCTCCTTGCAGTCCAAGGGACTCTCAAGAGTCTTTCTTCTCCAACACCACAGTTCAAACCCATTTCTTCACAGTCCAACTCTCACATCCATACATGACCACTGGAAAAACCATAGCCTTGACTACACAGACTTTGTTGGCAAAGTAATGTCTCTGCTTTTGAATATGCTATCTAGGTTGGTCATAACTCCTTCCAAGGAGTAAGCATCTTGTAATTTCATGGCTGCAATCACCATCTTCAGATGGAGCCCAGAAAAATAAAGCCTGACACTGTTTCCAATGTTTCTCGATCTGTTTCCCATGAAGTGATAGGACAGATGCCATGATCTTGGTTTTCTGAATGTTGAGCTTTAAGCCAACTTTTTCACTCTCCACTTTCACTTTCATCAAGAGGCTCTTTAGTTCCTCTTCACCTTCTGCCATAAGGGTGGTGTCATCTTCATATCTGAGTTATTGATATTTCTCCTGGCAATTTTGATTCCAGCTTGTGCTTATTCCAGCCCTGCGTTTCTCATGATGTACTCTGTGTATAAGTTTAATAAGCAGGGTGACAATATACAGCCTTGATGTACTCCTTTTCCTATTTGGAACCACTCTGTTGTTCCATGTCCAGTTCTAACTATTGCTTTCTGACCTGCATATAGGTTTCTCAAGAGGCAGGTTAGGTGGTCTGGTATTCCCATCTCTTTCAGAATTTTCCACAGTTTATTGTGATCCACACAGTCAAAGGCTTTGGCATAGTCAAGAAAGCAGAAATAGATGTTTTTCTGGAACTCTCTTGCTTTTTCCATGATCCAGCAGATGTTGGCAATCTGATCTCTCATTCCTCTGCCTTTTCTAAAACGAGCTTGAATATCTGGAAGTCCACGGTTCACATATTGCTGAAGCCTGGCTTGGAGAATTTTGAGCATTACTTTACTAGTGTGTGAGATGAGTGTAACTGTGCAGTAGTTTGAGCATTCTTTGGCATTGCCTTTCTTTGGGATTGGAATGAAAATTGACCTTTTCTAGTCCTGTGGCCACTGCTGAGTTTTCCAAATTTGCTGGCATATTGAGTGCAGCACTTTCACAGCATCATCTTTCAGGATTTGAAATAGCTCAACTGGAATGCCATCACCTCCACTAGCTTTGTTCATAGTGATGCTTTCTAAGGCCCACTTGACTTCACATTCTAGGATGTCTGGCTCTAGGTGAGTGATCACACCATCGTAATTATCTCAGTCATGAATATCTTTTTTGTACATTTCTTCCGTGTATTCTTGCCACCTCTTCTTAATATCTTCTGCTTCTGTTAGGTCCAGACCATTTCTGTCCTTTATCGAGCCCATCTTTGCATGAAATGTTCCCTTGGTATCTCTAATTTTCTTGAAGAGATCTCTAGTCTTTCCCATTCTGTTGTTTTCCTCTATTTCTTTGCATTGATCATTGAAGAAGGCTTTCTTATCGCTTCTTGCTATTCTTTGGAACTCTGCATTCAGATGCTTATATCTTTCCTTTTCTCTTTTGCTTTTCGCCTCTCTTCTTTTCACAGCTATTTGTAAGGCCTCCCCAGACAGCCATTTTGCTTTTTGCATTTCTGTTCCATGGGGATGGTCTTGATCCCTGTCTCCTGTACAAAGTCACGAACCTCTGTCCATAGTTCATCAGGCACTCTATCTATCAGATCTAGTCCCTTAAATCTATTTCTCACTTCCACTGTATAATCATAAGGAATTTGATTTAGGTCATACCTGAATGGTCTAGTGGTTTTCCCTACTTTCTTCAATTTAAGTCTGAATTTGGCAATAAGGAGCTCATGATCTGAACCACAGTCAGCTCCCGGTCTTGTTTTTCTTGACTGTATAGAGCTTCTCCATCTTTGGCTGCAAAGAATATAATCAATCTGATTTCGGTGTTGACCATCTGGTGATGTCCATGTGTAGAGTCTTCTCTTGTGTTGTTGGAAGAGGGTGTTTCCTATGATCAGTATGTTCTCTTGGCAAAACTCTATTAGCCTTTGCCCTGCTTCATTCTGCATTCCAAGGCCAAATTTGCCTGTTATCCCAGGTGTTTCTTGACTTCCTACTTTTACATTCCAGTCCCCTATAATGAAAAGGACATCTTTTTTTGGGTGTTAGTTCTAAAAGGTAGGTCTTGTAGGTCTTCATAGAACCATTCAACTTCAGCTTCTTCAGCATTACTGCTTGGGGCATAGACTTGGATTACCGTGATATTGAATGGTTTGCCTTGGAAACGAACAGAGATCATTCTGTCGTTTTTGAGACTGCATCCAAGTACTGCATTTTGGACTCCTTTGTTGACCGTGATGGCTACTCCATTTCTTCTGAGGGATTCTGCCCACAGTAGTAGATATAATGGTCATCTGAGTTAAATTCACCCATTCCACTCCATTTTAGTTCGCTGATTCCTAGAATGTCGACGTTCACTCTTGCCATCTCCTGTTTGACCACTTCCAATTTGCCTTGATTCATGGACCTGACATTCCAGGTTCCTACCCAATATTGCTCTTTAGAGCACTGGACCTTGCTTCTATCATCAGTCACATCCACAGCTGGGTATTGTTTTTGCTTTGGCTTCATCCATTCATTCTCTGGAGTTATTTCTCCACTGATCTCCAGTAGCATATTGGGCATCTACTGACCTGGGGAGTTCTTCTTTCAGTATCCTATCATTTTGCCTTTTCATACTGTTCATAGGGTCAGAATTAAGGCTCAGATCTGGAGAAATATCTGAGTGCAAGTGGAAAGAGGAAAGCTAGCCTTAGGATGGCCAATGTTAAGTGTATGAAGTTCAGCTAGGTAAGGTTTTTGTTTGGTTTTTTTAAGATTATTTTCTTGTGCTCATTAAACATCCTCCCTTTATTTCTCTATTTTTTAAAATACTGATTTTTTTTTTTGGTTGTGCTATGTGGCAGATGGGATATTAGTTCTCTGACCAGGTATTGAACCCAAGCCTCCTATGGTGGAAGCAGAAAGTCTTAACCACTTAACTACTAAAGAAGTCCTGGTTAAAGTTTTAAATGTATACATGAACCAGTGAGAACAAAAGTACTTGTCAAACCATCTTGTCTACAATGAAGGGTTTACAAACAAAACTTGGAATATTTTGTACACCCCTGATTTACTCACAGAAAAGAGGATTACACAATTATCTGCAGTTTTTATAATTTCCAGCTGCTTAGATGGATAACTGGAAAAGAAACAATATCTTTAGTAATTGGGGCTCATCCATTAAGGGAAGTTCTAATTCCTTCAACAACGACACAATGTTCCCTTTAATCAGACTCAGTAGATATGCTGACACATAAAGGGATTTATTTAGTAGATACAGTATCTACTTTCTCAAATATTCCAGACATGATGATTGTAGCAATATCCTTATAAATAATAACAAGGCTACAATGTAATGAAAGCAACATGACTACTTGTTGAATTCCATAGACGTGCTTTCAGTGATGCATATACATGCCCTGAGTAGAAAACAATTTATATTCATTCTAGAATTCCATTTTCTAAAGCTCATTTGCATATTATTCTCTGAATAGTTTCCCCCCTTTTCAACCTTTCTATCATCTGATAATATGCAGATAGAACTGCATGGAAAACACTTGCAGCAAAATTGAACAAATAAGCACTCATGTCCCTCCCCTGCCCCCATGGGAAAACAGGCTGTAGCTCTTACAAGCTTTGAGAGTTTTCACTATTGAGCCCTGCTTGGGTCAAGAAGCAAGATGTAGATACAAAACACACATCTCTCAAATGTACTGGGCCCAATTATAATAAGATCTAGTAACTAATTTACATGTTAAGGTATTCATGTCTACAGAGTACACATTTTATTAAAATTAATGAACTGCTGTATCTATCAACTGCTGTCTAATCATAACCCTCTACAGATATAAAAATTAAATAATTACCATATTTACATATCTAGATGTGGTGTTTTTTGTCAGTTGATCTTTTTTAAGAATTGTTGGGTTTCTTGAGTTCAGATATTAAAGTCTTTTGATCAATTCTGGAATATTCTCAGCCATGGTCTTTTTGAGTAAAGCTTCTCAGATTCCATATGGTCTCCTTCGGGACATCCAATTAGACTTATGTTGGACCTCCTCACTTTATTGTTTGTATTTTTAACCCTTATTTCATATTTTTCATCATTTTGTCTCTTAATGCTGCATTATTAGGGATTTTAAAAGTCTCCCATGGTAGTGAGACATTTAACAAATCCACTGAGTTTTTCTTTAGTTATTGTATTTTTCATTCCTACAAAATCTTTTGTTTACATATTACAGGTCAATATTGTTAGAATATATTCTTTACATATAAAATGTACTTATTTCATCTATATCTGATAATTCTAATACTGGCAAATTTAAGTAGATTTAAAAATTCTGCAATTCTTTTCCCTTTCTGACCCTTATTTATGGTCACTTGTTTCTTTACATATTTTGTGAGTTTTTATTGTGAGCTCAAATTTTTGGACTTTTACCTGTGGGAACTCTTAGAGATCTGGATATAAGGTATATTTTTTCCAAGATAACTTTTGTCTTCTGACAATAGGCAACCAGAGACATAACCAGTCTCGTACCATTACATAAAACTTTTGGCTTTTCTGGCAGGGGGAAGAGTATTTGGAACTTTCCCTACTCTAGAATAGTATAACTTTAGGCCCCAAAACTATATGAGTGAAGACACAAGGTCAGGCATACTCAGGACATTCTTTTCTTTTATTCTGCTTCACACAGAGGCTGAGGCTGAGTTGAGAGCTTTATCCAAGGATCCTCTCTGGTATTTTCCTTGCTCATCCACTGATGTTGTCAACCTGATTTTGTAGAGGGCTCTAATATGACCACAACTCTTCTTCAGTTCAGTTCAGTTGCTCAGTCGTGTTCAACTCTTTGCGACCCCACGAATTGCAGCACGCCAGGCCTCCCTGTCCATCACCAAATCCTGGAGTTCACTCAAACTCACATTCATTGAGTTGGTGATGCCATCCAGCCATCTCATCCTCTGTCATCCCCTTCTCCTCCTGCCCCCAATCCCTCCCAGCATCAGAGTCTTTTCCAATGAGTCAACTCTTCGCATGAGGTTCCCAAAGTACTGAGTTTCAGCTTTAGCATCATTCCTTCCAAAGAACACCCAGGACTGATCTCCTTTGGCATTCAGGATTTATTTCGCCATTGAAAGTGTCTATTAAAATCCCTTGGGTCACAAGGGATGGACAGAGATCATTAAAGCAAATGATGGCTTTGGCTTTCAGATAATTGTCTGGATTGAAGATTTCTTGGTTTTTGCCTTTTTTTTTTTTTGCCTCTGAGAAATTTCTCTGTATCCCTGTCAGATTAACCAGGCATTTGAAAAGATATATATATAGTATTTTTAAAAATCCAGTGTTTTTAGCTTTGTTCTCCTGGGAGGGCATTCTCTGAACATTTCTTATATACTATTTTCATTATTATTTTTTGTTGATTTGTTTAGGTACAGTTATTTAAAAATCTTTGTGAAATAACTTTGAAGGGCAAAAATAGAATAGATTTGAGACTTTACCAGTGTATTATCTTCATATATTCAAGATGCTTCTTCACAAATCTCGAAGAATGAAAATAGACATTTCACTATAAAAAATTCACATTACGTTGTGCTAGAAATTGAGGTAACAAATGAACCCTCACCTTCTGAGAAAGAAGTTCATAACTGAAAAATAGAAAATCCCACTTTCAGGGTTATATTAGGACAAATCCCATAAATCCCATAAAATAATTCTTTGACAACAAATATTAATTTGCAAATAAGAATGAAATTATGTTGAAAGTCTCTTAATGTTTCCCATCACTGAGTCTTTGCTCCTAAAGTGGAGTAGGGGTACCCTCTCCCATGTGATAGGCTTTGTGGATACCCAAAACTGCAAACAATAAAAACATTTTGATTCTGATGATAATTCAGTTAAATATGATGTTATATTAAGTAAGCACTATAGCATGGGCTAGAGTTCAAGGCTTGCATAATTTGAAATATAAACATTTCAAAGCAAATTCTATTTGGGGGCATGAACACATTTGTTTCTGTTGGTAAAGATTGTTTAGAATATTCTGACTTGGAGTTTTAAAAGAATGTTCTCAAGTTGATGTACACAGGCCTTAAGACTTTGGTCCTATCTTTGCTCCTGCACTGACCCTCGAATGCTGGGATGCTCTGGAGTCCTGGGCCACCTTCTCTTTTCAGACATGGGCTACACTGTCTTTCCTATACCTTACATAGATGATTTCATCCAGTCCCATGCTTCAAATAGTTTTCATATATTGATGATCCACTTATTGGTATCAGCAGTTCCTGCCTTTTTCTGATTTCTAGATCTATGTTTCTAATTTCCTTTCTGGCTCAGCCTCTTGAATACTGACTAGCTTGCCCACATTCATATCACGAACAGAACTTTTGACTTTCTCAATTCCTTGCTTTGTTCCCATTACTCTTTGTAACTTTGCCTTGTGTTCTGTTTGTACCAGAACCCATGTTATAAAGCAAGGTTCCTTGTGGATCCACAGCCTTCATCTATCATGACCTTCAACTTGGTTAAAATCTAGACAAACACCTGAAAAATAGTAGGGGCCCAGTAATTGTTCATGGAAGGATTGGAAAAATGAACATCCGTTTCTTTTTTGAAATTTCAACAGCCCCATCCCTCCCTCCAAATCTTTTCCCTCAGTTCTCTTTTACTCCATCAACACTGGTCTACTTTCTCAGTTCTGTCGCGCAGTCGTGTCTGACTCTTTGCCACCCCGTGGACTGCAGCACGCCAGGTTTCTCTGTCCATCACCAATTCCTGGAGCTTACTCAAACTCATGTCCATTGAGTTGTGATGCCATCCAACCATCTCATACTCTGTTGTCCCCTTCTCCTCCTACTTTCAATCTTTCCCAGCAACAGGGTCTTTTCCAATGACTCAGTTCTTTATATCAGGTAACCAAATATTGGAGTTTCAGCTTCAGCATCACTCCTTCCGATGAATATTCAGGACTGATTTCCTTTAGGATGGACTGGTTGGATCTCCTTGCAGTCCAAGAGACTCTCAAGAGTCTTCTCCAACACAACAGTTCAAAAGCATCAATTCTTTCGTGCTCAGCCTTCTTTATAGTCCAACTCTCACATCCATACATGACCACTGGAAAAACCATAGCTTTGACTAGACAGACCTTTGTTGGCAAAGTAATGTCTCTGCTTTTTAATATGCTGTCTAGGTTGGTCATAGCTCTTCTTCCAAGGAGCAAGCATCTTTTAATTTCATGGCTGCAGTCACCATCTTCAGTGATTTTGGAGCCTAAGAAAATAAAGTCTGTCACTGTTACCATTGTTTTCCCATCTATTTGCCATGAAGTGATGGGACCAGATGCCATGATCTTAGTTTTCTGAATGTTGAGCTTTAAGCCAGCTTTAAATTCTCCTCTTTCACTTTCAAGAGGCTCTTTAGTTCTTTGCTTTCTGCAATAAAGGTGGTGTCATCTACTTATCTGAGGTTATTGATATTTCTCCCAGCAACCTTGATTCCAGTTTTGCTTCATCCAGCCTGGCATTTAGTATGATGTACTTTGCATATAAGTTAAATAAGCAGGGTGACAATATACAGAGTACTTTGCCAACTAAGGTCTGTCTAGTCAAGGCTATGGTTTTTCCAGTAGTCATGTATGGATGTGAGAGTTGGACTGTGAAGAAGGCTGAGCGCCGAAGAATTGATGCTTTTGAACTGTGGTGTTGAAGACTCTTGAGAGTCCCTTGGACTGCAAGGAGATCCAACCAGTCCATTCTGAAGGAGATCAGCCCTGGGATTTCTTTGGAAGGAATGATGCTGAAGCTGAAACTCCAGTACTTTGGCCACCTCATGCGAAGAGTTGACTCATTGGAAAAGGCTCGGATGCTGGGAGGGATTGGGGGCAGGAGAAGGGGACGACAGAGGATGAGATGGCTGGATGGCATTACTGACTTGATGGACGTGAATCTGAGTGAGCTCCGGGAGTTGGTGATGGACAGGGAGGCCTGGCGTGCTGCGATTCATGGGGTCACAAAGAGTCAGACACGACTGAGCGACTGAAGTGACCAGTACTGAGCTTTCCCAGTTTGGAACCAGTCTGTTGTTCCATGTCCAGTTCTAACTGTTGCTTCTTGACCTGCAAATAGGTTTCTCAGGAGGCAGGTAAGGTGGTCTGGTATTCCCACCTCTTGAGTATTTTTCCGCAGTTTGTTGTGATCCACACAGTTAAAGCCTTTGGCATAATCAATAAAGCAGAAGTAGATGTATTTCTGGAACTCTATTGCTTTTTCGATGATCTGACGGATGTTGGCAATTTGATCTCTGGTTCCTCTGCCTTTTCTAAATCCAGCTTGAACATCTGGAAGTTCATCGTTCACGTACTGTTGAAGCCTGGCTTGGAGAATTTTGAACACTACTTTGCTAGCACGTGAGATGAGTGCTTTGCCATTTTCTGGTCTACCTTGCCATTTTCTAAATGCAACGTGGTCTTTTGTAACACTTTCTTCCCTCCTATTATCTGGGGGAAATAGCCTGCTCTGCTTTCTCCATGCATGCATTTCAATTTTGTACATAAATTCTTTATTCAGAGAATTCTATTTAGATCAGATAACCTATCTCGGTCATTGTATGATCTTTCTCAAAGTCAAGGACCATGTTTTAGGATTTTTTAAAAAAAATGTTCTAGTGTTTAGCACAATGTCAGACATAGAGTAGATGGTCAATGAGATTTTTCTTTTTTAAATGAGTAAAGGCATTATAGCAATTATATTATCAGAAAACAACCTCATCACTAAGATCAAATATTAAAACACTGGCTCAAAAAATCTATCTAATGGTTTTAACATATATTCAAATGGAGCATTTTAAATTTATTAATTCCAAAGTAATGAAAATACATAATATAAAACAACATACCTGAAAGTCAAAGTGTTAGTCACTCAGTCATGTCCAACTATTTGCTACCCCATGGACTGTAGCCTGCCAGTCTCCTCTGTCCCTGAAATTCTCCAGCCAAGAATACTGGAGTGGGTTTCCATTCCCTTTTCCAGGGGATTTTCCCAACCCAGGGATCAAACTTGGGTCTCTTGAATTGTGGGCAGATTGTTTACTGTCTAAGCCACTAACATACCAGCATAAGATTATATATTCATAATGTATATTCTGTGGTCTGAGTAAATCATTGTTTAAAAAATGAATTTCTTTTGGGGCTTCCCTGCTGACTCAGTGGTAAAGAATCACCTGCCAATGCTGGAGACACAGGCTCAATCCCTGATCCGGGAAGATTCCACATGCTGCAGAGCAACTATGCCCAGTGCCCTAACTATTAAGCCTGTGCTCTAGAGCCAGGCAGCAGCAAGCGCTGAACCCACGTGATGCAACTACTGAAGCCTGCACACTCTAGAGCCCTTGCTCTGCAACAAGAAAAGCCACCACAATGAACACTTGCACACCACACGTAGGGAGCAGCCCCTGCTCGCCACAACTAGAGAAAAGCCTGCGCAGTGACAAGATCCAGCACACTCAAGGAAAAAATAAAAGAATTTCCTTTAAAGCCTAACTTATGTGTTTGTAAAGAAGAATTATCAAGAAATACAAAATATAATAAAAATTATATTCTTAATGGATACATTCAACTGAAATTTCTTGTTTAAGAAAGGATTGTTTACTTGCTTGTGGTTTTCTCTAATTTATTTTGGTAATATAAATTTACATTTTGGAAATATGGAAAATAAAATTAATCTGAACTCATTTGAGATGTTTTTTTTCTGTTGCAAAAAAGGGTGAGAAAACCACACAGGTAGAGTTTTGTATTTGATTTAAGGCCCTGGAAATCATTAACTCAAGAAACCATAATAGTTAACCAAGTATAGCAGCATCATTAAGAAGGCCTTTCTTCTGTGAAGATTTTCAAATTCCCAGACACTTATCCTACCCATATCTGGCCATGAGCTAAGATACATGGTATTATGTGATTCTAGAGGAGATAAATGCCTTATAAGCATACAGACAAGTAGAGACTCATGGTCGTTTTCTCGTAAGTGTCCACTATTAACAAAATTATTCTTAAGAACATATACAGCATATAATGATAAACAGAGATCATTTATTAGCTTGGGAGAATTTTTATAACTATAGCCCCCAATAACAAGGTAACCACACACTCTTTCATCTGTTTTTTTGATTTTTTTAATTCTGATTTTTTTTTAAATGGCCAGTTCTGATTGCTTAAACAAGCCCAGTGAAATAGAAGGATTTTGAAGATATGCTGGCTCATTAGATCTGACAACTTAAAGTTAGAAGCAATATAAACAACAAAGGAAAACCCGAAGTACAGGGAATGGAAGTGAAAAAGTAGCTCAGGTAGTAAAATATTCTATGGAGCTTGGCAAAATTTTTCATTTGTGATTGTATACAATCGCCTAAGCTTTTATAGAAGAAAAACTTCACTGGGATACAGATCTAAATTTTGGAAGGTACTGAATAACACAAATTTTAGAGAAAGATTTGCAAAAGTAGAGTTTGCCACTTTAGGTTTCAACTCTAGTTAAAGGAGAAACAGAAAATCATTTTGTGATTTTCTAACTTTATCAAGCAAAGAAATACCTTTCTTTATCAGGTGCATTAGAGATAAGCAACTAAACATAAACATAATAAGAGTGCTTGCAACTTTTCAGCATTAAATGAACCCTAATTATAACTTAATTACATATATATTAATAATATCCAAAAAGAATTAGCACAACAATTGTCTAGTCATCTTGGAAGTTGGAAGAAGCAAGTTAGCAACAGACAACTAGGAGTGTAGGTTGCATAGTGCAAGAGATGTTATATATCAGAGGTCAAAAGGAGTCCATGTCAAGGAAGCAAACATTTGAAGGGAAATTAGTAGTTTTTTTCGGGGGGAGGTGGAGTTGGGTTGGGGGGTTCCATGGTGGCTCAGGTGGTAAAGAATCTGCCTGCAAAGCAGGAGATGCAGGTTCAATCCCTCGGTGGGGAAGATCTCCTGGAGAAGGGAATGGCTACCCACTCCAGTATTCTTGCCTAGAGAATCCAATGGACCAAAGGAGCCTTGCAGGCTACAGTTCATAGGGTTGCAAAGAGTCAGACATGATTGAGCGACGAACGCCCTCTTTTTCTCTAGTAGTTTTTGCCTTTTCCTCGTAGGCTAAAGGAAAGGGGGAAAAAAAAAACACTAATGAGAAGATATGGGTCTTCCCTGATGGTCCAGTGGCTAAGACTCCACACTCCCAACACAGGGGGCCTAGGTTTGATCCCTGGTCAGGGAACTAGATCCCACATGCTGCAACTAAGAATTCATATGCTACAAGTAAAGATCCCACGTGCTGCAAAGAAGATTGAAGATCCTGAGTGCTGCAACTAAGACCCAGAGCAGCCAAATCAATCAATCAATTAAAAATAAACTTATTTTAAAAAAAGGCATTGACTTAAAGAGTGCACCTTCAGTCTTGATCAAAAAAAGTAACTCTAGGCTTTTTCTATATGTATCAAAAGAGAGATAAATTAAATGATTTTAAAGTTTTTATCACACTCTAAAATTCTGAGACTATTACTTCTCTTTTTCCTTCAATGGCCTATGCTACTTCGGTACAGGTGCATTGCATTTTTTATAAGATTTGAGTTACTGACCTTTCTGGGATAAATGAAATATGCCAAAGTAACTAATAATATGCATATTAACTCAAAGGAAACCCCAATTTAATTTTAAGAGGTGGTTTCATACTCTTTTTCTGACATATTACATGTTAACTGCATCAAATAAGCAAACGAACTATCAGAACATACGTTCTGTTTCTTACTTTTCATCTGTTATTAGGTGGAAGAAGACAAATGCAGATAAGATTAGTCAAGGAAAGTAAAGAGAACTCAAAGTAATTGTTCATTCTCAATATTTACACATAGTTCACACTATGCCTTGTTAGAGAAAAATTGCCATTAAACACTGGTAAACAACATTAAAAAGTGTTTAGATTTTATTTGTAAAACAACTGT
This sequence comes from Oryx dammah, assembly GCF_014754425.2. NCBI lineage: Eukaryota > Metazoa > Chordata > Mammalia > Artiodactyla > Bovidae > Oryx > Oryx dammah. The sequence goes on from NW_024070194.1 coordinate 58,385,467, forward strand.
CCTAGGTAGGGAGCTTTAGTAACAGGTTCGAGAGAGACTTACGGACCTATATAGTTGTGTAGTGCATGATTCTGGACTAATTGGTACCAATAGAGAGTCAAAAGTATGATTTCTGTAACTGTGTGAGCATGTTACTTCTGCCCTCTTAAAGAAATACTGTGTCCTTGACTTCAGCTCTCCAAAAAAGTGAGTGGCATTGGTCACAAAGGCAATCAGACAAAGGAACCTGTATAATCAGTACAAAACCACTGCTGCTTCTGGAAGCAAAAGTTGCTCAGTTGTGTCCAACTCTTTGCGACTCCATGGACATGGAATTCTCCAGGCCAGAATACTGGAGTGGGTAGCCATTCCCTTCTCCAGGGTAACTTCCCAACCCAGGGATCGAACCCAGGTCTTCTGCATTGCAGGCAGATTCTTTACCAGCTGAGCCACAAGGGGAGCACAAGAATACTGGTGTGGGTAGCCCATCCCTCTAGACAAAGTGCAGGCCCTATCAGTGGGTGATAACTACTTACTGATATTATCAGCTTCTCACAAGTAAAAGCACTCCACAGATGACACCTTTTAGTGTCACTGCTTACTAATAGATGTGATTACCTCTCAGCTACTTCCCTGTGCAAAAGTCTAATGTACAAGGGCCTTATGTCACTGCGGTCATAAACAGAATCCAGAATGAATCTGAACCCTACTAGAAAGAAAACACACTTGTGCTCCAGATACTAACCTTTTGCTGTTGCTATTGCTGTTGTTCAGTCACTCAGTCGTGTCTGACTCTTTTCAACGCCATGGACTGCAGCACGCCAGGCTTCTCTGTCCTTCACCATCTCCCGGAGTTTGTTCAGACTCATGTCCATCAAGTCGGTGATGCCGTCCAACCATCTCATCCATTGTTGTCTCCTTCTCCTCTTGCCTTCATTCTTTCCCAGCATCAGGGTCTTTTCCAGTGAGTCAGTTCTTCGAATCAGGTGGCCAAAGTATTGGATCTTCAGCTTCAGCATCAGTCCTTCAAATGAATATTTAGGGTTGATTTCCTTTAGGACTGACTGGTTTGATTTCCTTGCTGTCCAAGGGACTCTCAAGAGTCTTCTCCAGCACTGCAGTTCAAAACAATCAATTCTTCAGCACTCAGCCTTCTTTATGATCCAACCCTCACATCCATACAGGACTACTGGAAAAACCACAGCTTTGACTAGACAGACCTTTGTTGGCAAAGTAATATCTCTGCTTTTTGATACACTGTCTAGGTTGGTCATAGCTTTTCTTCCAAGGAGCAAGTATCTTTTAATATCATGGCTGCAGTCACTATCCACAGTGATTTTTGGAGCCCAAGAAAATAAAGTCTGTCACTGTTTCCATTGTTTCCCTATTTGCCATGAAGTGATGGGACCAGGATCTTAGTTTTTTGAATGTTTAGTTTCAAGTCAGCCTTTTCACTCTCCTCTTTCACTTTCAAGAGGCTTTTTAGTTCTGCTTGGCCTTCTGCTATAACAGTGGTATCATTTGTGTATCTGAGGTTGTTGATATTTCTCCTGGCAATCTTGATTCCAGCTTGTGAGTCATCCAGACCACCATTTCGCCGGATGTACTTTGCATATAAGTTAAATAAGCTGGGGGACAATATACAACCTTGACATACTCCTTTCCCAATTTGGAATCCATCTGTTGTTTCATGCCTGGTTCTAATGGTTGCTTCTTGACCTGCAAACAGACTTCTCAGGAGGCAGGTAAGGTTGTCTGATATTCCCATCTCTTGAAGAATTTTCCAGTTTGTTGTGATCCACACAGTTGAGAGCTTTAGCATAGTTAATGAAGCAGAAGTAGACTTTTTTTCTGGAATTCTCTTGCTTTTTCTATGATCCAGTGGTGGTTGGCAACTTGATCTCTATTTCCCCTGCCTTTTCTAAATCCAGCCTCTGCATGTGGAAGTTCTTGTTTCATGTACTGTTGAAGCCTAGCTTGAAGGATTTTGAGCATTACTTTGCTAGCATGTGAAATAAGCATAATTGTGCATGGTAGTTTGAACATTCTATGGCATTGCCGTTCTTTAGGACTAGAATGAAAACTGATCTTTTTCAGTATTTTTTTTTTAATACTTATTTATTTGGCTGTGCCAGGTCTTAGTTGCTGTGTGTGAGCTCTTAGTTGAGGCATGTGGGATCCAGTTCCCTACCAGGGATGGAACCTGGGCCTCTTTTGGGAAGGGAGCACAGAATCTTAGCCACTGGACCACCAAGGAACTCCCTAATCTTTCTGATTCACAGAGGTGGACAATATTGAACTCCATGTATCCAGAGACGGTCTCAGCCCACACGTGCTGCTGGCAAATAAGACACATGTGAGGCTACCCCGTGTGCATGCCGAACAGCATAGGGCATGCAATCAGGTGCATTATGGACTTTTCCTGGTGTGGGTACATGTGTGATATCTGTGAAAAAACATGTTTCTACCTTTCACAGCAACTCATGGTAAACAGAGATCCCATCGTGCTTGACTTAGAATATTCAGGCTGCATGTGCTTTTGAAAGCTCTGTACACACATTTGCTAAGTCATTAATCTTCACCACGGCTTCTCCCCATAACCACATATTATTATTCTTTAATGGTTGAGAAACTCAGGGAAGATAATTGCCTTGCTCAAGGCCACAGAAGGAGCCTGTGTTAGAAACAGAATTAGATTTGAGGCTTGTACCTGGACCACCAGGTCATATGTGATGGAAGAACCTCTCTTGAATTGTACACAGAATATTCGTGTTTCTGTGTGTGCATGTCCATACATACTCAAGTCTGCAGGCAAGAGTGTACATGTTGGGATCACAAGGTCCTGTATTCAATGCATCTTTTTGAGACTCAATATTAGAAAAAAACTTAGAGAATTGTGATACATTTATTAACTTAGAAATCTGTTCTCTTCCCTTTTCATTTCTTTGTTTTGTCTGAGAAATAGCAATGCTGGGCAACAAATCAAAAGGCTGAAAACAGAAGAGCATATTCTGAAATATAGAATGTCACCAGCCAGTTATTTTCAGGGACCAGTCCATCCCATCTCAAGGTTTTGATTAATTTTTAATAACTTCTTTGATGGAAGAATTGTTTTTCTGTCTTGAAAGGTGTCTTGGCATAGTGGTGAAGTGTGTAGGTTCATGAGTCAACATCAATGGAGGTAGAAATCTCCGTCTGCCTTACAATCTTGGGAAAATAACTGAAACACTTTTCTCAGTTTTTTCATTTGCAAACTAGGGATGTCAGATAATTGTTGCAAGGATTACATGAGAGAATATATTATAATGTACTTCGAACTGTGCTGGGGGGACTTCCCTGGTGGACCAGTGGTTAAGACTCCATGCTCCCAGTGCAGGGGGCCAGATTTCATACCTGCTCAGGGAACTACAAAGGAATGCATGCCACAGCTAAGGAGCTGGCCTGCTCCAGCTAAAGACCCAGTGCAGCCAATAAATAAATAAATAAATAAATATTTTAAAAGAGCTGTTGCTGGGCACATAGGATGACCTCAATAAAGCATAAAGTCTATCATTATCATTACTACAAGTGTGCAGGAGACAGAGCTACTCTTTTTTCAAACCAAGCTAGTGGTTAGTGCTCCTGTCTAAAAAAAAAAAGTGTTTTCCTTTATTTAGAAGAGTTAAGAGGCTATATAAACGAATAAAATCAGAACAAAATAATTTGAGGAAATATACTTAAAAAGAATTTGGGAGAGTACCGAAAACCCAGGAAGAAATGTCACATTTTCAGATGTTGACTCATACTCTATTTCTGAATAAAGCTGTTGGCACATATTATCAACATATATTTCAACATTTATCTTCCATGTGGCGAGTTTTCATCATGAAAAATGTTCTCCATGGGTGAAAATTAGATATTAATGCTATCGTCCTAAAGTTTGTTGATTGCCAAGCTCTTCTCTTCCAGAGGCCAATTGAACTATTGGCTCAGAATGAAAAGACGCCAGCATCATAGTGAGGTAGTTACTCACATCATTAACATGAAGGAATGGTACCCTCAAGCTGGAATAGACAAAGACAACTTTCACTGGGGAATAGAGCATACAGATCTACTGCTTATATACAAAAAATAACTCCACGTATTTTGGGGCTCAACATAATCACAAAAAAAGTTTCTTGGAAATTAAAACTCTGATGATGATCAAAATTAGAATAGCTAGAAGATAAGGTCAAAAATCTGGAAAACATAAAAAGACATAAAAGTATAACATAAAGATAAGTATGAGAAAATTGATGCAATAGATTTGATAGCCAATTCATAGGAGATGCATAAAAAGAAAATTAGAGCAAATACAGAGGAAGACATTATAAAAGAATTAATAAAAAAAAGAATTCCCAGAACTGAAGACTATTACTCTTCAAATTGAAAGGGTTCATCAAGTATCCTGTGAAAGTGAATGGAAAGAATCCCACACTTTCAAATACTTCAGAGACATTTCAGAACATCAAGACTAAAGAGGAAATCCTCAAAGCTTCAAAATCACCTACAAAGGAATACATGAAGGTGTGAACGACACGGGGCTTCTCATCAACACTTCTTGATCTTAAAAGGTTATGGAGAAAAGCCTTTAATATTATGAAGGAAAAATTATTTTGGGTCTAAAACCTGTCCCAACTAACTGTTGAGATGGGAAGAGAAAATAAAGTTATTTTTCGAATATGTATTATAAAAACTCGGGAAGTTTACGTCCCATTTAGTCCTTCTTATGAAGTTTTCAGGAATGTGCTCCAGAAGAGAGAGACCTGTCCAGAGATTCTAGAAATTAGCCAGGAAAAAGTTGGGCAGAAGGATTGAGGGACACAGAGATAAATATCTGGAAGGAAAGGAGTTTTATAAATAGGATAAGATCCATTTGTCCTTAGGAAAATCAAAAACGCTGAAGAGAGAAGACTGGAAACAGTTTTAAGGCTATCAGAGGAAACGATGATAGCACACTTTTTGGTTTAGCAATGAAAATATTTATGAGACCTATTACTTACACACTTTATTGATTTTCAACTTTTAGAATTAGCCTGTAGACAAACCATGAATTATGAAAATGAAAAATAACTTATCAGCCTTTTTAATAAGAAAACAAAAGTACAGAAGATAAAATTTAAGGTATAGAGAGGGAGACATGGAAAAGAGGTAAAACGAAAGCTCACTGCACTAATTTAAGAAATAAACTAAATGAGAGACTTTTTTTAAAGTTAAAAAGGTACAAGAATACACTTACATTACCAGACAAATTACACAAGGGAAAAAGCGGAAGTCAGGTCCATGAGAACCTACGTAAAGAGACTAAACTAAATCTTGTGGATCAAACAAGATAAACATTCTGAAGAACTAACAAACACTAAGATCCTATGGCCGTGGGCAGGAACATACACCAACTTCAATATAACCTAAGATGGCATGACCATTATTTGGATTTCTTGATATTATAAAAACCACTTTAAGTACAAGCTTAACACAACTTAACCATCCTATAAAGAGGACCTTAGCCCTGTTCTGCAATAATTAAAGGTTTCTATTGGTTCTATATGATAAGATGCGTGGCAATGAGAAAAGGATTCTGATTAAAAAGAAAAACAAATATACATTCTGATGACTGTCTTCATCAAATAATCCAGTCCTGATGCCAATTTCAAAATTCTTGCAGTGGAATTTTCCCTTTTAGATAGCCCAGATCCTCTTAGGCAGACTCAGAGGAAATACCACCACATTGCTTTATTATCTGTCCCTAGTTTATTTTTTTACAAAAACTTGCATTATCTGTGTTGACCTCGTACCTTGATAATCATTCCTGGTTTTAAATAACTTTTAACTAACCCCTAAATCAAAACTGTTATCAAAGAAAAACTATTTTCATCCACTAAGTCCATTCAAACCCCACAGGCTGCTAAAAAAAGTCAGTATTTTGAATAATCTTCAGAATAAGTATTTTGCCTTACATCATTGGTTTAAAAACTTCTTCCCCAGAATACCTTACACAGATACAGATATATATATATATATATATACACACATATATATACACACACACATACACACACACAAACACCATATAAATGTTTGGACACTCTTCAGAGTGAGGTAATTTACCTCTCTTTTTAGAAGAATTTCTTAGACTATTATACTGTCAAAGAGAACTTTCCTTTGTAGCAGCCTAAATTCAGCCTATTAAGCAACTTTCAACAGCACTTTAAAAATCCTTCATTGTTCATGATATGCATCTTTTATAAAGTATTTTGATTAACAAAATAGTTTTTGTACAAACATGTCATTGATCATAGTGGATAAAATAGTAATAATGCAGATTAATAAAAAAATTAAAAATTTCCAGAAAGAAATTTGTATCCTTGAAATAACACAAAAATGTATAACTGCATATTCATTGGCAACAGTTTTTAATAGAGAAGAGGTCAGGATTAAAATTAAACAATTAACTTATTTTTTCTAGAAAATAAAAACCTCCATTTGTAAGACTGAGAATATTAAAACAATTTTTTATTTTAGCATAAAATCACAGGCCAAATATTACAGTTTTGGTAGAGAGCTCAAAATGTATTAAAATAACTATTATGAATGTTTCATAGTGACCTAATATGTAGTTCTTGGTATAATGGAGGAAATTATTATAATATTTTAAGCTAGATTTCATTGCCCTCTATTATTATATACACAAAAATAATCGATGTCTTTATTTGGTTACTTCATTTCTCAATTCCAGGTCAAATATTCAACAATATTCTTGCTCAGGAAAACATTCTAATAATCACCTGAGAAGACTCATTTAAATGCTCCAGGTAACAATGTTAGCAGAGATTTTTGTCATGCTTGGCCAGGAACCATATCGTTAGATTATTATTTCAGATACAAACTGACTTTTTAAAGAGACTGCAAAAAACTAAGCATGCACAAATTCTTTTGCAGTTAATGATGTGCTTCTGGGAGATATTATTTGCTTGTTTCTTTTCATATAGCTAAGCAATAAAAAAGAAACTTCACGTGAATATAACTGGATTAAGAAAGTGTGTGAAACACAACCAAGAGTAACTTTCTCAAAGAGAAGTGAAGATAATCAGTTTTTCTTTGATCATTTAAATTGATGAAAAAGTTGTATTACCTGTATCTTCCTAATTATTGGCTATTTTAGCAATGCACTCTAGGATTTTAGAAAATGTCACACTCACACAAATGGGTACGTTTCTGAAACCGTGAAGAGTCTTATTCAAGTTACACAGCAGTATTATTAAGAAAGAAGTTTCTAAGCCCAAGCTGAAAAAAAGCAGCTGATTTAAAACATTACCTTTGTGTGGCGAAGTCTTCCGCTGGGCAGGAGTGACTGCCGTTTGCACCTGCTGCTGTTTGACCAAATTTCCTTCATTCCCAGTTTTCAAAATCTTCTCCCCTAAGCTGCTTTTTTTCTGTTTGCTGTTTAAATCATCCCTTCTAGACGATGGCAGCTTAGAAGCTGCATTAGCAAAGAAAGGTCTAGCCAAGCGAGAAGGTTTGGACATTTTAAACAGCAGAAAAAAACCCAAACAAAACAATAAAAAGAACCAACTCCAGAATGTTACCTGCTGGGGCAGCAGCTTCTAAAAAATCCTTTGAGCTTCACTTTTCAGCTGCTACAGTTAACAGTATAAAGTGCCGCTGGATGGAAAGTGCTGGCTGCCACTCGGGTTTCTTTTAAACAAAAGGCATCATGCAGTCACAAAGCCCACTTGCTTGACCTGTGGAATATACATGTGTGTTTCGAAGACGCTGGTGACAGTTTTGCAATGGTACATGCTCCAACTCAGAGTGAACAGCAGATGCTGGAAAAGGGAATGTAATGTAGAGACACACACACACACACACACACTCCCTAGCATGCAGATTAGATGACACTGGACAACTCTGAAGTGGGAAAAGAATGTAAATATCGCCCCACCCACGCAGGTACGGTATATGAAAACAATCCAGATGTGTGGTTTATAATACTATGAACTGCATACCATGCTCAGTTTCCAGGCATTAGTTCAAGCAAGTCAAATCAGTACTTCCTTGCTTAGCACATTTCTATATTATATTCCAAGGGTTGACCATATAACGAATGCCCGCCTGCATAATTACTTCTGCTGGTTACAGAACACGAATAGTACCGTGGAAAAGGGGTAAAACAGAAGAGTGTAATTTCCACACATGTTTGGGCTGCCATAGGGTACCTACTAATTAATGAGAAGGGGAGTTGTGTGTCTGCGAGATGTGGGGCGCGGTGTGTGTGTGTGTGTGTCTGTGTGTGTGTGTGTGTGAGGTTGGGGGGGTCTGAGGAAGAGATAAATTATTTCACCTTTTAAAGGGTTTAGACTTCATTCTAATGAACCAATGAATACTTGTAATTACCATGCTTTCTGAAAGACCAATAGTAGCAATATAAAAATAAAGTGTGTTCAAGGGGTCATATTTTTTGAGGCTGAAGACATTCCTTCCACCAACTGAACACATAGCCCGCACCAGGGGCACACAACCCCTTCCCCACGAGGGGCAACCATTTCGCTCTCAGTTTCCCATGTCAGCGATTTTTATGACTGGGGTTAAGCTGCTTCCAACCTCAATTATTCTGTTTTCCCTCAGGGGGAATCTACACAAACTCCCTGTGAACTATAAAAAGATTCTGGGAATGTGTGATCATACAACTCCACTCCAAGTGTAAATACCATGCTATTCCCCGTTTATAGTTGATTAATGTGCAGCTACTTAGCACTTTATCAGAGGCAGAATTACGAGTTGGAAAGAGTATAAATTCTGGAATCAACTGGACCTGAAGTTACCTTTAAATTCTCAATATGGGTCCAGCCCCCTTTTTCTTTCATCAATAAAATTGGAATAGCAATTCAACTGAAGTGACAGATCTGTACCTTGTCTGTCTGGCACATGATAGCACTCAATAAATGTGAATTTCCTTGCCCTGTCCTTCCAAAAGTTTACAGTTTTAATGATTCCCAACAGGTCTACACAGCCTTATAAAAGATGAGAGAGCTACAAAATCAAATCCTTGACCCAGATCAGAGACAGCACAGTAAGATTACATTCCTGATTTCCGACCTGTAGATTTGGGAAAAAGTCATGTGAGACCAGACCCTTGACAGTATGAGAAATGTGTCCTGCCAACAAAATGAACTAACTCACTACATTTGCAAATACCACGCTACCATAAAATCCACCCCTATAAATATCCAAAAGCATAACTACCAAATTTAAGTGACCCCTTTACTCATTATAATACTGTCCAAATGGGATAATTGATGCTTTAATTTATCCACTTTTTATCTTTTACTTCTGCCTGAGGACCATGGCTTTCTTAGACCTCTGTGCGTTTCTTCATTTACTTCAACAGTCAGCTTTATTTTCAAGAACACATTTCACAACGAAACTGACTTTGACCACATCGTAGACAGTCAAGTGGAGAACAACAGAGCTGTGTTGGAATCTAGGGTCTGGCGGTCAGAAAAGTTCACTCACCAGCCAAGTGACCACTCTTAAGGCCAGGCCCACATTTTAAATCATGCCTCAGAACCATGACCAACAACGATATATTGTGCAACTATGAGGTGTGCAAAGCAGGTAGCTGCTGAAGACCCCTGGCACATGTCTGTGCTTACAGCCTGCACAGCTAGCTAGAAGGATCAGGTCGAGGAAAGAAGCATAATGTCATCCTAACACCATTGGAAGCAGGTGATTTACCTGTGCAAAATGGATGGAAGTATTTCTGAAGAATGGAATTGCAGCTCATCCCAGTGTGCACTCATTCTCTGGGAGAATCTAATATTATTAGACCCATTTTATGATGGAGGGAGAAAACACAAGATCACCTATGGAGCAGACTACTTGTACAGGTTGAGACTGCGTAGTCAGGTTCTCCTAAGAAACAGAATTAATAGAACTCGTCTGTCCACCTATCTATCCTGTTAAACATATATACACACACAATTGGTTGTATATAAATAGGATCTATGTTTTATATATATGTGTGTATAAAACATACATCCTATTTATATACAACCTATATATATATATGTATCTACCTATTTATCCTGTCATATATATACACACACATAAATATGTATATACATGTGTTTATACATAGCAGCATATATATCTTTATGTATATATTTCTTTCTAGCTCTCTAACTATCTACCTATCTATTTTCTGTTGGCTCTGTTTCTCTGGAGACCCCTGAGAATACATGTACACACACACAAATACACACATATATACACCAGTACATCCATGAGGCTCCACGGCAGGCCCAGTGGATTCAAATGGTGGGAACAGCACAGGAGGGACTCCCAGAAATTTACAAACATCATTCTCAGGTGACTCTGATGCTCAGTGGGCTTTGGAGCCACACTAGGTCATCCCCCTTCCCTGCGCCCAGACTAGTGGCTACTGGCTCAGGTTTTTCTTGGCTGCCCTCCAGGTGCTGCTGCACCTCAGGGGGTAGGGCTACCTGCAAAGCTGTTTGCTGTTTTGCTCCTTCCATTTTTCAGAGCCCACCTGCCAGAGCAGTTTATGTGGTGTGTCCCTTATGGGGGCTCCAGGGAAACTGAGAACACCAAACCCATTTCACTTGTTAAGTAATCAGAGTTTTAGTAAGTAAACCTGGTTTCAGTAATATATTTGAGTAATTCAGTAATATTTGTCTTACCTCGTCACTCAGAAAACAGACTTCATGTCTGCACCAAAAACGCATCCATTTAAACAGCATTAGTTCATCCACAAGGCTAACATTTTGAAGCATGTTGAGGAACACTACATGGTTCAATGTCTTTCCTCTATGCTCACTGAAAGTGTCCTGGGATGCTTTCTTACTTAGTGGTTATCAAACCCTCAGGCCATCATAAAGTTGGTCAACAATGGTGGTTTATTTTTACTTTAAGCCAAGAAAATAATTGAAAGCTGACACAGAAACATTTGCCTGGCCATGTACCCCAACAAAACCCTTAAAGAAATGAAAGATGGACATTAAGGAGAAGTTTTATAATTTTTTTCTATCTTTGCCTAATTTCAAAAAAGAATCTTAGTTGACTTGTAAAATATATACACTACTAGAATAAATTTTGTTTAGTTGCTCAGTGGGGTCTGACTCTTTTTCGACTCCATGGACTGTAGCCTGCCAGTCTCCTCTGTCCATCGGATTTCCCAGACAAGAATACTGGAGTGGGTTATCATTTCCTTCTCCAAGGGATGCTGGGATTGAACCCGCATCTCCTACAGTGCAGGTGGATTCTTTACTGCTGAGTCACCAGGGAAGCCCAGAATGAACTTAATGTACAGTTAAAATAAGAAATAAATAATAACAGGGGCTAGAGAAAAAGTCAGAACATGGAAATGTATTTGCACACTTAAGGCAGGTAGCAATTTGACTGTAAGCTCCTGGCACAAAAGGGGAAAGGGAAAGAGGAAAATTTGTGGTCTATGTTATCTCATCATTGTTTGATTCCAAAGTTAGGCAGCTGCCATTGTATCACAAGTATCTTGTTTGAATTGTGAGTGACTGGGCTTCCCTGGTGGTTCAGATGGTAAAGAATCTGCCTGCAATGCAGGAGGATCCAGGTTCATTCCCTGAGTCGGGAAGATCCCCTGGAGAGGGAATGGAAACCCACTCCAGTATTCTTGCCTGGAGAATCCCATGGACAGAGGAGCCTGGTGGGCTACAGTTCATGGGGTCACAAAGAGTTGGACACAACTGTGCAATTAACACTTTCCTTTTTCAGAGCAAAGACAAGCACCTTACAGAACAAACCCCCATTTTCTCTAGGATATAGTACACATCTATTGGCTTGTTCCAAGAAAGCTCCTTTAATCTACAGTAGACAACTTTTCTCCTCTGATCAACTGGCAACTTGCCTATCTACTCCAGATCTTAAAAACATTCCCAGACTAGGACTGTTCCCTAGCTGAGCTTTTGGACTCAGGTTTAGTTTGAATTCCTGGGCTTTCTTCCCACTTTTTATCCTTTCTTGGTTACTCCACAATGACCTAACCACAGCATTGCTCAACACTCTGGACCTTGATGTTAGCTTCTCCTTTAGACTTTTTGTAACAAGCCTCTTACATGTACTGGTGATGACCTTGACTCCCTGGGGAATCTGGATTTTCTTCCTGAGTCTCATGATCTCACTGTCAGTACCTCTGGAATTGGCTGATCATCCTTTTCAAAAAGAAGTTTTCTTATTTCTCTAAAATTCCAAGTACTTACGCAGTCTCTTCTAAACCACTCTTTCGGTATGAGAACATCTTACTGAACCACTCTAAGTGCTGTCACTAAAAGTCCCTCACTGGTATTCATTGTACTTTTGATCTTCCCAGACCTCCGCCCCACGTATCTCTTTATTTAGCTTCACATCTAGATCCCTCTAGCTCTGCCCACCTCCCTGGAAATTCACATTCTGCAGGCATAATTCCTCACTGGAGAGGCAACATTCTGATGTTTGGAGGACGGAGCTTGGATAAACCAGCTAGCTCTTCCCAGGAACCCTCTTCCTCCTGGCTCTGACCCTCTGCTATAGCTCCGGAATTCTGCTTTTGGAACCACCCAAATCCCTCCTATAAGTTTTGAACAGACCCTTCTCTTGTTTTGACCTGAAAATTAAGATCATTCATCAGGGTGTCTCTTCCCTCATTTCCTCATGATCGATTAGAGAAGACTTGCATGGGTACTTCCCTGGTGGTCCAGTGCTTAAGAATTTGCTTGCCAAAGCAGAGGGTATGGGTTTGATCCCTGGTCCACGAAGATTCCACTACGCCTGTACTCTCAACAAGAGCAGCCACTGCAGTGAGAAGCCTGCCCACTGCAACGAAGACCAGCCCTCACTCTCCACAACCAGAGAAAATATGCACATAGCAATGAAGACCCAGCACAGCCAAAAATAAATACATAAAATGTTTTCAAAAGAGAAGTTTTGCATGGAGAGAGTTCTGTGTACTAAGTGGGGTTTTCTCCATGATCTGGATACTTGCATTGGCCCTGGCCACCTTCCCGGGCAGCCACATTGTCTCAGAAGGTGGAATGATGAGCGTCCTCCCATCACAGTGTGGAGGCTAAGCTGCAGATAGGGACTTGGTTATCCCAACCTGCAGGATGTCCCCTGGGTTGTTGAGAAGATGGAGATGACAATCCATGTCCAATTGAGGATGTAAAGGTTCCCCAAGGCGACAGAGATGCCTCTCATAATGGAAGTACTGCAGGTTTCCGCAGGACCCTGTCTCTCCTCAAGAGAGCAATGATCATGAACAGCCATTGTTAACACTTACTGAGCATTTTTGGGATAGGGAATGGCAACCCACTCCACTATTCTTCCCTGGAAAATTCCATGGACAGAGGAATCTAGCAGGCTAACGTCCATGGGGTCACAAAAGAGTCGGACACAACTAAGCAATTCAGCGCGTTGTACATTTTTATATACACAACACCATTCTAAGTCATTTTATTCTTCACAGTACCCTAACAGGAAGAACACCGAGAAAACTGATGATAGATATTTGGGTAAACATGCATGGCGCTGGTCTCTGGACCACTGAGTTCATGGCCAGTTTGGTGTGCGCTATCATTCCCATCTTACAGATGAGTAAAGTATGGCACTCAGAAACCTAGAAACTCACCTCAAACTTCACAGAGTGAAGGTACTGAAGCTGAGATTTGAAATCAGTCTGGCTCCAGAGACTGTCCTTGCCTCTAGAAATAAAAAGTTTTATTGTAATCCACACTGCACACTGAGTGTTGGCATTCAGGGATTGTTCAGTCACAGCGGTGACCTAGGAAAAGTGAAGCCAACAAGTCTGCAGAGAAGGCTGGGGGAGAAGGAGCCTGAGGGTGGGAGCCACACTCTCCCGAGGAGGATAGGTGCCCAAGTACCAGCATCTCCTGGGTGTCTTGCCCTTTCACATCACTGCCTCCTGATCTTGCTTTCTGACCACATGTCAAACAAAACAACTTGGTGAGATTGGCTTGGTCTACCAACAGAGGAATGGATAAAGAAGATAGGGTACATATATACAATGGAATATTACTCAGCCATAAAATGGAACAAAATTGTGCCATTTGCAGAGGCATAGATGGACCCAGAGACTGTCATTTAGAGTGAAGTCAGAAAGAGAAAAACAAATATTATATATTAATGCGTATATGTGGAATCTAGCAAAGGGGTATAGATGAACCTATTCGCAGAAATAGAGAAACAGATGTCAAGAACAAACCTATGGACACCAAGGGGGGAGAAAGGGGGGATTAAATAGGAGTTGGGATTGACATAAATATACTACTGATACTAGGTATAATACAGATAGTTAATGAGAACCTACTGTATAGCACAGGGAACTCTATTCAGTGCTCTGTGCTGACCTAAATGGAAAGGAAATCCAAAAAGGGGGATACACGTATACATATGGCTGATTCACTTTGCTGTATAGTAGAAACACCACATTGTAAAGCAACTCTACACCAATAAAAACTAAAAAAAAAAAAATTGGTCTGCCTTTGGCGCTCACTCTGCCCATAGAAACACCCTGACTTGTTACATCACTACAGAGAAGTCATTTCACCTCTCATGACCTTGAAAAAGGTCCTAGTATCTTCTCTGTTTCAATTCCAGGGTTGTTGCAATAATCAAGTGACATTAAAGAAATATGAAAGCATTTTAACAATTGTAAAATAACACATGAATTAAAGGTAATAATTTTTGTGGATATAAATGACCAATTTTCCTATTTGTCCTGGTTGAAGACTGCTTAGGTATCCTAGCAGAGTCCTTTATAAAATGAATGATCAGCAAAGTTTTTCTGTAAGGGACCAGACAGTAAATATTTTCAGCTTTGAGAACTGTACGATCCCTTTTGGAACTATTCAACTTTAGAAAGCAGCCACAGACCAAACATGAGTGATTGGGCAAGGCTGTGTTTCAATAAAACTTTATTTATAAAAACTAATATGACCAAGTTACTCATTGTTGTTGATCTCTGTTCTATAGCAACCAATTAACCATCTATGAATAACAATACCAATCTAATTCCTGTCTCCTTGACTAAAACCTGCTTTATGGATTCCTTGTCTTATTATATGTGTAACTGAGCACACTCTTTGCTCTGGGTCCACATCGAGATGTGAACAATTTCTCAAACTACCTTCCTGTAGTTGGATATTGCATCACATTCAGTGACTAGAGGTAAGTCTCTCAGTGGTCTCCAAGAACAGCCAATATTAATTCAAACAATAACAAAACATAGCAGGGCCAGGAATACCCCTCACCACTTTGGCTGGCTGGATCCTACCATGCTTTGCCATTTTGTACCAATAATTAATCTACATAGGTTGCTAGATGTAAGGAGTCATAGTCTGAGTGCCTGGGTAACTGAATCTGTGATCTAAACTTATCCTATAAAATTTTTCATGCTTCGGAGGTTCAAGACAAAGACTTGTATGTTCAGATTCTTCAATTTCCTAGTTAAATGTGACAGAGAGATTTCTTGATTTAACAACTCTAATTTCCAAGAATCCTTTAAAAAGCATTTTTTTATGAGTTCAATAAAAGTTGCTTTACACCATGATGTCACCCATCTGCACTTCTACATTGTAAAAGAACCTTAAAATTATTTAGGACATGCTTCGGTATGTTATAAAATTGTCATTGCCAAGAAGAACTTTTTTGGTTTTTATTGCAAAACACTCCCATACATAGAAGGCAGAACAACTTTATCGGAACCAACCACAGATTTGGAAGCAGTCTGAAAAAGTAGTCCAAAAATGTGTTAGACAGCCAGGTTGTGAGGGAGGCTGGAATTTAGTAGTTACAGACGGTTGGTTTTCCATGTGCCATTTTAAGAATTATATCTTCTCTAAGTGCAAGTTAAAATTGTGTATTTAAAAGTGGAATCCTGAAGTAAAGATCAGCTATTTTTTTATTAGGCTGGACTTCAGTGATATTATTGAAAGAATAACATAAAATATAACAGCTTGGACTTCTCTGATGGTCCACAGGTTAAGAATCTGCCTGCCAGCGGGGGACAGAGCTTCAATCCCTGGTCCAGGAAGATTCCACATATCGTGGAGCAACTAAACTCATGCACCACAACTACTGAAACCTACACATCACAACTAGAGAAAGCTTGTGCACAGCAGTGAAGACCCGTACAACCAAAAATAAATAAAATTAAAATATAATCCTTGAAAAAAAAAAAATATATATAATCCTTGAAAACACCGAGTAACCTAAAAGGTATTCTTATGACTTACTGGTAATAACAGTGTCTTCAGATTTATCCATGAGGTTTTAAAGCACTTGTAATTTTAATGGGCAGTACCTTTTACTTATTCTAAAATGCAAATGAGACAACGGTGATGGAGGACACCTCCCACCTCATTAAAAAAATTTTTTTTAAGTAGATCTACACAGTTCTGAGAAGAAGAAGAAGAAAAAACAAAGAGATAAATCCAGTGAACACTTGAAGGAGGCAAGCAACACACAGTGATTATTTGGTGAGTGCATGAGCTTGTTAATTCTTGCTGTAACTTTTCGATCAATCTCCCAGAGTAACAGAAATAAAAACAATAATAAACAAATGGAACCTAATTAAACTCAAAAGCTTTTGCACAGCAAAGGAAACCAGAAACAAATGAAAAAACAACCCACAGAGTGGGAGAAAATGTTTGCAAACAATGGGGCCAACAGTGAATTAGTTTCCAAAATTTACAAACAGCTCATGCAGCTCAATATCCAAAAAATAAACAATCTAATCGAAAAATGGGCAGAAGACCTAAGTAGACATTCCTCCAAAGAAGACATACAGATGGCCAAGAGGCATATGAAACGATGTTCAGCATCACTAATTATTAGAGAAATGCAAATGAAAACTATGAGATATCACCTCATCATTTCATATTATGATTGATACTACCAAAATAATCTTTCAGTGAAGTCTTAACAATTGGGTTTCTACAAAGAGAAATGGGAATGTCTGTGAAACCACACACTTTGACCAAAGTAATTTACTACCAAAATTCTATACTTTGTCAGTCTCTTGGTTGTAAGAAAAAGTATTTCATTATCTTAACATGATTTTTGGTATAGATGCGGTTGAGATTTCCTGGTGAAGCGTATGTGTATGTTTTGCAAAGATGATGTGGCCCCATGTGTACCGTTTAAAACTATCTTGCTCAAGTTCTTAGTTATAAAACATCCCACATGTTGAATATTGCAGGTCAGCAAAAGTCAAATCTTAAAAACGGAAAAATTAAGAAGAGGTTATTTCAGAACTTCCAGGCACTTGTGGAAATGTGGAATGACATTTCGTTCAACAGACACCAGCTACTTTTTTTAAAAACCAGAGAAATTCTCTCTGGTTTTCACAAGCTTTCAAATGCTCTGATTTAATGGTGGTGAGGGATTCAAGAAATCATGATGTAAATAAGAAAATGGAACAAATTAAAAATGTGCTATGTATTCAATTAACTTTTAATGCACGATCAGGGGAAAGTGCATCCATTAAATATGAAAACATCTTGAGATTTGATCCACCACCAAAGTCAACCCAAGTGTTGTTTCTAAACGTTTAAAGACTACAGTTCCCTTTTCTCTTTATTCAAACCACAGTAAATTTTACACAAAAGTAATACAGAAATGAGATGCCAAAAGAATAGTGAAATTAAAAAATGGCTCTTTGAATATAAGATAGCACAGCTTTCAATTATTCAAGGCCTATAGGCACATGAAAAGATGCTCAACATCATTAATCATTAAATGCAAATCAAAACCACAATGAAAAATCACCTCAAGCTCATCTGGATGAATGCTACAAATAAACAGACAAAAATCCCTCCAAATCAGAAAATAACAAGAATTAGGGACGATGGGGAAGGACTGGAATCCTTGTGCACTTTTGCTGGGAATATAAAATGGTGTAGCCGCTGAGTAAAACAGTATTGGTGGTTCCTCAAAGAATTAAATGTAGAATTACTATGTGATCTGACAATTCTATTTCTCGATATATACCCCAAATAAATAAAAACAGGAACTTGAACAGTTATTTGTACATGTTCATAGCAGCATTATTCACAGTAGTCCAAAGATGCAAGTAACCCAACTGTCCATCTATAGATGAATCGATAAACAAAATGTGGTATATGCATACAATGGAGTATTGTGCTGTGCTGTGCTTAGTCACAGTCGTGTCTGACTCTATGTGACCTCATGGACTGTAGCCCACCAGGCTTCTCTATCCATGGGGATTCTCCAGGCAAGAATACTAGAGTGGGTTACCATGCCTTCCTGCAGGGGATCTTCCCAACCCAAGGACTGAAGCCAGGTCTCCCGTACCGCAGGCAGATTCTTTACCATCTGAGCCACCAGGGAATGCCAAGAATACTGGAGTGGGTAGCCTATCCCTTTTCCAGGGAATCTTCCTGACCCAGGAATTGAACCGGGGTCTCCTGCATTGCAGGTGGATTCTTTACCAGCTGAGCTACCAGGGAAGCCCACAATGGAATATTATTCAGCCTTAAAAAGGAAGGAAAGTCTGACATAAGCTATAACATAATGAACCTTGAAGACATTAGGCTAAGTGAAATAAGACAATCAAAAAGCACAAATATTGTATGATTCCACTTATATAAGGTACCTGCTGCTGCTGCTGCTGCTGCTAAGTCGTGTCAGTTGTGTCCGACTCTGTGCGACCCCATAGATGGCAGCCCACCAGGCTCCTGTCCTTGGGATTCTCCAGGCAAGAACACTGGAGTGGGTTGCCATTTCCTTCTCCAATGCATGAAAGTGAAAAGTGAAAGTGAAGTCGCTCAGTCGTGTCCGACTCTTAGTGACCCCATGGACTGCAGCCCACCAGGCTCCTCCGTCCATGGAATTCTCTAGGCAAGAGTACTGGAGTGGGGTGACATTGCCTTCTCCAATATAAGATACCTAGAGTAGTCAATACGTGAGGAAAACAGAACCATGGTTACCAGGGGCTGAGTGGGGACTTACCGTTTAAAGCATAGAGATACAATTAAGGAAGATAAAAAAGTTCTGGCGGTGGATGGTGGTGATGGTTGCACAACAATGTGGATGCACTTAATACCACAGAACCGGGCACTTTAACATAGTCAAAATGGTATACTGCATCACAGTAAAAGTTCTTCAGATTCACATTTGCACACAGTTGGCACTGTAATTTCTCCTTGTGAAACTAGGGCTAGACAATGGTCCATCTTCCTCACTACAATTTTCTGTAGCCTCTAGACAAGGCCTAGATGCAATTCTATTTTCACAAGATGAATTTAAGGAGATAGGTAGGGACTTCCCTGGTGGTCCAGTGGCTAAGACTTCACGCTCCCAATGCAGGGGACCTGGGTTTGATCCCTGGTCAGGGAACTAGACCCCACAGGCTGAGTTCGCATGCCGTGAATGAAGATTCTGCATGCCAAAACTAAAAGACCTGGTGTAGCCAAATAAATGTTTTGTTTTTTTTTTTAAAGGAGATCGGCAGAGTTATTCTGGGGCCAGAAAAGAGAAGCGATTTTTTTTCCCCTTTGAGGCCAAACTTCAGCTGCCACCAGGCCCATCAAGTCCCCTTGCATTGTCACACGGCTGCAAAAGCAGAGGATGCAAAGCCCTTGGAACTGGAATTGAATTCCATTTTCTTTCTTACTTTACAAAAATGCAAACAACTTCTCCCATGGTAATGAGCAAGACTAGGGATGGATTTGCCTTAAAGACTCTGAAACCACCTTTTCGGAACTTGTCTCCTGTCTCTTCTTCCCTGCCACTGTCTTTTCTTCTCTTTGGAGAGCATCTCTTTTTCTTGAAAGGAATAGCACATCCTCCTCAAAGTGAGGGAGAGATTTCCCCTCGTGACTTTCAAATCCTTGCTAGCAAATTTTTTGGCCCTGACTTTCCAAAATTTGTCCTGAATTACACTATAGAAGCTCCTGTACCAGAGTGTCCCATTTTTTTCTGAGTGAATAAATAAAGATCCACTAAGAAGTCTGCATTTGTTTTTATGTGCTTGCCTTAGTCCCTGAATACTCTTTAGAGTGGATGAAAGGAAGAATTTATACCACGCTGTGCAAGAACAGTCCATAACCCTCATATCTCTGCAGACTCTTGTTCACAAACAAGGCAATGCAGATATTTATGCAGAGAAACAGAGCAGAGTGCATCTTTAAGAGTGGTTGGGTGTTCCTCTGTTTTTAGACACATCTAATTTCCAAAAGCAGATGAGGCTCTAAAGTCTCTTTTTGAATTGTTTTGCAACCCCAAATCCATGGTAGGATTATTCAGATGATTCTTTTCAGCTCTAAAAAAAAATCATAGGCAAAAAAATGTACCCACTTATGGGCAGTTAAGAAAACTGTGAAACAGGGTTCATTTTCCATCGTAGTTTAATGTCATTTCACAGCCCTTGGCTTCCTTCATTCCTGTTTCTTCTTTGACAACTATTTTTATGTCCTCAGGAGACCCCTAATTCTAACCCATGGAAAATCTGCTTTCGGGAAAAGCTCTTCATGGGATATTTATAACATAGAATTCTTTTTTAGATTATGCAAAAGTTTATTATGCAGTATTAAAATTTTAAAATATCTAATATAACACATTCATGAAAGCAGTGTTATTGTTCAATCGATAAGTTGTGTCTGACTCTTGGCGATCCCATGGACTGCAGCACACCATGCTTCCTTGTCCTTCACTATCTCCCAGAGTTTGCTCAAGTTCATGTCCAATGAGCTGGTGATGCTATCTAACCAGGACAAGAGGATGGAAGCAGTAAACTACTGATATACCACATAAATGATATTTAGGTTTTTAGGCACTCCTCAGATAATCCGACTGAGCGACTTCCCTTTCACTTTTCACTTTCATGCATTGGAGAAGGAAATGGCAACCCACTCCAGTGTTCTTGCCTGGAGAATCCCAGGGACGGTGGAGCCTGGTGGGCTGCTGTCTATGGGGTCATACAGAGTTGGACACGACTGAAGTGACTTAGCAGGAGCAGATGATCTGTAAAGATCTTGAGATACAGCAACTATAAAAAGGCTCTATACTAAAATGTAATGATAAAAAATACAAAGAACACATACAGACCCATTGCCTAGCTTTAGATATAAAATACTACCTTTGGAGAATGTGATATCCTCTAAGTGCTTCCATTGGTCATACGGTCCTTGGACCCTGATGTGACAGCTTCACTGGATTAAGCTTTAATGATTCTCTTGTTTTTCTTCACAGTTTTGCAAGTGTGGATCTATCTATAGACATATAGTTTGACTTTGCTTTTTTCATTTTATAGAAATGACCTTAAATAGTGTTTGTGCTCCTATCATTTACTTCTGGGCTTCCCTGGTGACTCAGTGGCAAAGAAACCATCTTCCAGTGCAGGAGATGCAGGTTCGATCCCTGAGTCAGGAAAATCCCCTGGAGAAGGAAATGGCAACCCACTCCAGTATTCTTGTCTGGGAAATCGTATGGACAGAAGAGCCTGGTGGGCTATAGTCTACGGGGTTGCTAAAGAGTCAGACATGACTTAGTGACTAAACAACAACCATTTATTTTAGCTTAGCATTGTTTCTTGAGATTCCTATATGTATCTACATGACAAACTAATTCATTCATTTTCACCTTGTATAGTGGCCCATGACATTAGGATATTACATTCTTCAGTTGCTGAACATTTGGTTTGTTTTTAGTGAGAGGAAAATATCCTTTTTCATTTTTTTCCACATAAATAAGCAATCAATTATACCGCATCACAATACATCCTTTCCTGTGGATCTGAAGGGGCAGCTTTGTTGTTTTTTCATTTCCATTTTTGAGTGAGCCTTTTCTGAATTCTTGGATATGTTTGGTTTATCTATTTGTCTATCCCTCCTGTGTTGTGCTGTCTTAATAGTTAGAGCCAAATAATAATAATAAAAAAAGCTAATGCGAGTTGATATATATGATATGCCAGATACTGTAAATATGTAAGTACTTATTACCTGGTAACTCATTTATTCCTCATTATTACCCTGCGAAGTTGACACATTTATCACATCGATGAGGATACTGAGGCTCAGAGAAATAAACTGTAGGTATCTAGGCAGAATTAAAACCCAATATGTACAAGCATATTGTGCAACTCTGACTCGTATTTTTTTTTACTATGTATGTGTATATATATATATATAGATAGATAGATAAGATAGATAGAGAGAGAGATATCGGTTCAGTTCAGTCGCTCAGTCATGTCCAACTGCGACCCCATGAATTGCAGCATGCCAGGCCTCCCTGTCCATCACCAACTCTCGGATTTCACTCAAACTTACGTCCATTGAGTCGGTGATGCCATCCAGCCATCTCATCCTCTGTCATCCCCTTCTCCCAGTGCCCCCAATCCCTCTCAGCATGAGACTTTTCCAATGAGTCAACTCTTCACATGAGGTGGCCAAAGTATTGGAGTTTCAGCTTTAGCATCAGTCCTTCCAATGAACACCCAGTACTAATCTCCTTTAGGATGGACTGGTTGGATCTCCTTGCAGTCCAAGGGACTCTCAAGAGTCTTCTCCAACACCACAGTTCAAAACCATCAATTCTTTGGTGCTCAGTTTTCTTCACAGTCCAACTCTCACATCCATACATGACGACTGGAAAAACCATAGCCTTGACTAGACGGACCTTTGTTGGCAAAGTAATGTCTCTGCTTTTGAATATGCTATCTAGGTTGATCATAACTTTCCTTCCAAGGAGTAAGTGTCTTTTAATTTCATGGCTGCAGTCACCATCTGCAGTGATTTTGGAGCCCCCTAAAAATAAAGTCTGACAGTGTTTCCACTGTTTCCCCATCTATTTCCCATGAAGTGATGGGACCAGATGCCATGATCTTAGTTTTCTGAATGTTGAGCTTTAAGCCAACTTTTTCACTCTCCTCTTTCACTTTCATCAAGAGGCTCTTTAGTTCCTCTTCACTTTCTGCCATAAGGGGAGTGTCATCTGCATATCTGAGGTTCCTGATATTTCTCCCAGCAATCTTGATTTAGCTTGTGCATCTTCCAGCCCAGTGTTTCTCGTGATGTACTCTGTGTATAAGTTAAATAAGCAGGGTGACAATATACACCTTGACGTACTCCTTTTCCTATTTGGAACCAGTCTGTTGTTCCATGTCCAGTTCTAACTCTTGCTTCCTGACCTGCATATAGGTTTCTCAAGAGGCAGTTCAGATGGTCTGGTATTCTCATCTCTTTCAGAATTTTCCAGTTTATTATGATCCACACAGTCAAAGACTTTGGCATAGTCAATAAAGCAGAAATAGATGTTTTTCTGGAACTCTCTTGCTTTTTCCATGATCCAGCAGATGTTGGCAATTTGATCTCTGGTTCCTCTGCCTTTTCTAAAACCAGCTTGAACATCAGGGAGTTCATGGTTCACGTATTGCTGAAGCCTGGCTTAGAGAATTTTGAGCATTACTTTACTAGTGTGTGAGATGAGTGCAACTGTGTGGGAGTTTGAACATTCTTTGGCATTATCTTCCTCTGGGATTGGAATGAAAACTGACCTTTTCCAGTCCTGTGGCCACTGCTGAGTTTTCCATATTTGCTGGCATATTGAGTGCAGCACTTTCACAGCATCATCTTTCAGGATTTGAAACAGCTCCACTGGAATTCCATCACCTCCACTAGCTTTGTTCATAGTGATGCTTTCTAAGGCCCACTTGACTTCACATTCCAGGATGTCTGGCTCTAGGTGAGTGATCACACCATTGTGATTATCTTGGTCGTGAAGATCTTTTTTGTACAGTTCTTCTGTGTATTCTTACCACCTCTTCTTAATGTCTTCTGCTTCTGTTAGGTCCATACCATTTCTGTCCTTTATCGAGCCCATCTTTGCATGAAATGTTCCCTTGGTATCTCTAATTTTCTTGAAGAGGTCTCTAGTCTTTCCCATTCGGTTGTTTTCCTCTATTTCTTTGCATTGATTGCTGAAGAAGGCTTTCTTATCTCTTCTTGCTGTTCTTTGGAACTCTGCATTCAGATGCTTATATATTTCCTTTCCTCCTTTGCTTTTCACCTCTCTTCTTTTCACAGCTATTTGTAAGGCCTCCCCAGACAGCATTTTGCTTTTTTGCATTTCTTTTCCATGGGGATGGTCTTGATCCCTGTCTCCTGTACAGTGTCATGAACCTCTGTCCATAGTCATCAGGCACTCTATCAGATCTAGTCCCTTAAATCTATTTCTCACTTCCACTGTGTAGAGATATAGATATAGATATATTTAATTGGTTGCTTCAGGTCTTAGTTGAAGCATGCAGGCTGAATAGTTGCAGCAGTGAGCGGGCTTAGTTGCCCCATGGCTTGTGGATCTTAGTTCCCTGATCAAGCATTGAACCCTTGTCCCCTGTATTGGAAGGCCGATTCTTAACCACCAGACCATTGAAGAAGTCTCCTGACTCATATTATCAATCATGATATCAGGCTGGGCAATGGCTTTTCTTAAGGGGTGTCAAGGAGATCCAACCAGTCCATTCTGAAGGAGATCAGCCCTGGGATTTCTTTGGAAGCAATGATGCTAAAGCTGAAACTCCAGTACTCTGGCCACCTCATGGGAAGAGTTGACTCATTGGAAAAGACTTTGATGCTGGGAGGGATTGGGGGCAGGAGGAGAAGGGGATGACAGAGGATGAGATGGCTGGATGGCATCACTGACTTGATGGATGCTAGTCTGAGTGAACTCCGGGAGTTGGTGATGGACAGGGAGGCCTGGCGTGCTGCGATTCATGGGGTCGCAAAGAGTCAGACACACTGAGCTACTGAACTGAACTGAACTGAACTGGGTGTTCCTAGTACTTTGCTGTTCCATGCAATTTTATAAACATTGTTAAATTACACATAAAACTAAAGCTATTAAAAATTTCCCTGGTTCTAACAAAAAAATCCAGGCCAGATGATTTCACTTTAAATGTTCGACCAAACATTTAAAGAAGAATTAATACCAACCCTTCTCAAACTCTTCCAAAAAAAAAAAAAACAGAAAAAGAGGGAAGTCTCCCAAACTCTTCTTGCCAAAATTACCTTGATACCCAAACCAGATGAGGGCACTATAAGAAGAGAAAATTACAGGCCAGTACCCCTGATGAAAAATCCTGATTAAATATTAGCAAATTGAATTCAGCAATACATTAAGTATCACACACTACCATCAAGTGAGATTTATTCTATGGAAGTAATAATGGTTCGACATCTACAAGTCAATCATTGTGATACATCATTTTAACAAAATAAAGAATAAAAATCATAAGATCATCTCAATAAGTGCAGAAAAAAATGACAAAATTCAACATCTTTTCATGATAAAAATACTCAATAAACTGGGTACATAGAGAATATACTTCAAAATAATAAAGGTGATATCCGATAATCCCACAACTAAAATCATACACAATAGTGAAAAGCTGTAAGCTTGTCTTCTGAAATCAAAAACAAGAATGTCCACTCTCTCCACTTTTATTCAACCTAGTATTGGAAGCTGCAGCCAGAGCAATTATGTGACTAAAATAAAAGGCATCCAAATTGGAAAGGAAAAATTATAACTGTCTCTATTTTAGATGGTATGATATTTTGTATGCTGCTTAGTCGCTTCAGTCGTGTCCAACTCTGCAAACCCAAGGATTGTAGTCCACCATGTTCCTCTGTCCATGGTATTCTCCAGGCAAGAATACTGGAGTGGGTTGCTATTTCCTTCTCCAGATACTATGTATAGAAAACTCTAAAGATTCCACCAAAAAGCTGTTAGAACAAATTTGAAAATTCAGTGAAGTTGCAATATATAAAATCAATATATAAAAAGCAGTTACTTCTCTGCATAATAAAGCTATCAGAAATAGAAAACTGTAAGACATTGATGAATGAAACTGAAGAAGACAGAAATAAATGAAAGATATTCTGTGTTCATAGATTGGAAGAATTAATATTGTTAAGATGTCCACACTCTTCAAAACTATCTACAGATTCAACACAGTCTCTATCAAAATTCCAGTAGCATTTTTCACAGAAATAGAATGCTGAAGTTTGTATAGAACCACAAAAATCCATGCACAGCCAAAGCAATCTTGAGAAGGAGAACAAAGCTGGAGGCACCACACTTCTCGATTTCAAACTATACTACAAAGCCACAGTAATCAAAAGAGAATCATATCGACATTAAAACAGACAGATCAATGAAACAGAATACAGAGCCCAGAAATAAAGACATGCATAGATAGTCAACTAATTCATGACAGAGGAGCCAAGAATATACAATGGTGAAAGGATAAACTCTTCAATAAATGGTGGTGGGAAAACTGGAAGAGAATGAAACTGGACCCCTATTGTACACCATACACAGGAATCAACTCAAAATGGATTAAAGACTTGAATTAAATGCCTACAGCCATAAACCTCTTTAAAAGAAAACACAGTAAGCTCTTTGACATAAGTCTTGGATTTGAAATCAAAGCAAAGGCAACAAAAGCAAAATAAAAAGGTGTGTGGGGGGACTACATCAAACTAAAAAAAAACTTTCTGCACAACAAAGGGAATGCTATGATGCAGTCCATGGGGTTGCAAAAAGTCAGACAAGACTGAACGACTGAACTGAACTGATGACAGTAATCATTTTTTCAATATATCAAATGCATGCTTAAACTTACACAATGAATGTTATATGTCGATTATATCTCAATATAGCGGGAAAATTATTTCATTAGTATTGCATTGAATCTAAATTTATGTGATTGAGTCTTCCTAATCATTAACATTACATTTCTGTCCATTTATTTAGGCATTAATAATTTATCTTTAGCAGATTTTATAATATTCTGAAAATCGCACATCTTTTGTTAAATATATTCCTGCAGACCTTATCTTGTTTATGCTACTGAAAAGGGTGTCATTTTAAAGTTACATTTTCTGTTTGTTGTTGTTTAGAGGAAGCACAATTGCCTTGAAACAGTTTTTGGCTTGCTTCTGGCAATGACAGAATAAGAGAGACCAGATTTACCCTTCCTCTTCAAGTAACTAGGAAAATAGACAAAATATATGAAACAATGGTTCTCAGACATTGTACAATGCACAGCACAGGAAGGTGATTGCTGAGAGATAAAAACAAATGAGGTGTGCCCAATGAATGTCTCTGGTTACTGTCTGGGAGTTTCCAGACCACAGTGAAGGGAAAGGACACCCAAACAGAGGTCAGCTATCTCTCTGAGTGGAGGAGACAGAGTTCAAAGTTCAGGGAGGCAAAAACACAGATTTTAGGGAAACATATCACAGGACAGTACTACACAGAGATATGGAAATGCATGAGGTACTTCCTTTGATCACAACAGAATTAGAAATCAGTGGCAGAAAGCTATTTGAAAAATCTCCAAATGTTAAATAACTCATG
This sequence comes from Oryx dammah, assembly GCF_014754425.2. Lineage (NCBI taxonomy): Eukaryota > Metazoa > Chordata > Mammalia > Artiodactyla > Bovidae > Oryx > Oryx dammah. The sequence goes on from NW_024070194.1 coordinate 58,412,893, forward strand.
AGTTAAAAGAGAAACAGATCCAAAGATCAAGTTGGAGAAAACTGATGTCTTGACAATATTGAATCTTCCTATTCATGAATATGAACTCTCTCCTCATTTAGTTAGATATTTGACTTCTTCCATTAAAGTTTGCAGCTTTTTTTCTCATATAGATCCTGCACATAATTTATCAGATTTATACCTAAAGTATTTCACTTTTTTGGTATTAATGCAAAAATAGTATTATGTTCTCAATTACAAATTTGAATTGTTCAATGCTGGTATATAGGAAAGGAATTGACTTTTTTAGTATTAATTTATAATTTATAAATTTAGTATCAATTTATTAATTTATAATAATACAAATTTATATAACTAACACAATATATTACTAATTATATCAAGATTAACACAAATTTAATAGTAATTGTATTGATTAATTCTTAACACATCAATTAATGCCTACATATTATATAATCACTATACTATCAATATATATTTGTATAATTATATTAATATTAATATGATTTGATATTAATATATTGCATCCTCCTACCTTACTACAATTGCTTATTAGTTCCAATAATTGTAATCTCTTTGGGATTTTATCACTCCCAAGATCTTATTAAGGGGTTTCTTTGGTAAAGAATCTGCCTGCCAATGCAGGAGACATGGGTTCGATTCCTGATCCGGGAAGATCCCACATGCTGCAGAGCAAGTAAATGTGTGCGCTACAGTTACTGAGCCTGTGCTCTAGAGCCCGAGAACTGCAACTACTGAAGCCGTGCACCCTAGAACCCGTGATCCACAACGAGAAGCCACGGCCCCGCAACTAGAGTAGCTCGCTCCCTCTTGCCGCAGCTAGAGAAAAACCTGCACATTGCACAATGAAGACCCAGAATGGTCAAAATTAAAAAAATAATAAAACTATTTTTAAAAGATCTTACTAAATTTCTTGCGTGTCCAATGCTCACTGAAATGGGAGTACAAGTTTAAGGTGAAGAGCACCGGATTTCTCCTATTGATATCCTATCAAGTTTGCTACTTTTACTGACAAAACTCTTGGGTGTCGATTTTCACCTTTCATTTCAAGTCATCCCTCTCTGACAGTTAAACTGCTAGTTTTCACATCCAACCCCACTCATGTAAAGCTACAGATGGCATCTGCCAAGGTGCTGCTTGTAGTGGGGTGTCTGGACTAACTCCAAGTATGAAGATCACAGATTTCTACCATTCCCACTCAAAGTTCTAGAGGTTTTTCATGAAAAGATGCTTCATAAGTATTGTTTGTCTTGGGTCAATTTCCAGGAGCCTGATATATTTTTGAAATTTTGTCCAGTCTCTACATATTTTTAGGAGAATGAATTAATGATTTTTTTAATGACTTTAGATTTTTTTTCGTTATCTTTCTTGTCCTGCAGTTTCACAATAACTAGTGGAAACAGTGCCAGACTTTATTTTTGGGGGCTCCAAAATCACTGCAGATGGTGATTGCAGCCATGAAATTAAAAGACTCTTGCTCCTTGGAAGGAGTTATGACCAATCTAGATAGCATATTCAAAAGCAGAGACATTACTTTGTCAACAAAGGTCCGTCTAGTCAAGGCTATGGTTTTTCCAGTCGTCATGTATGGATGTGAAAGTTGGACTGTGAAGAAAGCTGAGCGCCAAAGAATTGATGCTTTTGAACTGTGGTGTTGGAGAAGACTCTTGAGAGTCCCTTGGACTGCAAGGAGATCCAACCAGTCCATCCTAAAGGAGATTAGTACTGGGTGTTCATTGGAAGGACTGATGCTAAAGCTGAAACTCCAGTATTTTGGCCACCTCATGTGAAGAGTTGACTCATTGGAAAAGACTCTGATGCTGGGAGGGATTGGGGGCAGGAAGAGAAGGGGACGACAGAGGATGAGATGGCTGGATGGCATCACCGACTCGATGGACATGAGTTTGGGTGAACTCTGGGAGTGTGCTGCTATTCATGAGGTCGCAAAGAGTTGGACAGGACTGAGCAACTGAACTGAACTGCATTTTATTTTTACTTTTTCCTACTTTGGAATTTTTGTCTTGTGAATCTGAGAATTATTGTGTTCTATTATTTCTGGAAAATTCCCAGCCATTATTGTTCCTTTTCCTTTTGGTTTGAGATTTGTTTTGGGCATCTTGATTGAGATGTAATTCACTATCTTCTCAAATTTTGTTCTACCCCGATTTTCTATTATTTCTAAGACTAGAAGTTGACAAATAACGATCCATGCACCAAACAAAGTATGCTGTCTTTTTGTAAGTAAAGTTTTATTGGAAAACATCCAGCCTCATTTGTTTACATGATTATGTACAGCTGCTTTGCACTACAATGGCAGAGTTGAGTATTTCTTGGAGTATTTTTCAGACCATCATTTTGCATGACAGTGACAGGGTTGATAGAGCCCTTTTGGCCCATGAACCCTAAAATATTTGCTATCTGATATTTTTACAGGAACAAGTTGCCCCCTCCTGTCCTAGACCTCCCAATCTGACATGTGTTCTACCCTCCCCCACTATATGTTCTTCATCTTTAAAGTCTCATTCCTACCTCCTCTTTGCCTATGTGGCATTCTTAATTATTAATCTATCTTCTGATTTACACATTCTTTCTCCAATTAGCCTAATCTTATGTTTAAAGCAATTCCTAAGTTCAATTATTATATTTCTCATTTCCAGAATGCTAATTTCTTTTCAAATTCCATATTTAATGTTATACAACTTTATGATGGGCCTCCTTGGTGGCTCAACTGATAAAGAATCTGCCTGCAATGCAGGAGATCCAGGTTCTGGCCCTCGGTCAGGAAGATCTCCTGGAGAAGGAGATGGCTACCACTCTAGTATCCTTGCCTGAAGAATCCCATGGACAGAGAAGCCTGGTGGGCTACAGTCCATGGGGTCACAAAGAGTCAGACATGACTGAGTGACTAACACTCAAAAACACAACTTTATGATGCCTGCTATAGGCTTTTAGCTTCTTGAGTGTATTAAAGATATAAAACTTACATACTCCCAGGGTAAAAATTCTGATTCTGAAATTCTTCACTTTGTTATTTCTCTTGACTTTTGCTAATAGTGTTCTACTCCCTTGTGTTTGGTAAATCTTTTTGTGAGCCCATGCTCCTTGGAAACCTTTTTCCTAAATGTGAGGCTTAGGTTTAAGATGCATTCTTTCAGAGATTTGCATTTCTCCTGTCAAGCACCTGGGAGACTATCAACTTGATGCTGCTTTAAACTCAAATTTTGCCCTTTTTTGAGTGGTTAAAATGGTTTACCTGGTAGGACTGAGCTTAATGCATTTTAAAAACAGATATCTTCTTTTTCCTGCTCCTCGCAGAGTGAAGGCTGAGGCAAGCAATTTTCTCTATTAACTGTCTATGAGATGTGGGATTTTTAAATACAGTCCCCTTTCTTGCTTTTTATCTATGTCTCCAATCTATTTGCACAATCTGCCCAGGTCCCTTCTTTCTTTTTAAATCTATTTATATACTTATTTCTGGCTTCGTTGGGTCTTTGTTGCTGTGTGGGCTTTCCTCAGGTTGTGGCAGGCAGGGGCTCCTCTCTCACTGGAGTGTGTGGGCTTCTCATTGTGGTGGCTTCTCTTGTTGTGGGGCTTGGGCTCTAGAGCACAGGCTCAATAGTTGTGGCACGTGGGCTTAGTTACTCTTTGGCATGTGGGATCTTCCTGGATCAGGGATGGAACCTGTGTCTCCTGCATTGGCAGGCGGATTCTCTACCACTGAGCCACCAACCTTTGTGTATAACTACTGGAACTCAGGTGCCCGGTCACAAAGAATTGGCAAACAACCGAGAATAAATTTCTGTACTTCCGTGGAACTGTACTTTCACATGATATGTGGCCTTTGCAGGTATTCTTTCACTTTCATAACAGCTCAGGTGTACATGAAAATTAGATGTTTTATTTGATCCAGGATTTTAGACATGCTATATATCAGTAAGTGTTGCACTTACAGTTTAGTGCATTGTATTGCTTAAATGAAAAAAAAATTAGCCATTTTAAGGTTAATTCCTAATTCTAACGAAAAAGATTATATCTTAATATTGGCATCTGTGTGGAACTGGAAGAGACATATTGAGGAAGGGTTCTTATCTGGATGTAGAAGATTCTCTACTTTATCAATCAAAAATCCTCATTAATTTATCTTGGTAAATCTTTCTTGTGACCTATTCTGGGTAGGCCTATATGAAAACTGCAGTAGAGCATTCAAGAATAAAAAGTGATAGTTCTGTATTGTATAAGTAATTACATCCCTACGAGTGTTATAAATGCTTACTACTCTCCGTGCTTCACGTACTTTATCATATGCAATTTCATTAACAGATATATGAAGTATGTACTTTAGTGATTACGCTTATTTTTAACTGAGGAAAATAGGGTACAAAGAAGTTGGATAATTAGGTAAGGCAAATTGCTAGTAAGTAATAAAACCAGAATTCAAATCCTTGCAGACCGACTACAGAGACTATGTATACAACACTATATGATATGGTACTGTATGATACCAGACTACACTATGCTGCTGCTGCTAAGTCGCTTCAGTCGTGGCCGACTCTGTGTAACCCCATAGATGGCAGCCCACCAGGCTCCCCCGTCCCTGGAATTCTCCAGGCAAGAACACTGGAGTGGGTTGCCATTTCCTTCTCCAATGCATGAAAGTGAAAAGTGAAAGTGAAGTCTCTCAGTCGTGTCTGACTCTTAGTGACCCCATGGACTGCAGCCTACCAGGTTCCTCCATCCTTGGGATTTTCTAGGCAAGAGTACTGGAGTGGGGTGCCACTGCCTTCTCCCACACTATGCAATACAATACTATTCTGTGCTATAAGATGTAAGATATGTAGAGTTTAGCAGGAAGATAATAGATACTAGAAGTAGAAAGAATAAAGACTACAGAGATTATGTGCTAAATGTCACCATAACAGCATTGATTAGAGGATCACTATCAGTTCAGTTCAGTTCAGTCGCTCAGTCGTGTCCGACTCTTTGTGACTCCATGAATCGCAGCACGCCAGGCCTCCCTGTCCATCACCAACTCCCGGAGTTCATTCAGACTCACGTCCATCGAGTCAGTGATGCCATACAGCCATCTCATCCTCTGTCGTCCCCTTCTCCTCCTGCCCCCAATCCCTCCCAGCATCAAAGTCTTCTCCAATGAGTCAACTCTTCGCATGAGGATCACTATAGGGTGTGGTAAAATGATCAGGGAAGCTTCAAGGAAGACTTGGACCAACCTTAACTGTGCATCCTGAGATACAAAAATTATGTTGTCAAATGGTGCCCTTATAATAAATTGTTAACCCCATGTTAATGGCATGCTAAGAATTAAACAGAGCACACTGGAAAGTTTAAACCTTTAGTATCTCTGAAGAATCAAGAAAGCCTATGTATTTCTTTTCTCCATGCAACCAGTATGGAGAAGGCAATGGCACCCCACTCCAGTACTCTTGCCTGGAAAATCCCAAGGATGGAGGAGCCTGGTAGGCTACAGTCCATGGGGTCGCTAAGAGTCAGACATGACTGAGCGACTTCACTTTCACTTTTCACTTTCATGCATTGGAGAAGGAAATGGCAACCCACTCCAGTGTTCTTGCCTGGAGAATCCCAGGGACGGGGGAGCCTGGTGGCTGCCATCTATGGGGTCGCACAGAGTCAGACACGACTGAAGTGACTTAGCAGCAGCATGCAACCAGTAAGAAAGCACTTCCCAGAATACTGTGCAGTTATGTTGTGGCCTTAGGACATAGTTGGATGGCATCACCAACTCAACGGATATGAGTCTGAGCAAGCTCTGGGAGTTGGGGTTGGACAGGGAAGCCTGGCGGGCTGCAGTCCATGGGGTCGCAAAGAGTCAGACACAACTGAGTGACTGAACTGAATTAGGACAAGATTCTGGTGTAAAGAATGTGAGTGGAAATTATGTTGCTGTTTCCAGGCCTGGCCTTAAATCATCCAAACAACTTAGAAGGTGTTTCCCTCCCTCTGAGACTAGGACAGCTATAAGGTGGAAGAAACTATTTAGAGGAGTAATCTCAGAGGAACCACCTGACTTAAAAACCATGACACGAACAATAAATAAATCTTGTTTTAAACTACTGAGATTTTGAGTCTGCTTGTAATAGCAGAGAGTTTTAATTACCCTAACGAAACTAATATGGATGCAGACAAACAAAATCATTACATACTCTTTTAAAAAAATATATTTATTTACTTATTTGGTTGCGCCAGGTCTTGGTTGTGGCACAAAGGATCTTCAGTCTTTGTTGTGCCATGTGGGATCTTTCAGTTTCAGCAGGGAAACTGTTAGTTGCTGCCTGTGGGATCTACTTCCCCGACCAAGGGTGGAACCGAGGCCCGCTGCACTGGGAATGTAGAGTCTTAGCCACTGGACCACCAGGGAAGTCCCTTCACTGTCTTTTATCTTTTTTAAAAAATTTTAACTGGAGGCTAATTACTTTGCAATATTGTAGTGGTTTCTGCCATACATTGACATTAATCTGCCATGGGTGTACATGTGTTTCCCATCCTGAACCCCACTCCCACCTCCCTCCCCATCCCATCCCCCTGGGTCATCCCAGTGCACCAGCCCTGAGTACCCTGTTTCATGCATCAAACCTTGACTGGCGATTTGTTTCACATATGATAGTATGCATATTTCAACGCTATTCTCTCAAATCATCCCACCCTCGCCTTCTCCCACAGAGTCTGAAAGACTGTTTTTACATCTGTGTCTCTTTTGCTCTCTCGCATACAGGATTATCATTACCATCTTTCTAAATTCCATATATATGCATTAGTATATTGTATTGGTGTTTTTCTTTCTGACTCACTTCACTCTGTATAATAGGCTCCAGTTTCATCCACCTCATTAGAACTGATTCAAACGCATTCTTTTTAATGGCCGAGTAATACTCTATTGTGTATATGTACCACAGCTTTCTTATCCATTTGTCTGCTGATGGACATCTAGGTTGCTTCCATGACCTGGCTATTATAAACAGTGCTTCGATGAACATTGGGGTACATGTGTCCTTTCAATTCTGGTTTCCTCAGTGTGTATGCCCAGCAGTGGGATTGGTGGGTCATATGGAAGTTCTATTTCCAGTTTTTAAAGGAATCTCCACACTGTTCTCCATAGTGGCTGTACTAGTTTGCATTCCCACCAACAGTGTAAGAGGGTTCCCTTTTCTCCACACCCTCTCCAGCATTTATTGTTTATACAGTTTTGGATAGTTGCCATTCTGACTGGCATGAGATGGTGCCTCATTGTGGTTTTGATTTGCGTTTCTCGGATAATGAGTGATGTTGAGCATCTTTTCATGTGTTTGTTAGCCATCTCTATGTATTCTTTGGAGATATGTCTGTTTAGTTCTTTGGCCCATTTTTTGATTGGGTCATTTATTTTTCTGGAATTGAGCTGGAGGAGCTGCTTGTATATTTTTGAGATTAATTCTTTGTCAGTTGCTTTGTTTGCTATTATTTTCTCCCATTCACAGTCTTTTAAAGGAAGTGTCTTGGAGGATACAGAAAATCTCTTTGCAGCCCTCAAAATTTCCTTCTGCTTAGTTATTTCCTATCTTTTACTTTGTTAGTTTCTAGGCATTTTCAAGAATGAGAAGGTCACTTGTATGATAATCAAAAAAGAATGATACTTGGACAAATTTGATGATTATATACTAGCTTAGGGTCAACATTCACTAAAACAACAATACTATTATAATAACTAATACTGAAAAATTTGCATTAATTTTTGTCTTATGTATTTTATGTGTCTTATTGTGTTTAGTTTATAGAAAAATTTGAGTATGACTATTACTTGTTAGCAGCAGTTCAATGTGATTTTAACACTACTTTAAAAAAATTCTTAGTGCTCAGAATGATTTTGGAACTAGAAAAAACAAAAAGTAACTTTTATGTATGTGAAGATATAACTTGGTCATATTTCATCAGCACTGATTTTCCTAAAGTTTTGACAATCTTTCCTGAAACACTAAAAAATACTTTTCCACCAAACTTGAGATTTCTAACTGAAGCTCAAGAGTTAGATGCCATATTGATCTAATATACCATTAAGTGGCCAAATGGTACAATTTATCATGACCACATGGGATTATGGGAAATTCTCTCTCCTTTCTCATTTCTTCTCATAGCAGACTAATGGTAGAGGAGCTATCATTTCAGTCTTTGTTTCCAACAAGCAAATGCATGTAAACAAGCAATTATTTCTGTAGCATGCATTCTCCTACACTGTTTAAAGCAATGATTTGTTTATTTCACACTGTAAACTCTACTTTCTGCATATAAAACAAATTACTTTTTGCATGAATATGAGAACACATTGTTTCCTAAGTTAGCTAGTAAAAAAGATCTCTCTCCCACCATCACAAATTAAATAGGTTATTAAATTCCATTACCTTAAATACATGCAAGTGCCCCTGGCTTAAGAGAAATATTTCTGCAGATGCTATTTATCCAAAATCAAAATAGTCTTTTCTGGGTAGCTATGAGATAAAAAGAGGCAAAAAGAAAACAAAAAACAAATAAAAGCTCAGTTTATGTAAAAATGATGTCATTAAGCTCTGCTGAATGTCTTGGTATCTCACCTACTGCTTCTCAAGAAAATATAACCAATGACATTTTACACACATTAATGTTCCCATTCTATAATTCAGTAGCAGGAGTATGTTCAATGCTTTCAGTGACACATCCCATGGTTAATGACATTATCTTGGGTACCGACTCTGCTGCTAAGTCACTTCAGTTGTGTCCAACTCTGTGCGACCCCAGAGACGGCAGCCACCAGGCTCCCCCGTCCCTGGGATTCTCCAGGCAAGAACACTGGAATGGGTTGCCATGTCCTTCTCCAATGCATGAAAGTGAAAAGTGAAAGTGAAGTCGCTCAGTCGTGTCCGACTCTTCGGACTGCAACCTACCAAGCTCCTCCACCCATGGGATTTTCCAGGCAAGAGTACTGGAGTGGGGTGCTATAGCCTTCTCCTACCGACTCTGAGTTTCACTATGAACGCATCAATTTGTCCTTCACTTTCAGATTTTCATCTTTAGTTTCTTCCTCCATTTCCATCTCCTTCCCTTTAAGGCAGACCCTGGTCATGACTTACAGCCAAATTTCCCTTCTCTCTCTACATTCCAGTACTAGCTTCCCTTTCTTTGCCTCACATATAAAATTCACTGTGTTTTCATCCAATCTCCATAACTCCTGATTTATCCGAAACCTGGCCCCCCCCCAAACAGCAGGACATTTCTGAGTCCTATATTTCTGAGATGATAACTGAAGGCTATCTCCACACCATAGAGTCACTCAAGTTAGTAGATGTTACAGAGCTTTCAGTCAGATGTGATCAATTCTCATTTTTTGTTGCAGTACAGTATTCGTGTTCTGTAATATCCAATGGAATGAGCAGACACTAAAACACTGTTCCTAGGGGAGAAAAGAGGGTATAGCTCAGGAGAACCTCTGATCACAACTTTTTTGTCAAACGATTAATACATAACCTTTATTAATGTGTTTTGGTCTGACATCTTATGTAACATATATGGTTGATTCAATAACATGACTCACACTCACGCCTGAACAAAGTTTATTGAGCACATACTTTGTCAGTAGGGCGCATCACAGCCTTACTGTACTGGATCGCTGAGGAGACCATCTGGTCTTTGCTTGGGGGCGATTTTAAACGGTGACATCATCAACACACAGTGCAAAAATGCGACACTAAAATAGACTGTGAAAATACACTTGTTTACAGTATGAGCCAAACAGGGAGGCAGAGGGTGGCCTTGTTCAACTTCAGCTAGAAAAATGTCTATGCTTTCAGCAACTTGTCCCTGAATGACTGTGAAAACACTTAAGTATTGATTTATTAAATTTTAGTGAGCAGGCGAATTTACAAATATGGGCTCTGTGAATGATGAAAACTGCATTTCAATCATAAAAAAAAATGTGACGGACTAAGATTGAACCCATATCTCTTTATGTCTTCTGCAATGGCAGGTGGCTTCTTTACCACTAGTACCATCTGGGAAGCCCAGACTAAGATGCTATCAGTGGCCAAAAAAGGTTCCAGTTTTTAAAGGCATGTTTTCTATTGACTGACACATGTGGAAATTGGTGTCAACTTAATCCAGCTGAAGTTCAGTTTTTTTGATAAAACTGTCTTTTAAAAAAGTCTTCCATTCTCTTGTCTCTACTGGGTACTCCTAAATTACAGTTCATCGTAATGGGTGTTTCAATCCTCTGAATGGTCTGACTTTCTAAAAAATCCCAAGCCTGCATGGTTTTGGCAACTAAACACAGAGTTCAGTATTGTCTTTAGGGAAACCCCTCACTCAAAGGCAAGGGGAGAACTCTCCCCACTCATCCCAAAGAAAGAGACTACTGTCTCACCACCAAACCGCTCAGTTTTCTACCGCTAAGGAATTCCTCTCTTGCTGTGCTCCTCTCTGTTAGTTTTATGCAAAATGCACTCTCTGAGTTTTTTTTTTTTTTTTTTTTTAAGCAGGATCAAGGAAGTCACAGGGCTGGTGTCTGTGGCAGGAATGGGTTTAGGGAAGGCTGCCTTGGAAGACTTCTGGAAGACTTCTGCAAGACTTCTGGAAGGATGAACTGGGGTTTCTATGTCTTTTTTTTAATTAAAAAAATTTTTTTTTGCCACACTATATGGCATGTGGGATCTTAATTTCCCCACCAGGGACTGAACCTGTGCCTCTTGCATTTGAAGGGTGGAGTCTCAACCACTGGACCACCAAGGAAGTCCCTGACCTGAGGTTCCAAATAGTGAGATTTGACAGGAAGCCAAGATCTTGGGTTTATCTGGCTTGGTTTTTTCTTTAAGATTCACCCTGCAACCTGTTTCAATGGGAGTTTAAAACCATGTTTCAAAATCCTTTCTGATGTGAATCCTGAAATATTCTCAGAACGTCAACATGATCCTTTGCCCAAGGACTCACCACCTGTCTGCACAAACACCTTAGGTCTGCTTTAGATCACAAAATGGAAATAAAGCTTCAAGGTGAATTGAGAGAGTAGCAGGGAAACATACACATAGCCAGTATAGCCAGTGAGAATTTGCTGTATGACTCAGGGAGCTCAAACCAGTGCTCGGGAACAACGTAGAGGGGTGCGATGGAGCGGGAGGTGGACAGGAGGTTCAAGAGGGAGGGGACATATGTATACCTATGACTGATTCATGTCAATGTATGGCAGAAACCAACACAATATTGGAAAGCAATTATCCTTCAATTAAAATTAAATTTTTTTCAAAGTCTTATTCAGATTGCGTTTAGGTTTTTTAGTTAAATGTAGAAATGTTTCTTCCTTTTTCTCTTTACTTAGTTTTGGTCAAAGAAAATGTCAGTATCGATTCTAAATGTAAAATCATACCATTGGATTCCTGGGGGGGAAAAAAACCCCACATGAAACATATACTCAGACGCTACGGGCAAAAGCCTGGTTCAGAAAAGCCTTTGTTCTGTGGTGGAGGCTGCCACAGTTTCTTCCACTGCATCAAGTTTTACTTACACGTTTTAATGAATAAAAACATGAAGACTGACAATCCACCAGAATCATCAAACAGCAATTACCAAGGAACAGAACGGCTTCAGTGAGAGGTGAAGAAGGACAAAAAGTAAGCTCAAATGAGTTTAAAATTTTTTTAGGGAGAGCACTGAGTTGACCCTTTCATTTCCCCTGTAACTGATTTCTTTTGCTTCAAGAGAAACCCACAACTTGTTGGAATCTGATTCCTGCAATGTTATTAATAACACAGAGGCAACAGTACTGCTAGCAGTCTGTTTATAAGCATGTTAGGGGGTCGTGAGTATGCTTCCTTGAAGACAACAGAAGAAAATAAGAGAATACCTCTCCTATGTCTGGAGGTCTCTTATGTAACACGACACTGAGGAGTTGCATTATTCGCCTCTGCCTGGCTCATTAGCTGTGTGACCTTGGCCAAGTTATTTCATCGTGGCCATGTTCCCTCAACTGCAGACTGTAGTTTATTACCAAGTTTATTATCACACTGAATTGTACAAGATCTTAATAAGAGAATGGATTTACAGCTTTTGAGTGCTCTGCATTCAAGGAGTCACCATAGATATATTATTTCGGCATCATAATTTCATCTTTTGATTGTTCTACACTTCCTGTGCCTGCCTTCCACAGCCAAGTGGAGCCCACACCCCAGGGATACAGCGTTTGGGGTGACAGCTATCTCCTAAGCAGGGGACACTGTCCAGGGCCGGGAAAGCAGTCAGGCACCAGAGGGGGAAAGAAGTTAGCAAAATTTGAAGTGTCTTTATTACAACTCAACTGGTTTTTAAAATTTCCATTTCTTTTCAACAAATATGTTTTCTTCCTCTCATGGAACTAAGAACATATGTGCTGCCTGGCAGATGATTTCTGCAACTCTTAAAGTTGGGACTGGGGAAGGCTGACTCACAATTTCTTCCATGGCACGTGTGAAATCTTTCAGGAAAACTTGGAGCCGGGAAGAGCCAGGGGATTTTTAGACGATGCTCTCCATTGCCTTTCAATTAAACTGGTAGAAAAGAATAGATCGATTATTTGCTTCTATTTCTGACCCTTTAAAACTATTTTGTAAAGCAGTAAAACGAGATGGGATGAACAAAAGGCAGTCATACGGAAAGAAGGTCACACTTGCAAAGGGTTTTAGCTTTTCCATCATCTGAATTATCTGATCCTGGGGAAACCCTGTGGTGCAGGTTTGACCTGTGAGAAGGACAAAGGCTCTCCGAGATTCCCTAGCCATTGAGACTTTATATGGACTCTATTCACTAAGTTCTTTGCACTACACTGCATACTTTTTTTTTTTTGGATTCACATAGTTCAGCTTTGATTATAATTAAAGTAATAAAAAGTATGAAAAACTAGAACATGATTCTTGTTAAAAGAATACATTTGGGGAAATGTTCTTTGGCTATCCCTGTAATTGATCAAGTGTCTGATGCAAGTTATTTTACTAGATATGCGGTCCCTGAGATCCATGCAAAAACAACAGATCAAGGACCTTAGCTACATGACCTGTTGTAAAAGGTTCAAGGATCAAGTCTGATAGCCTGTGGACAAACATACAGATTCATTCAGTGTCATGAGTTGTCTTTCAAAGTATTTTATGTGTTGTATACAAATTAAACACCCTAATGATGGGAAAGATTGAAGGCAAAAGGAGAAAGGGGTGGCAAAGGATAAGATGGTTAGATAGCATCACTAACTCAATGGATATGAATCTGAGCAAACTCCAGGAGACAATGGAGGACAGAGAAGCCTGGTGGGGAGTCCACGGGGTCGCAAAGAGTCAGACACGATTTAGCAAATGAACAACAACAACAACCATACAAATTAAATATAAAGTCCAATGAGGGTCCCTTACAGATTTGACAAAGTATTTCTTTTAAGCACTTTCCTCATAATGCGCTCTAGAGACTGCAGAAGGCCTGTGGGTGGTGGTCAGTGGCAGCCCTAGAAGCCAGAGTAGGACCTGTGGGTGAGGGATGGGGAAATGCAGGGAAGCGGGACTTGGAGAGGATGGACCCCAGCCTGAACAGTGGCAAGCACAGACTGCAAAGCTTCCCCAGCTCAGAAAACAAAGGCACTCCGAAAACTCCTGCAACAGAGGCCAGAGCAAGAGTCAGGAACCAGAAACACTAGCTACAGGCTAAGTGGCCGTCATTCTGATTCATTCCAGAATTTGGTTCAGATCCTGGGCTCACCACTTAATGACGGAGCGACCTTGAGCAAAGCACTTAAACTTTGCAGAGTCCTGTTTCCCTGTATGTAAGTGAGGAAAAGACACCTCCCTGTGCGTGGCTAGGAGGATTAAAAGATATCACCTCCGCTGCACAGCATGCGCACACAGTAGACATTCAACAAAGTGTCATTATTTCATATCATTGTGATTATCCACAATCCAGGGATTGTTAACATCACCCAGTGCTATAATTTGAAACACATTTATTCCTTATATTCTAACAAACTATTTCAAAGCCTGTTTTTCAAATACATTATCTAGTTTGAGCTTAAAAAAAAAATCCCTGTGTATGTTCTGCTCTGCTTATCAAAGGCTCTCCATAATGTTGACCCAAGGGTAAGTCAATTACACAGGATACTGTTCTGCCTATTATTCTTTTTAAACCACATTCCTTGTGGTACTGAGTCAATTTCTTTACTTCCTATTGCCTCTTACCACATTCCATAGCCTAAAAAGATGCCAGTTAAGCTTTAACCCTCCTTTGAAAGTGAATTTTCATCTCTACTCTTTTTTTAAAAAAGTTATTTAAAGTAGTGGCAAGTTCTTTGAGTGCCCTCCAAACCCCATCCCAGGCAACAAAATAGTAATAGGAGAAAATTATGAGTGCTTGGGCCAGAGTCCTCCCGCTGAGCATGATGACTTTGTAATGAACTACGCATCCATAAACGGTTGACTCTTTGATCTCTGGCCGCTTGTATAGCTCTAAAGAGAAAGGCATTCCAGTCCAAACCACACAAAGAGAGAAGGAACACAGGTTATTTATGGGAGCCCACTGACTTTGAGTGTAGCCTGGCTCTTTCAAGATTCAAATACACACATCATTTTGACTGCCAAATCTGCTCCCTCCCCTCATGGTGTCTAATGGGGCTGGAGAGTAGGAATGTCTGATCTCTGGCTTCTCCTTGGGGTGAGAAAGGTAGCTGGTTTGGCAGAGAGACAGACACAACAGTATTTATAGAGACAGTAGAAAATCGACTCCATATGCCTAGGAAAGGAAATCAGAGTCAATCACCAGGAGCTTTAAAAGGACTCCTGAATTCCCTTTCCGAGGTTCAGCTTCTGGGCAAGAGTAAACAGGACCAGCTCTCCAGCAGTACAAAGTCCAGTATCCACATGTCCTCTCTTATCTGAAGGTGTTCCACCAATGTTGTCACTTTACAGAAGGAAACACTCCCTTTAGCTCCTTGAATTCAGAAGCTGTTTCGCAAGTCTGACTCTTGTATTAGTGAATTTCCTGCATCAGAGCTGGTATAAACATGGAAGCCATGGATCCTTGATTCTGAAGTTGTTGAAACTAAGCTCAATGACCTCTTGCCCGTGACTCTAGAGTTATGATGTTTTGGGGTAACAATGCAATTTGGCGGTGTGTTGATTCATGTTGCTCACTAAAGCAAATCCAAGGTGATAACCACTGGAGTGGGATAGGAGCTCTCTCTTTATCTTAGCTTCCTGTGGATCAAATACCAAAGTTTTCCGATATGGTGTGAAATGGTAAGGGCTATATGAAGACTTCTGTAATGCAACCCCATGAACTGTAAGCGTTACCTTTCAGGCTATGTTTTATGTACATTTTTGTGCCTGTCTTTGTGTTCAGACTCTGGCTGAAAGCCATCATGATGACTAAAGACCAAGAGAATGTTCAAAGATCACGAACCTTTGGCAGACAGTATGTGAACCCCTGTAGGTACCTGATGACTTTGTATCTATGGAGTAAATAGAATGAGTCAAAAGTAAGATCCTTTTAAAGGCCTACCCAGTAATAATGACTGAACTGGGGACTGAACTGTTAGTTTAGGCTGCCTGACCCTATGAGGGCCTGCCAGGCTCCTCCGTCCATGGGATTTTTCACGCAAGAATGCTGGAGTGGGTTGCCATTTCCTTCTCCATCTATAATTGGAGGAAACTCAAAATGAAAATTGCTTTCATTAAAGTACTAAACTAGTGGATTTGTTAAGGGGAACACTGACTGAAATCACGCCCCATCCCCACCCCCAACCCCCCCAGCCAGGCAAGATAGTTGCCACTTGCATGAATCATCTTAGAACAGAAGGTCATGGTAAGGAGCACAGAACTAAAAAGTTACCACCAATGGGAAAAATTTGTGAAAGGCCAAAAGGAGAGAGGAGACGCCGCTATATATGTCTTATCAATCTCCTAGAATCCTTGCTGGAATCCATCTTGGCTGAGTGACACACGCCACCAGAGTTCACCAGGAAGGACCCTGAGTCAAAACGATTGGCCAGAGACCATCTGGAAACTAACCCCATCCCCATAAAACCTGAGACTGTGAGCCACATGGCAAAGCAGTCCTCTTGGGTTCTCTTACGCTCCTGCTCTCCACCCAGGTGCCTCTGCCCCCCACAATCTCTTGGTCTGTCCGTGTGTGTGTCCCATCAGACAATTCATCTCTGAATGTGAGGCAAGAGCCTACTCTCAGGCCCTGGAAGGGGTCCCCCGTCCTGCAGTGGATTTATGATCAGAGTTTGGGCCAAATGAGTACAATTAAAGCTGGGGGGGGTGGCAATTTGGTCACCCCACCATTCCAGACACCCAAATCCACCTCCATAGGCTGATCTGGGCAAAGCAAAAGAACCTCAATGAAACTGGCAAACTAATTTTGCTATTTTTGTGGGACCTTGACATAGATCAAAGTCATTATTACTGGGTAGGCCTTTAAAAGGATCTTACTTTTGACTCATTCTATTTATTCCTTAGATACAAAGTCATCAGATGCCTACAGGGGTTCACATACTGTCTGCCAAAGGTTCGTGATCTTTGAACATTCTCTTAGGCTTTAGTCATCATGATGGCTTCAAGCCAGAGTCTGAACCCAAAGACAGGCACAAAAGTGTACATGAAACATAGCCTGAAAGGTAACACCTATATCGACAGAGCTGCCTTAAAGCTCAAAGAAAGAATGGCTAAACAAATAAAACAGCTGGATATCAGAATGAATACACATTGGAGGAAGAGAGCATGGTTGGACTCAGACGTTTTGTTCCACGGGGCTCAAGGAGGAATTAACAGAAGCCAAGTTTTATAGTTTTATAGTTTTATAATTCGTTCACTGTCAAGATGATGAATGCTCACTTTATGATTTAATAAAAAGAGAGACTTACCTAGCAAAAAATGAAGAGGAGGCGTCCTCCACTGATAAGTGGCACAGTCTTTTGGGGTGACACCCAGGGGCTCTGGATTGAGGCTCCAACCCCGTCACCTGGACACACAGTACACAGCACAATCAGTACAAATTCAGGACCTCAGTCTCTCCATCTGAAAAACGCAAATAATAATGTCATGGTTTCCACCAAGTAACTGCTGAGTAATTAGAAATTTAAGCTGATTAAAACATACAGGAAAGATATAGAGTACAATGTATGCATGATGTGAAGAGCAGAATGAGTTGTAACCCTATAACACTTCTATACAAGTTACCCAAGTCAGAATTTTTTAACTTCCAGTTTTTCACAAAGCCTTAGTCAGACACTACCAAGGAATGTAAACACAGTAAACTGATCAACCATGAAAAGAAGAGCAGCCTTGTGTAGTCTGGGCTTCCCTGGTGGCTCAGATGGTAAAGAATCCTCCTGCAGTGTGGGAGACCTGGGTTTGATCCCTGGGTTGGGAAGACACCCTGGAGAAGGGAATGGCAACCCACTCCAGTATTTTTGCCTGGAGAATTCCATGGACAGAGGAATTCTCCTGGCAGGCTACAGTCCATAGGGTCACAAAGAGTCAGAAACGACTGAGCAACTTTCACACTTGTGTCGTTGGAGGCAGAAGGAAATCAGGAAAGGCCAACTGAGAATCAGAGACTGAATGAAAGGCTGAGTTGTCTCTGATTCACCTCTTTGCTCCCTTTGTTGGGAGTGATGGGCAGCAAGGATTGCTGGATCATTTCAAGAGCCTGATGCACAGAGAAGTCTGGATTCCATCAGCCATGCCAATGGGAAGTATCCATGGGACTGAGGACCCATAGCGGGAGGCTGGGCCACTGAAGAACATGAGGTACCCAACATAAAGATACTGAAATTGTGGATTAAATCAAGAGGACCTCATCTGCAGAGCAGGAGTCCAGGATCATTGAGGAACTCCAGGAAACAGAACTTGATTTTGCCATCTTTCCTTACAGTCAGGAGATTTCTATGCTCTCAGGAGCTCTAGTACTTTAGCTGATGTCAGTGAACTGAGTGAGCACAGAACAGGACAACCTTTAGGACAACATTTCTCCAAATGGAAATCTGTTTACTTCAATTCTTCTTAGTATCCAGAGAAACACGTTGCTAATTGGAAAGAAAATCCTGGATGAAACTATGAAGAAAAAGAATCATCGAACACAATTAAAATGTGTCAAAACACATTCCTGAGTTTTGACCTAAAATAGCCATTTGCAATCATTTGGTAGTTAAAAAATAAAAAATACTTGGTAGTACCTGAAAATCTCATCTTTGAATAAAATAAAGAGGTCTCTAGAATAATTTGAATTGTTGTTGTTCAGTTGCTTAGTTGTGTCTGACTCTTTCCCACCCCATGGACTGCAAAACACCAGCCTTCCCTGTCCTTCACCTTCATAATTTGAATACTGCCACCCAATTTGTCACATTTTAGAAGAGAGCGCTTATTCAGTAAATTTTAATTTCAAATCAGCAGAACTCCAAAGTAATTCAAAATTTAGAGATGTTAGGATAAGAGAAATATGAAACCACTGAATCTGAATGATTGAAGTGTTATTGTTTGACTACTGCAAACTACTATTGGTAGCAGATTTATGGAAAACATTATATGATTCAGAGCAACATTTTAATCAATCCAAAGGTTATCCTGTGCCAGCATAATCTTTGTGAGGAAAGCAACTGTGAAACTTGCCCCTTTTTGCAACAGAATTTCTCTCTGGTCCACTGGCTACCAATTAAATTTTATCATTTATGAAATCCAAATGGTTGCACTAGATAGAATGCAAGAATATAAAATGAGATTTCTCCTAAATGTGAAATAGCTGATGGCATTCACAGTTAAAGAAATGCTATTTGATACATGGATACCAAGGGGGGAAGGGTGGTGGTGAGAAGAATTGTGAGATTGGGATTGACATGTATATACACTATTAATTCTATGTATACACTGGATAACTAAAGAGAACATACTGCATATGTGAACTCAGCTTAAAGTGCTGTGGTGATCTGAATGGTACAGAAGTCCAAAAGGGAGGGGGATACATAAAAGTGGGGCTTCCCTGATAGCTCAGCCAGTAAAGATTTTGCCTGCAATGCAGGAGACCCTGGTTCAATTCTTGGATAAGGAAGATTGCATAGAGAAGGGAACGGCTACCCACTCCAGTATTCTTGCCTGGAAAATTCCATGGGAAGAGGAGCCTGGTGTGCTGTACTCCATGGGGTCACACACAAACAGTCAGACACGACTGAGCAACTTTCAACTTTCACTTCACTTCACTTCCTATATGTATAAGTATGGCTGATTCACTTTGCTGTATAGTAGAAACTTTCCCATAGCTCAGATGGTAAAGAATCTGCCTGCAGTGCAGGAGACCTGGGTTTGATCTCTGGGTCAAGATCCTCTGGAGAAGGAAATGGCAACCCACTGCAGCATTCTTGCCTGGAAAATCCCATGGACAGAGGAGCCTGGCCGGCTGCCGTCTGTGGGGTCACAAAGAGTCAGATATGACTGAATGACTGCTACCGCTAGAAACTAACACAACATTGTGAAGCAACTAGACTTTAATAAAATCAAGTTAAAAAAATAAAAGCTTTATGAACATTCAAAAAAAAAAAAAAAGAAATACTGTATGAAGTGTACAAAGGTCAGAGGTTCTTGTTTATTTGGGAGAAAATATTTGCAAAAGAAACAACTGGCAAGGGATTGATCTCCAAAATATACAAACAGCTTATGCACCTCAATAACAAAAAACAAACAACCCAATCAAAAAAAAATGTGTGGAAGACCTAAATAGACATTTCTCCAAAGAAGACATACAAATGACCAACATGAAAAGATGCTCAACATCACTAATTGTTAGAGAAATACAAATCAAAACTGCAATGAGGTATCACCTCACACCTGTCAGAGTGGCCATCATTTAAAAATCTATAAACAATAAATGCTGGAGAGGATGTGGAGAAAAGTTCCTATTAAATAAAGCACTGAAACTCTTCGCTAGCTATTGCTGGTTCAATGTGAAACAGATGATATCTGAAGCTGAAGAAATGACAGTTCACTTCAGTTCAGTTCAGTCGCTCAGTTGTGTCCGACTCTTTGTGACCCCATGAACTGCAGCACGCCAGGCCTCCCTGTTCATCACCAACTCCCGGAGTTCACTCAAACTCACGTCCATCAAGTCGGTGATGCCATCCAGCCATCTCATCCTCTGTCGTCCCCTTCTCCTCCTGCTCTCAATCCCTCCCAGCATCAGAGTCTTTTCCAATGAGTCAACTCTTCGCATGACGTGGCCAAAGTACTGGAGTTTCAGCTTTAGCATCAGTCCTTCCAAAGAACACCCAGGACTGATCTCCTTTAGAATGGACTGGTTGGATCTCCTTGCAGTCCAAGGGACTCTCAAGAGTCTTCTCCAACACCACAGTTCAAAAGCATCATTTCTTTGGCGCTCAGCTTTCTTCAGAGTCCAACTCTCATATCCATACATGACTACTGGAAAAACTATAGCCACGTCACTCCCTAAAAGACACATTGTATTCCTCAATGCCTGATGCTAATTGTATAAAGGTATATACTTTTAACTGAGTTGGGTTACAAAAGAATGCAATGCTAGAAATTATTACAATATATTAACCCTGCTTAGAACAGTGTTATGAGTTCTATAGTAATTTAATAAATCAACAGAGGGCATATGGAATTTTTATTAGCCAGAGTCTTCTAATACATGCAATGTGGGAGACCTGGGTTCGATCCCTGGGTTGAGAAGATCCCCTGGAGAAGAGAAAGACTACCCACTCCAGTATTCTGGCCTAGAGAATTCCATGGACTGTATAGTCCATAGGGTCACAAAGAGTCAGACAGGACTGAGCGACTTTCACTTTCACTTTCTAACACATTTTCTCTCTGAAAATGGAGTATGGGGGGAGGCCAGCAGAGGGAGCTGTCCAAAACCCAAGGCTCCTTTGTGTTTTAGGGAAATTCTCTCTACTGTACACACTTGTTCAGAGTATCTGTCTCCTCATCCCCCAACCTAAGGAAGCTGGAAGAGTCAGATCCTCCTCAGACCTTCTCCTTCCCTTTCCCCTCATCACTTTTCAGCAGTCCTGGAAGCCAGGGCTCAGACAGGTGCCCTAAGCTCCTCTCTAAACCCCAAGGAAATGACTCAAAGACAATGGGATGGTTAGATGCAGTGATGGTGGCAAGGATGGCAGTGGCCTCGCCCTCATCACATTGCTCCTGCTGCTTGATTGTCAGAACCCAGCTGGCTTTGCCCAGGGACCAGTGCTGGACTCAGCAGCTCAGAGTCTGTGAACTCTCAGTTTCCTAGTTCAGGTCAGCTTCCTGCAATTTTCAGCAATTAGGAACTCTTCCCAGAGCAAATACTTAACCTTTTTCTTGTTCTTCTGAATCTTCCTGTTCAAATCACCCAAAAGACTAACCCAAATACCACCAAATACACATACAACAAGGCAATCTAAGTTATCTGTATTTTCATTTTAAGATGCAATGCAGAGTTTTCTTTTGTTGTGGTGGTTGCTGTTCAGTTGCTAAGTCATGCCCAGCGCTTTGCAACCCCTGGACTGCAGCTTGCTTGGCTCCTCTGTCCTCCATGATCTCCCAGAGTTTGCTCAAATTCATGTCCATTGAATTGGTGATGAAATCTAACCTAAGAGTTTTCTTACCAACTGTTTAATATTAATGGCCAGAAGAAAAGTTTAAAAAATATATATACATACATGACTATTTTAGTGATAGAACTATTCTCAGAAATGTGACTATAAAACCATCCCAGTGAAAGACATTCAACTGTGCATATCTGAATATATAGTGAAACATGCTGTCTCTTATACTGTAACTTAGTCAATGCCTCCTTTTTCTCTTGGAACTATTTCCAGAGCCTAAATAAAGAACCCCAATCAAAAATGACTCAGCTCTGAATCACTTTTAAGTCAGCCATCTTTCTCTATTAGAATCATGTCTGTGACTTTGCTCATAGAAGCCTCTCTGTTTATGACAGTTCTTTATCGATCCACAGGATCACCTTTTATAAGTGTTCAGGTCCCTGACCAATTCTCCCCTATTATTCAAACTTAAATTCAAAACACAGTGTCATGGAAACCCAACTAGCCTTTCAAATATATCCAACATAGTTGGAAGATTGAAAAGCATGAGTCAACACTTTAAAATTTGCCCAAAGACACAGCCTTCCCAGTGCCTTGTCTAAATGGGGAATCTCTCTAGATACAGGCATAGCATCCTTCTCCCTCCATCTATCTCCCAAGTAGTCAAATTGGCACTGGAATGGGAGTTAGAGAGACGTAGAAAAGAGAAATAAGGTCCTAGAAATAGATTCTCTGGGGGTACAAATGCACTGCCACCACTGCCTGAAGTTAAGGATTGAGATCACATCGTGTCCTCTGTATTGAAATTTCATTTTATTGAGTCAACATGTTAGAAATAAAGGTATTTCTGGTTAGGGCCAAGACTGCAAAGTACTTTAAAGTCAGGAAGTGGATCACAAAGAAAAGAAAGAAAGAAGAAGTACCCAGGAAAGAACATTTGTTTGAAGACTGGTAAGATTAAGTCTTTTTTTGTTTGTTTGTTTTTTTTTTCTTTTAAAGTACAAATGAACTTACTCATGTTTGAAGGCAAAGGAGAAAGAGTCAAGTGGAGGATAAAATTGAAAATAGTTGAGAAAGTTCCTGGGGGTTGGTTTGATAGGATCCCAAGCTCTGGCCGAGAGACTGGTGTAGAAAAGAAAATGAAAGCACCTCCCTCTTTCCTCCCGGCTTCAGGGAACCATGAACAAAAGAACTCATTGTTCCCAAAGGGCAGTCACTTAGGTATGGGCGTGGCTTTCCCCTCCATCCATCCTCCATTAGTCCCTGTTTCTCCCTTAAAATCAATTTGGCACCGGGAGGGAGAGAGAGACAAGAAAGAGAAACAGGACCTCAGAAATAGGCACTGTGGAAGGAAATACATGGCCACTGATGCTTGAAGCCTTTAATTCCCTTCATGAATGAAATGCCACAGAAACGCTGTCAGACAGTCGAGGGCCTGAGTTTGTTGAGTCTGTTTATCTGAAATTAGATGCAAAGGAGATGTTTGACTTCCAAGAAATAAAATGAATTGTCATGGTAGAGAAGGTTTCATACAGGAAATACTATCCCGAAGCCTTGGAGCTTGAGCCCCCTCCCTCATAACTACCTACTGCAAATTATTTTCGTAATAAAAATGAGCTCCCAGAACAAACTAATTACATGGGAGAGCAACTTACACTTTACTGCAGTCTTCACAGTATATTTTTTTTCATCAAATGTGAGTTAGCCAAAGTAATTACGAAAAATGATTAGCAAAGCTCTTTATTGAATATGGATCCAAGTCATTAAAAAAATAAAGCATTTCTTTTGAAAATGGCTTTAAATCTATATTTTTCTCCCAAGCGACCGTCTATTTTCCCTTCAACAATAGCTTTTTGGGGACATGTGGTAATCTAAGAGACTATAACTCTTCTCCTGAAATAATACCAAGTTCCTTTTGCCTTTCATGATAGAACACTCTCTAAGTTGGTAGAAAGTCGGTAGGAAGTTGGCTGCTTCTTTGCAAGAGACCACTGAAAGAACAAACTGCTGAAATTGCAGTACAAATAAATCATCTGAAGTGAGACCTGGGAATTACTTCTACTTTTGTAGATGAGACCACCAGGCTATGTACGCTGTTTTTCAATTCTCAAGTAACGCTGGGCTTCTGAGAAGTAATGGTCTGTTTTGAAGGCATTTGTATTTCCTCTTTATACCTTTACTTTTTAAAATATTTTGGATATTTAGGAGTAAACAAGGATAAAACCCATCTGACTGAAATTGCATTTTCCCATGTGAGTTACTTAGGTTTAGTTGGAAAATCCACAATATAAGTTTAGCATTTTTCTTTCTTTTTCTTAAAAAAAATTTTTTTTTGCATTCTTGGCACTTAGGCTTGTAGAAAAATTTGACTACTAAAAAAACCTCTAAAAAGTAATAAAGATGGAAGTTAAATTCATTTCTTGTCTTGCACTGTTGGTGGGAATGTAAATTGATACAGCCACTATGGAGAACGGTCTGGAAGTGCCTTAAAAAACTAAAAACAGGACCACCATACGACCCAGCAGTCCCACTCCTGGGCATACGCCCAGTGAAAACCATAATTCCAAAAGATGACTGCACCCCAATATTTATTGCAGCAGTGTTTACAAAAGCCAGGACATGGGAATAGCCTAAATGTCTATCAACAGAGAAATGGATAAAGAAGATGTGGTACATGTATACAGTGGAATATTACTCCACCATAAAAGGAACAAAATTGTGCCATTCACACAGATGTGGATGGACCTAGACAGTGTCATGCAGAGTGAAGAAAGTCAGAAAGAGAAAAACAAATATTGTATATTAACACATATATGTAGAATCTAGAAAAATAGTACAGATAAACCTATTTGCAAAGCAAAGATAGAGACACATTTGCAGAGAACAAATGTATGGATACCAAGCAGGGAAGGAGTGGGTAGGGTAGATTGGGAGGTTGGGGTTGACAATATATACATTACTCTGTATATAGAGTGGATGGCTATAGAATGGATGGCTAATGAGGGTTTGCTGTATAGCTCAGGGAGGTCTACTCCATGCTCTATAGTTACCTAAATAGGAAGGAAATGAAAAAAAAAGGAGGGGGTTGTATGTGTGTGTACGGCTGATTTACTTTGCTATATGGCAGAAAAGTGAAAGTTGTGCAGTCATGTCCAATTCTTTGGGACCCCATGGACTATATAGTTCATGGAATTCTCCAGACCAGAATACTAGAGTGGAAACCCATGGATTCTTTTTCAGCTGAGTCACCCAGGAAGCCTACGAATACTGGAGTGGGTAGCCTATCCCTTCTCCAGAGTATATTCCCGACCCAGGGATCAAACTGGGGTCTCCTGCATTGCAGACAGATTTTTACCAGCTGAGCTACCAGGGAAGCCCTGGTATGTATATGTATATGCCAGAAGCAGGCACAACATTGTGGAGTAACTATACTTCAATAAAATTTTTTAAAAAATTACAGTTCTTCTGAAATGTTTTTGGTGTGGATATTAAAACATAAAAGCAAAAAAATAGAAATAAAATTCATTTATTGAATTATTAAATTTTTATTGTGTGTGTGTGTGTTAATTGCTCGGCCATGTTAGACACTACGACCTCATGGTCACGCCCCATGGATGCTATGACTGCTAGGACCCCATGGACCCCACCAGCCTCCTCCGTCCATGGGATTCTCCAGGCCAAGAATACTGGAGTGGGGTGCTGTTTCTTTCTCCAGGGGATCTTCCCAATCTAGGGATCAAACCTGGGTCTCCTGCACTGCTGGCAGGCTCTTCACCATCTGAGCCACCAGGAAAGCCAAACTTATACATGGAGATAAAATTGATTGGTATAACTTTCTGTTATTTCATTAGAATTTCATTATTTAGATCTTCATGGAAAATGCAGCTTCTAAGCACTTTGGTGTGGCTATTGGTGCTACAAATGAACCAGCTGATTTCCACCCCCGCCCCATCTTTCTTCCAACAGACATTTATCATGTGGCTATTTTGGCTCAAGCACTGTGCCCATTGTTGGATACATAGTAAAAAAGGAAATCGCCAGGTCCAGCTTTTATGCTCATTGTCTAGTGAGGAAAAGCCCTTTGCAAGGGGTGCTGGTCCAACGCTCTCTTCTTACAGAGAAACTATCTCCTTCCTATGTCATCAAGCTACTTCAACCCCTCTTTCCCCAAACCCCACTGCTTCTCCACCACAATGAAGCAAGAAGGGGAGCACACACAACTACGGTAACTTGACTCTCACAGTCCTTGCTTCCTGAAGAATGTAAAGACAAGATGCTTACTAAATGTCTCCGAAATGATTGTGTGTCTGCTTCACCTGGGCTTCCCCAGTGACTCAGCAGTAAAGAATCCACCGGCAACGCAGGAGACACAGAAGACATGGGTTCCATCCCTGGGTTGGAAGATTCCCTGAAGGAGGAAATGGCAACCCACCCCAGTATTCTTGCCTGGAACATCCCACGGACAGAGAGGCCTGGCGGGTTACAGTCCATGGGGGTCAAAGAGTTGGACACGACTGAGCACCTGAGCACCTACTTGCTTCATATAAAGTCGAGAAGAGCTCAGTAAGGTCTTGGAAGCATCTGGACATTGTCAGAGTATGGAGGTGAGAAAAAGAGGGAGGCAGACGGCCTCCTTGTCTATGAAACAGGACCCTTACCCCTTTGCTAGGGGTTCACTACAGTACTGCTACCAATTTGAACTTGCAAAGTATATTTCTGTCATTTGTGACATTAATCACAGCCTCCCAGTGAGATGGGCCATTTTATGACTTTCATTTCCCTCCACAGAAATAAGAGACAAAAGGTTAAATGACTTTCCCAAAGTCCATAATAGACCTGGGACCTGGATTTGGAGTTTATAAATCGCTATCCTGTGCTGAGAGCACTCAACAAAATGCTTAACCTTGCCCCCCACCCAAAAAAAAATCAGGGCTCAGTTTTGCTGTTTAATTAGAATTAAGATGCATTAGGCAAGAAGACAGCACTTGATTCATAGCGCAGTGACATTATTTTACTGCTGTTTCAGTTGAAGAACTCAGTGTTCTTCCAACTTCTCAAAGTTTTCAGGAGACAGTCCCTGGATTATCACCTCAACCTGTGTTTATTCCCAAATATCATATATTAGCAAAACTGCCCTAAAACAAGTGAAAGTGCTAGTTGCTCAGTCGTGTCTGACTCTTGGTGACCCCCATGAACTGTAGCCCGCCAGGCTCCTCTGTTCATGGAATTCTAATACTGGAGTAGATAGCCATTCCCTTCTCCAGGGGATCTTTGCCACAAGGATCAAACCCAGGTCTCCTGCATTGCAGGCAGGTTCTTTATTGTCTGAGCCACCAGGGCCCTAAGAAAATGCTAAATACTACTGAGGAAAGAGTCACAAAGAGTTGGACACGACTGAGTGACTGAACTGACTGAGGAAATACTGAAACTTTTAGGAAAAGGGGAAATACTCTCTTAATAATGAGAAAGCCATTTACCCTAATTTGGCTGGGATAGAATTGATCAGCTAGAAAATCCACTAGAGTAGTAGTATTCCAAAATCTAAGATTATGAACATGTCAGGTTCCCTAAACTGTGATGGTTCCAGAAATTATTATTTCTTTTTTCATTTTCCAAACTGACCAGTTATTCCCTAAAATTTAACAGAGTGCCAGGGAATGGACTTGTGTTATTTTGTCAGATTTCCTGGGAGACTAAAAGTTCTCCGAAGGCAGGAGTAATGCCAGTCCCAGGGCAATCCTAACACGAGGCAAGTGAAAGTGAAAATCGCTTGGTCATGTCCAACTCTTTTCGACCCCCTGGACTATCCTGTCCATGGAATTCTCCAGGCCAGAATACTGGGAGTGGGTAGCCTTTCCCTTCTCCAGGGAATCTTCCCAATCCAGAGATAGAACCCAGCTCTCCCGCACTGCAGGCGAATTCTTTACCAGCTGAGCCACAAGGGAGACACGAGGCAAGGACTGAACAAAACACTCAACCTAATGTGAATCCATCTCTGGTGGACCGTGCTGCCCTTGGAGACTTTTAAATTTTAATAACATGGATTGGAAGCAAATCTTTACAATTTTTTTCTTCTTTACAACTTAGGTTTGGGGCATTCCATAATGCATTCTTATTTCAGACAGTGAAGCCAGAGAAAAATGGCCATTTTGGATGAGAATTTGAAGAGCAACATATTCCCAGTAAAACTGAATTTGGTATTGGTTTTTAGGGGGAAAAAAAATCCAATGTGCTCTTAATGATCCTGTCAGATTTGCTAAACATTGCCAAAGCTTTAAAGTTTAAATGCCACCCGAGGGCTTTCAGAAAGCTGCTGTATGGGGACAGAAAAGGTTGTGTGGTCTGGATTTGACTTTGGTCAAGACCAAAATGATGAGTAATGGACGCAGCTTCATATTGCCCCCTGGTGGTGTCACACTCAATGATGCTCAGAAACATCAGATCTTTGACTTCCTTAGCAACACCTTCAAGAAAGTCTTCTGGGTTTAGACTTACAAGCATTTAGTTTCAGGCCTTCCTCAATTTTCATACATCTCCTGTATTCCACTTCTCCAAAGCTTTCCCTGGGTAGCAGGAAGGCAAACTCCTTGTGGGGGGCATTTAGGATTTCAACAAACCCAGCAACCCCCACAGACAGCCCGTGTATAGGATGGTGTTGAGCAGTGGGACTATCCCAGGTCCTAAAATCAGCACAGAGGAAGTTTCCTATCGTCCACATCCCTAAATCCCCATTCCTCAAACTCCCACACCCCCACCCCAAGTATGACAGGGCGGCCAAAGGACCACTGAGCTCCCGTTTGGCTTCAGCAGTCATGAACTTGCGGTTTAGAAAACAAGAAAGCCTTTTGCACCCAAGGTTTCTCTGTGCCAAGCTGGGTAAGGAGCACAACATTACCTGTCATTACCAGGTTAGTCCAAAGAGAGCTGCTCTGTCACTCCTATCTCTCCCTCCTCCTCTAGGGAGACCCAGATCTCCTCATAAGCTGAAGCAGTCATTAAACTGGGCGTACTTCCCCATCGACCAGGGAGAAGAAGGATGGCTTTTAACCTCAGGACCATCTCTTTGTTCTCCTGAATGCTTGGGAACCTGGGCCGAGCCCCAGAAGACTCAGACCTGCCTTCCTCCAGCATCTCCTTAGAAAAGGCTGCCTACGCCCAACCAAGCTCCTGACTCGTAGACATTTCAGACATTGGCTGGACAATGACCTGGTCTCCGGAGCTTCGCATGGAGGTCCTGATCCCAGCTGGGATTAGAGGCCTGGCAAATAGGACAGCACAAGAAAGAAGAGCAGGAACCCCGAAGCTTTGCTAGTCTATCAACGTGTGCAGCTGGGAATGAAAAGAAGGCTTTCAGAGTCCATGGGAAGAAGTGACGGCAAGGCTCTTAAACGACACGTCTGTACAAGGAAGGGTGGGCTGAAGCTGGCAGTGACATTCCCGATTCCCTTGTCCTCCAGTGATGACTCAGTCGATCTGACTGGTTAAGTGGGTCAGCCCTCTCTCCCTCCCTCCCAGCCTCCCCTCCCCGACCCGGCCCTCCCTATATGTCCTTTCTGAGTTTGCAGGCTCAGTGGAGTGGGACAAGCTATGTGACCTGACCATGACTCCAAACTGGCTCTTCTGGTCCACATGTCGGAACCAGCAGGGATGCTGAGCTGGACAGTGATGGGGAACAATGGGGCTCAGTGACAACTCATATCGTGACCTCAGGGCTTCCAGACCATTGGCTGGGACACCCCAGCCTGAGGGCTGCCAAGAAAAAATGATGAAACTTGGTTCTCTTGGCCTCTGTTATCTGCCAGATAAATGTACTTATGGGGACCATCCCTAATCTTGGCAGATCCTCTCCCTCGCATCAGGCCAGGCGATTTCCTCTGGAGGTTCCCGACACCTGCCCTCACCACTTTCCTGCTTCTCTCAGGTCTCATT
The DNA here is from genome assembly GCF_014754425.2 of Oryx dammah. NCBI lineage: Eukaryota > Metazoa > Chordata > Mammalia > Artiodactyla > Bovidae > Oryx > Oryx dammah. Next base: position 58,442,417 of record NW_024070194.1, read on the forward strand.
CTGACACGTAAGAGGTCACTGTGGGGTAGGCAGGGTGTGTCATCTTCTTTTGGGTCAGTCACACAATATACTGACACAGTTACTGGAAATTCAAGCCCTGTGGCTTCTATTTCTCTGTTGCTTTGTCAGAGCCATTACATTTTGTAGTCTCTCCACTTTGTCAGCTTTTGCTTTTTGAATGCACTTCTGAATACCTATTTGCCAAAACAATTTCCACAATGAAAAAACAATAAAGACTTATAAATCCACAAGGGGAGCACAACCCAAAGTACTCCAGCTTGTTTCAGTGTTGTGGTTTGGAGAGTATTCTTTTATATCGCTACAGAGTCAGAAAAGTAATTTTACCCAAGGAGTAGCTCGTGAAATGATGGGTTTTTGGGAAATCATACAACTTGGCTTCATGTCATTATTTTAATGGATCACAAAGCAGTTTATCTTCCCTACTTTCCAACTGGAAGACGTTATTTATTCAGAGGTGGTAAGACTGTTGTATTTAATGAGATAAAGTGTTTCAGCCTGGCATTCCAGTCCCTGTAAAACCTATCTACCTAACTATTCCTCACCATGGACCCCTGATGCCCCGACAGGTAATTTTCCTTTTGGATTCTCATTTATAAGGTGTTTTTTGCTAGCACAAAGTGTGTACACATGCGGTTCCTCCCCTAGAATATAATTTCCACCTCTTTCATACATCTAGAATGTATCTATGTTTCCTGGTCCACCTCAAATCCAGGGCAGTGTGCAGAAGTCACTCTTTGCTCAACCCAGCTCTGACCTCTCAAACACACAGGCACTGATCTGTCACTTCACCTCTGCATCCAGCTATTTGTTTTCTAATTAGACTGCAAGCTCCTTGTACTTTTATGTTCCCATTAAGCGCTGAACCCAGGGCCATGCCTGTCTCAGGTGCTGAGTAACTGGATGATGAAGTTCATGGAAAACAGCAGAGAAGCCAATGCAAACAGGATTATGGGAAGACTGTTTAGCATCACACAAAAAAGTGAGCTGTAAGTGATGCTAAATGCTGGCCGGGTGGCCTCAGGGTAGCAGGATCTGACCCTTCCTTTCCCATACAGACACAGGCTGGGTTTGCAAAGCATAACTTTTAGTAGAAATCAGGAAAATACTCAAAGAGTTTGATGACTCAATCCACTAAGACAGCATAACTTGATGATTCTGGTTCAAAATGCAATTCAAGCAGAGAATTTCTCACTTTGCTTTTCATGTCCAGTCAAAGGCAAATGACTCTTGATTCTCCAGGTACAGGTTCTAAGTTTTACTGTCACTTTATCTCACTTGCCTACAACTTCCTCATTTATAAAATGAGGGATCTGGAATATTAAATTGTTCTGCAGGATTCTTTATATCTCCATTCCCCATACCCTTATAATCTACTTTCTTTCTCTTCAGCTCTTCTTCTCTAACTTTCACCTCATTCATCAATTTATTACCCATAACACCCATTGCTACCAGGTGAAAAAGGCATTTCATCTGTTCACCAAGACTTGTAAAAATGATATAGAGCAGCAATTTAAAAATAATTAAAATACAATTCCTTAGTTTTCAGTGGGTCATCACTCTGTTGGTCTTCCTATAGTAATTTAGATTTTACAAAGCAAGTGTTACTTTAAATAGATACGCCTGCTTTGGAAAAAAACACCAAAAAAAAGTGTGTGCTTTTCTTAAATATATTTTAGATAATCTCCTTTTTTAAGCACCCACAAATATGACTCATTAGGAGAGAAAAGTATCCATAGAAACCAAATTCGGAAAAGAATATAGACTCTTGTGATTAAATAGAAACAAAAAGACCACCTCATTTTTAAAGGATATTAATAATAATGAGGGAGTTACATTGATATTTATTGGAATGAGATAAAAAATGACTTTTAAAGGCTTTAATGAAAAGAAGCAGAAAAGGGAAAGGTTTAAGAATTAACAAATAAAAGGGGCATCCTAGTGGCTCAGTGGTAGAGAATCTGCCTGCCAATGCAGGAGACACATGTTCGATCCTTGGGTCAGGAAGATCCCCCAGAGAAGGAAATGGCAACCCACTGCAGTATTCTTGCCTGAGAAATCCCATGGACAGAGAAACCTGCAGGGCTAAAGTCCAAGGGGTAGCAAAAGAGTCAGACAAAACTTAGCGACTAAACAACAACACACAAAAAAGATGAAAATCTGATCCCTTGACTTGCATAGGGCTTTTTATAGCACCTGCTTAGTTGGGACATACATGCCATGACTGACTTTTGAAGGCAGGAGACAGTACAGTTAATCAAATAGTTCTTCTCTCCTTTTGTACTGCTTATCAGCAATGAATTAATCCCAATAAATGTATTTGCAACACACTCAGCTCCTTAATATCTCTAACTTCATTATACATAACTAAATGAGAAGGGTGACAGAACTATTCGAAAGTATTTAACACATTATAGTAAATTTTATATTCAGAAAAAGGTTTAAAGATCTATTGTTTTCATTATATAAATTCCAGAAAGTTGAGCTCTGAAAATTCTAGTGGATCTTGGGCTCTGCTAATTGCTGTAGAATTGAGGCAATGGCTGCATTCTGGGTGTGACCTTGGAATGGTCACTAACCCTGTTGAGTTCTGAAATCTGGAAAATGAGCTGGTTTGGTATTTCACTAAGACTGTTTAGAATGACAAACTTGTGTACCTCCCTGCTGCATCTTTTTTTGCCTTCCAGACCTAAGAAGACAGCTCTAACTTTCAGGAAAATCTAGTTTTAAATAGACATACACACATACATTCTGCATCCATTTTATCTGATGACTATAACTGCAACATCTGTCATCCTTCCAACTTTGGCAAAATATTTAAGTAAATTACTGATGGTGAACATCACTGCCAAGCTGAGGTACGATACAGTTCATTGCTACAACCTAAGTTTTCTCTCCAATCACCAGAAGTTTTGTTTCACAGGACTTAGCTTGTGCTGATACTTCCATAAGAGTTAATGAAGTAAAAGTTTTCTCAAAAATGAAAATAAAAATTAATGGAAATTTTGCTTTTCATTAATCACATCACCAAATCAATGTTTTATATCAAGCTATTCTGTAACAAGATTCTAAATTATGTTCCCAAGAATTTCTGTGTAAAACATTTCCATATGGTAAGAGTCTGTAAAATTTTATAACACATTCACAAATCATTGTGACAAGGAACACTGGTATTAATTTCTTAAAGTCAATGTCTTTTTTTCTGATATAATTTTGTGATTTTATTTCCTTTTGCTTTGAAACTTAAAAAAAAAAAACAACACCCAAATGGTTTCTTAGAAAACCAAAAACAGATACAGAATCAGCACCATAAATGAACGGATTACATAGTTCTCATGTATATAATTTTTAACCTAAAGTGTCCATTCTTGGTCTATAGTACAGCATTCATTCTGTTTCTCTTGTGTTACTTATAGTCGGCTGCACTTTGTAATTTATTTGTTCATTTGGTCTTTGACTCTCCAGGTACAAGTAAGCTGGTTCAGGAAAACGAAACTTCTCTAGGTATTCCAATCAGAAAGAGATATTAACATAAATAAGAGAATTAGAGGGTTACCAAAATGTTGAGATGGTGGGAGGAGGACAATGAAAGTTTGCCATTAGCTTGAATGTATAAAACACACAACTAATGAGAACCTGCCGTACAGCACGGGGAGCTCTACTCAGTGCTCTGTGGTGACTAAATGGGAAGGGGGTCCAAAAAGAGGGGAGGCATGTGTACATTTAGCTGATTCATTTCGCGGTACAGTAGAAACTAACACCGGAGACGGCGATGGCACCCGGCTCCAGTACTCTTGCCTGGAAAATCCCATGGACGGAGGAGCCTGGTAGACTGCAGTCCATGGGGTCGCTGAGGGTCAGACACGACTGAGCGGCTTCACTTTCACTTTTCACTTTCATGCATTGGAGAAGGAAATGGCAACCCACTCCATTGTTCTTGCCTGGAGAATCCCCGGGACGGGGGAGCCTGGTGGGCTGCTCTCTATGGGGTCACACAGTCGGACACGACTGAAGCGACTTAGCAGCAGCAGCAGAAATTAACACAGCATTGTAAAGAAATTAGACTCCAGTAAAAATTAATTAAAAAAAATGGTTAATAATAAAAGCAACAAAAAGGCGGGGGGCGGGGGGAGAAAGTTGGGAACTTTCTGAAGGCATAGGAAAGACTGGTGATAATCATAGCTGCCTGAATCACCGAAACTAGTGATGATAGCAATACCAAGAGCTGCTGGAAAATCTCATATCTGCTAGAGCCCAGACACCTGCCTGTAGAGCAGCATTTGGCTTCAGTTACTTTCTAGAGAGAATGTATCATTGGCAGAATCTAATCTGAAGCCCTCCTGGCAAGGCATTCTGGGAAATGAGTTCTTAGGCTTCCAGCCCCCATGACAGTGGGTGGTGCGTAGAAAGGAGTGTTTCTGGCTGCCTACAGATAACTCTATACAAGCTCCAAATGAGAAGGATCCAACCTGCTTTCATGTTCTCTCTCTACTGAGAGAGTTCATAAACTTTTGAGTCTCAGGATCCTTTACATTCTTAAAACTTTTTGAGGATACCTCTGAGGGTTTCGGGGAAGGCAATGGCACCCACTCCAGTACTCTTGCCTGGAAAATCCCATGGATGGAGGAGCCTGGTGGGCTGCAGTCCATGGGGTCGCTAAGAGTCAGACATGACTGAGCAACTTCACTTTCACTTTTCACTTTCATGCACTGGAGAAGGAAATGGCAACCCACTCCAGTGTTCTTGCCTGGAGAATCCCAGGGATGGGGGAGCCTGGTGGGCTGCCGTCTATGGGGTCGCACAGAGTCGGACGCGACTGAAGCGTCTTAGCAGCAGCAGCAGCATGAGGGTTTTTGCTTACATGGGTTATATGTAACAATATTTACCATAATAGAAGACAAAATTGTGAATATTTAACAGTGTTAATTGACTTCTCTGGTAAAGAAGCTCAGATGGTAAAGAATCCTCCTGCAATTTGGGAGACCTGGGTTTGATCCCTGGGTTGGGAAGATCCCCTGGAGGAGGGCATGGCAACCCACTCCAGTATTCTTGCGTGGAGAATCCCCATGGACAGAGGAGCCTGGTGAGCTACAGTCCAAGGGGTCACAAAGAGTTGGACATGACTGAGCAACTAAGCACACCACAGTGTTAATATACCAATTCATTTAAAATAATAATGAAATCTTTACATAGTAACATAAATTTAATACTTCTTATGAAAAAATGGCTGTAATTTTCCAAAATAAAAGTAGTGAGAAGAATGGCAATGTTTTATGTTTTTGTAAATCTTTTAAATGTCTGGTATAGTAACAATAGCTTCTCTATTTTCTATTAAGATAGTAAGAACAAGAGTGAAAATGCAAGTAACCCTTTAGGATTGTCATGGAAGTAATTTGGCCTTTGAAGACCACTTGAAATTTCTCAGGAACACTCAGCTTCCTTAGACTACTTTATTAATCACTGCAAAATCACATCCTTAGGACCAGTGGTTAAGAATCCACCTGCCAATTCAGGGGACACAGGTTTGATCCCTGGTCCAGGAACTAAGACCCCATATGCCTCAGGGCAACTAAGCCTGTGCACCACAACTACTGAAGTCTGCATACCCTAGAGCCCACGCTCCTCAAAGACGGAAGCCACCACAATGAAAATCCTGCATACTGCACTGCAACTAGAGAGTAGCCCCTGCTCGACACAACTAGAGAAAACTGGCAAACAGCAGTGAAGACCCAGCACAGCCATAAATAAATAATCAAAAATTAGAAAATCACATCCTTAGCCACTAGCCTCATCACCTGACATGACAGACGTGTAAAAGCAATCTGATGAAAGAGTTAATGAGTAAAAGGCCATCACATTCCCGCACTGTTCCCTTTCCAATGTTTGTACATGTTGTATGTGCAACAATCTGTACACGTTTTAAAGGAAGCCTTCCTCTTGCATTCATTCTCATACCTCAAAATTTTGTTGCTAGAAAACAAGGAGCATGAGAGGCCAGGTTTCAGAACTGACATAACTGGATTCAAATCAGCCTAAGGTAAAACTGTAAACCAGATGAAATGTTCAGTGCCTCCCTCACCCCTTGTCATAGAATTAGAATATCCTTTGCAGAGGGACCTGCAAGATCAGCATTCCTCCCAATGCTTGAGGCACAGTTTTATGAAGCTCTGTTTCCCAAATTGGACATACTAGTGGGGGCAGGGGGTGGTTGGTAGTGTCAGAAGTATTCAAAGCCATGGAATAATCCTGGAATGTCAATTTTACTTAAAGTCTCCAGGGTAACAATATTTAAACAATTATGTCAAAACAAAGGTACATTATGAAATGCATCATAAATTGAAGTGTTGTCTTAATTTTGCCCCTCTTTCTGCCATGTGACTTGCAGAGCAGTAAAGGAGGCAACGGGTTGGTGCTTAGCCATGTGACATGCTTTAGACAAGAGAATGGGGGCAGAAGTGACAATGTTCTTCTTCTGACCCAAGACTCTATGAGACATCATGCATTTCTGGTCACCCTTCTTGTGATCCACCGGAGAACCTGCTTCAGGTAGTCTGGTCCAAAGTGAATGAGGAGACCTGTGGAGTTGACTTCAACCCAAACTAAAGCCTGGAGCCATGCCAAACAAGTCTGAAGAACTATGAGCAAGACAAACATATACTTGCTGTTTTGCTCCTTAAGATTTTGATTTTGGTTGGTCTCAGTACCTAGCAAATGTTGACTAAAACAGAAATTGATACCCAGAAGTAGAATGTTAGTAATAGATATCTCCCCAGCACTGGCTATGAGATCAGCTGACAGCAAACAAGGAAGGCAATCAGCATAGGAGAATGGAAAACTGTGACTTAGGTGATGTGACTGATGAACCGATTGATAAGACTGTCCTCTATGGTCATTCAGAGAACAGAGAATATTCATAACAACTTTGTGGGTGAGAAAGTTTTGCGGTAAAATGTCAATAGAATGAACTGGTTCCTTTGGTAAAGCGCTATTAAAAAGAGACGAATTTAGAAAAGGCCAGTTTGCAAACAGAATAGAAAGCCCAGGAATTTGGGGACTTGTAGGGTTGGGAAATAAAACCGTTTCTTATCAAGTCAAAGATGAAGCCAGTACGACATGGCCTTTGGAATCGAATGGTGAGTATGGCTTGAGCACAAGGAATTGACAGGAATCAAATACATGGAAAATTTCCAACAGTTTTGAGATAATTATATCGGCAGGACTACCACCAGCTTTAATTAAAAGAACCTATGACTGGCTATAAAAAGACCTAAGGGTAACGAACAGTTCACAGGCAGAGATGTGACCGAGACAGCTTCTCAGCTACTGGGAAGGATACATTCAAAGCAACCAACCTTCTTCAGATGTGGCCTTGAAAGATGGTCTAAAAGGAAGGGCCTCCTGGCAGATAGCGCCAAGAGCAATGGAGAACCAGGGAGTAGGACCATGGAGAACCCAGGGAGCAGAACGGGCCAATCAAGGAACACTCTCTTGTCTACGACCAAGCAACATTTTCACAGGGCAATTTCAGAATTACAGTTGGTTAGCAACTACTATGTGCCTCCCATCCTGGATCTGTCAAATGTGTTTGGCATTAAACCTCTTCCTCTTCCATCATTAGATGTTAGGTACATAGAGATGTATGTATGAGCATAGAGGTGGGCAGGTAGCTTGCCTTTTTAGTTTGTAAGTCTCCAAAACTAAAGAAGTCTCTTCTGGCTGTGATGTCACTCATACGATTCAGGACTTTGAGCCTGATGTTGGGATGAGGTGAGACTTTGGGGAGTCTCAGCATGGAGTCTCACATGGGGGTGAATAATCATGGTCAAGAGAGAAGGCTGTGGTTGACTGGATAACTTGTCTCAATTCTTCATTTTCTCCTGTGATTTTGCACTACAGTAAAGCACACTGAATGTATACTTGTCCTACTGATCTGGGGTTCGAATTACCCCAAGTCAACACCAGCTGCAACTGTCACTGGTAGATTTGATTCTGCTCTGTGGAAACTTAAGACCTCAGAGAGCCAATCTCCAGATAATGCCATCTGTCACCTGTTTGAACAGTCCCCCGATCATCTCAGTTGCTCACCTGTCAGCCCTCCCCACATGAGTTCTCTGTTTGGCTTTCAGAGCCCCTCATTTGTCAAACAGGACAGACAGCTAAGGTCATCATACCCTGAGCAAAGCCTCCTCCTGAGACAGACACACCAAGACAAACAATAAGAAGAAAGAATGTCAGAAAATGAGAAACTGCAAAGAACAGAGGAAAACTTGAAATATATTAAACCCTATCATCAGACAGAGAAAATACTGTCACCATAAAATAAACCCAGGAGGCCATAAAAGAGAAATCATCAGTGAGTAAATAATAATAATAATTCTTGATAAATAAAATCACCAAATTTAAAAAGCTTAAACATTAAAAACTAAAACATTGATAATCAAGCTGAGAAATAAAGTTAAAGAGATCCTCCAGAAAGCAGAGCAAAGAGATGAGAACCAAGAAGCAAATGGTTTATTTTAAAAGAGAAAATCAGTTGTTGCTGTTGTTCAGTTACTAAGCTGTGCCTGACTCTTGCTATGCCATGGACCGCAGCATGCCAGGCTTCCCCGTCCTTCACTATCTCCTGGAGTTCGTTCAAGTTCGTGTCCACTGAGTCGGTGATGCTAACCATCTCAGGTAGATAGACAACCAGTAAATATCAGACAAGGGACATCCCGGGTTGAGAGCTCTGAAGCAGCCCATCCAGAGTCATGCGGGTAGGTGAGAGCATCAACCCTGCTCTCCTGGAGGAAGGGGGCTAACCGTGATGCTGTAAGCTGGCTTCCCCATGAAAGCCTCGGATGGGAGAGGACAGAAGTGTGGGGAGGGAGGCAGGGCTGAGAAAGGCAAGGACAGCTGCCTGCTGAGGGCCAGGCAAGAGTGCCCTCACATCCCCTGGGGAAAGCAAAAAATATGTTTTCTGTATCTATGTTTTATTTTACAATAAAGGGGAAAAAAACTATCTTAATCAGAAAAAACGAAGGGCCCACAGGAGACTTTATTACAACAGATTTTCCCTTAGGAGAAGCATGAAGAGAAAATTTTTTAAGGGAGCATAAAATGTGGGATTGTTCATGCCCTGGGAATTCAACATTTTTCTATCTTAAAATATAAATTCTACTAGAGTGAGAATGAGCAGAAAAGGATTTGAGAGAGCCCATCGGCTCTGCCACCCACTGGGAAGGGATGTGAAAACTTGGGCACATAAGTCAGCTTCTCTGAGCCTCAGTGAGAACATCAGCAAAGTCACTTAAAATCTCAGGTCCACAAATCTAATGAACGTTGGGAAGAGTAATATTTTTCTCTTCCATTTTGTGTGGTTCAAAGTGACTCTATTTACTTATTGGCCACTTGCCTGGAATGTGGAATCTTAGCTCCCCAACCAGGGATCAAACCTGTGCCCCCTGCATTGGAAACATGGAGTCCTAATCACTGGACTGCCAGGGAATACTCCCAAAGTTATTTTATACGGGAGCATTTTAAAATTTCCCTTTAAAAACCTTATTTTGTATTGAGGTATAGCCGGTTAACAATGCTGTGCTAGCCTCAAGTGAGCACTGAAGGACTCAGCCATACATACGCATGTATCCATTCTCCCACAAATTCCCATCCCATCCGGGCTGCCACGTAACACTGAGCAGAGTTCCACGTGCTATACAGTAGGTCCTTGTTGGTTATCCATTTTAAATATAGCAGTGTGTACATGTCAACCGCAAGCTCTCTGACTATCCCTTCCCCTTTTCCTTCCCCCTGGCAACCCTAAGTTCATTCTCTGAGTCTCTATTTATTAAGTTCTTTGTGTCATTTATACAGGAGCATTTTAATCAAGACATACAGTCATTCATTGGAGATACGACTTTGAGGGAAAGATACAGCTGGGTTTCTGCCCCACTCTTCTTGGTCTGTTCTTGGTTCCCAGTATTTCAGAACATGAAACTCTGCCACCATCCATGTGTCATTCTCATTTTGCTACCCAGGTAACAGGCAAGAAGAAATAACTCAAGTACAGTACATTAAGATAGCTCTCCTTTCATATCCTCACAGGACCATCTGAGAGAAAATGGCTAGGCCACTGACCTCCTAAGAGGACTTTAAAACTTTGCTTAAGGAAGAACTTAACATGATTCTTTAAAGTAAAGAAAAAATACAACTCCTATTTATAAACACATTATCTGTTAGTTTGCATTTTCTCCGAATGTGTATAAAGGCATTTTGTGTATTAGTATGTATTTGCAGAGTAACGTGTATACATTCTACATAGATGGAGGAACATGTATTACTGGAAGTATCTGGAGTCTGTTATTTCTACACCTACTTCCTTACTTCTCCATAGCGCTGTGCTTCAAAGGCCAAACACATATACAAAAGCCCAACATGAATTCCACATGAAATATTCACTGCCCCTGAGAAATTCTGCTCTAATTTAGATTAACTGATCAGAGTAACTTCAAACCAGTGTCAGAAAAGACACCCACACATTTCCTTTGTTTTCTGTTCAGAGAAATATGTTTCTGATTAGAAGAGGTGGAGCAAAGAACAGAGGAACATTCAGAAGGTTCTTTTTCCTTGAGAAAGGTCAGGCTGAAGGTTAAAGGAAGGTATTGCAGTCTCAACTCTTGCAGAATAAAGACATGACTTGAGAGTTTGCAGACTGTTGGGAATGTCTCTGAATACTCAGCTTGGATCTCAGACTCAGGACGTTTCCATTCTTCATCTAAAATCACCATGATGATGATCATGGCTATTTTATGAGCACAATGTGTCGCGCTACTCCCCTATCGGTGCTGGAGTGAGCAGTCATGTTTAAGGAAAACGTCTGAGAAATGAGCAGTGGAGGAGAAACTCAGCGGGAGTATGCAGTAATGGGATTCTAGTCTACAATTGCTAGGAGCCCACAAGTTTTTCCAAAGGATAAGAAATAAGGGATGTTATTCTTAAGCAGTAGCTTGTGTGCATCTAATGACCCCAGACGTAGTCCCCATGGTAGCAACTGCTCCTGAAGCTCTCTTTTCAAATTAGAGGGCTGCTGAGTGAGCAATCTGGCTTGTTCCTCTTGGTCTATTTGGTTTCTTCCAAATTACCTGGCATCTGCATTAATGTAAAAGGAAACAACACTGGGAGCAGCTATTAATATAGAAAATAACATTAACTTTAAACTGTGGCCCCAGGGAGCTGTGCAATGAAACTTTTACAGGTGTTCATTAATTTTTCATTCTATATGACACTGGTAAGGGCTTTTTAAGCATAGAAAAATGGAGAGGATTTTCTTTCCCAACTGTTTTGCTTTTTGGGAAGCTGGGTTACCTTAGGAAGTATCCGTCAGTCCTAACCCTTGACTTTCTTCACCCTCTTTCCTTCATTCCTCCCATCTCCCTCCCTCCTTTCTTCCCTTTCACCTCTTCTCCCTCTCTTCCTCAATCCCTCCCTTTCATTGGAGTGTGACCCAAGGACCATTGGATGAAATCAGGAAAGACCTCTCTCCTCCTCTAACTCTGCCACTTACTAGTTGTATAACCTTGGGTAAGTGTTCTAAACTCTCTGAAGCTTAGTTTCTTCATCTGTAACATCAAGGTAATAACGCTTGCCCTCCCTCCCTCTCTAAGCAGGGAAATGAAAGTGCTCTATAAGCTTCAGAGTTATGTACATTCTGAAAACTAGGGCTGGAAGATGGCACAAAATTGGTTAAAAAATAAAAGAAATTTGACAGCCTCTGAAACCATTTCAAGATGTGCTTCTCTTCCTACAACTAAATCAAAATTCTTTTCAAGCCTTGGGTTGCAAATCATTCTTATGGAATTAAGAAGTGCCTAATACAAGAGACAACATTTTTTTCAAGGGTACTTGTCGTTCCCTTTAGATAGAAAACATACATGAAAGAGACTTCTGTCAGCAGAAATGCTTACAGACTAAAAGTCATAATCATCTTTAACTTTTAGCTATTATTCTGCTGAGAAAGAGAATGGTGTCTTGTGGGGGTTTTATTAGCTCTCTGACTGCAAATGACTTTGCCCCTGTTCTTCTTTAGAAAAAGAGAGTCTTGATTTAAGCAAAGTATATTTCATCCTGTAAGATCAAGAGTTTTCCCTTGACCTGGTCAGTGCAATCCAACATCTTCCTCAGTGGGACTTCATACAAAATCTCTGACCCCTACTTGCCCATGAGGAGCTACTGACATTTCAAGATCCAGTATGTCTTTGGGAACCAAAGCCTTTGGATTTTTTCCTTCTAAATTTCCTCCACAGAAACTTCATTCTTCTAAATCTATATAGACAATTTTGTCCTTTCCTCTAATCTCTTTAGCACCTAGAAGAGTACTGAACCTACCGGGGGATACTGATTAATTATGCGCTGATGGAGTATTAAGGAATATTTTCTTGTGTACAAAATATTGTGTGAGCCTGAGTCAAGAGGGAGAATTTTGACAGAGACGTATGTGTCATCTGCCTAGATACAGAAGTTGTGCCTTTGGGCACAAATTATCATATTTTAATATGCCTAAATTGTTATTAACAATTTACCAGTTGCAGTTCATTTGAGAATAAACTATTTATCAAAATAATCTTGTAGAGGAAGAATGTGTCCAGCTAACTTGTTACCCAGTTAACTCCCACTTCTCGGTAACAGGAAAAGGGGCAGTCTGGACTGATAAAGAAAGACCCTGAAGGACTTCCCTGGTGGAATCTGCCTTGCAATGCAGGGGGTGATGCAGGTTCGATCCCTGGTCAGGGAACTAAGACTCCACATGCCTCAGGGCAACTATTTGCACACCACAGCTACTGAGCCCACGTGCCGCAACTAGAGAATCCAAGTGCCACAATGAAAGATCCTGCATGATACAACAAAGATCCAAATAAATAAATACTAATAAAAAGAAGGGTCTTGATTTCTAGTTCCGCTTTTGCCACAAGCTGCTTGGGTGGTTGTGGATTAATTACTTTATCTTGCTAAGACACAGTTCAATCCTTTCTCTAAAAATGAGTAGATGTGATTGGTTGATCTAGTTAGGTCCCATACTGAGCTGGGAGTCTCTGAGTTCATTCCAGATCTGTGGAGGATGAATCCAAACAAAGGCATAAAGCGCTACTGGAGCACTCTCTACTCCCACAGGAACAGGTAAGTTCCTCTCATCTGTATGGGGAACCAGAGAAGTCGTCTGGAAAATGGGTTCACTAGGTCAAGAGGGGAATGGGGCATGGGATTGTAACACAAGGAACCAACTCTGTTTTCAGATGGATAAGCCCCATTACAGGGATCAATTGTGATATTTTCAGAAGGGAAACAAGAGGATTAGAAACTTCCAGGAACTCAATACAATATGGCAGTGTGTGGCTGGGTGGTAGGGTGGGGTCTTCATCCCTAAGAGGCTCTGAGTGTAACTGCTGGGTCTCATTTCTTCCCACGAATAGCATTTTCCACAGCAAGTCACAGTTCAGTTCAGTTCAGTTCAGTCGCTCAGTCGTGTCCGACTCTTTGCAACCTCATGAATCGCAGCACGCCAGGCCTCCCTGTCCATCACCAACTCCCGGAGTTCACTCAGACTCACGTCCATCGAGTCCGTGATGCCATCCAGCCATCTCATCCTTTGTCATCCCCTTCTCCTCCTGCCCCCAATCCCTCCCAGCATCAGAGTCTTTTTCAATGAGTCAACTCTTCACATGACGTGGCCAAAGTACTAGAGCTTCAGCTTTAGCATCATTCTTTCCAAAGAAATCCCAGGGTTGATCTCCTGCAGAATGGACCGGTTGGATCTCCTTGCAGTCCAAGGGACTCTCAAGAGTCTTCTCCAACACCACAGTTCAAAAGCATCAATTCTTTGGCGCTCAGCCTTATTCACAGTCCAACTTTCACATCCATACATGACCACAGGAAAAACCATAGCCTTGACTAGACAGAACTTGGTCGGCAAAGTAATGTCTCTGCTTTTGAATATACTATCTAGGTTGGTCATAACTTTTCTTCCAAGGAGTAAGCGTCTTTTAATTTCATGGCTGCAGTCACCATCTGCAGTGATTTTGGAGCCCCCAAAAATAAAGTCTGACACTGTTTCTACTGTTTCCCCATCTATTTCCCACGAAGTGATGAGACCAGAGGCCATGATCTTTGTTTTCTGAATGTTGAGCTTTAAGCCAACTTTTTCACTCTCCTCTTTCACTTTCATCAAGAGGCTTTTTAGCTCCTCTTCACTTTCTGTCATAAGGGTGGTGTCATCTGCATATCTGAGGTTATTGATATTTCTCCCAGAAATCTTGATTCCAGCTTGTGTTTCTTCCAGTCCAGCGTTTCTCATGATGTACTCTGCATAGAAGTTAAATAAGCAGGGTGACAATATACAGCCTTGACGTACTCCTTTTCCTATTTGGAACCAGTCTGTTGTTCCATGTCTAGTTCTAACTGTTGCTTCCTGACCTGCATACAGATTTCTCAAGAGGCAGGTTAGGTGGTCTGGTATTCCCATCTCTTTCAGAATTTTCCACAGTTTATTGTGATCCACATAGTCAAAGGCTTTGGCATAGTCAATAAAGCAGAAATAGATGTTTTTCTGGAACTCTCTTGCTTTTTCCATGATCCAGCAGATGTTGGCAATATGATCTCTGGTTCCTCTGCCTTTTATAAAACCAGCTTTAACATCAGGGAGTTCACAGTTCACGTATTGCTGAAGCCTGGCTTGGAGAATTTTGAGCATTACTTTACTAGCATGTGAGATGAGTGCAATTGTGCGGTAGTTTGAGCATTCTTTGGCATTGCCTTTCTTTGGAATTGGAATGAAAGAGAAACCCAAGTAAGATGGTAAGTGTTGCAAGAGGCCATCAGAGGGCAGACACACTGAAACCATACTCACAGAAAACTAGTCAATCTAATCACACTAGGATGACAGCCTTGTCTAACTCAATGAAACCAAGCCATGCCTGGGGGGCAACCAAAGATGGGCGGGTCATGGTGGAGAGGTCTGACAGAATGTGGTCCACTGGAGAAGGGAATGGCAAGCCACTTCAGTATTCTTGCCTTGAGAACCCCATGAACAGTAGGAAAAGGCAAAATGATAGGATACTGAAAGAGGAAGTCCCCAGGTCAGTAGGTGCCCAATATGCTACTGGAGATCAGTGGAGAAATAACTCCAGAAAGAATGAAGGGATGGAGCCAAAGCAAAAACAATACCCAGCTGTGGATGTGACTGGTGATAGAAGCAAGATCCGATGCTATAAAGAGCAATATTGCATAGGAACCTGGAATGTCAGGTCCATGAATCAAGGCAAATTGGAAGTGGTCAAACAAGAGATGGCAAGGGCGAACGTCGACATTCTATGAATCAACGAACTAAAATGGACTGGAATGGGTGAATTTAATTCAGATGACCATAACATCTACTACTGTGGGCAGGAATCCCTCAAAAGAAATGGAGTAGCCATCATGGTCAACAAGAGAGTCCAAAATGCAGTACTTGGATGCAATCTCAAAAACAACAGAATGATCTCTGTTCGTTTCCAAGGCAAACCGTTCAATATCACAGTTATCCAAGTCAATGCCTCAACCAGTAACTCTGAAGAAACTGAAGTTGAAAGGTTTTATGAAGATCTACAAGATCTTTTAGAACTAGCACCCAAAAAAGATGTCCTTTTCATTATAGGGGACTGGAATGCAAAAGTAGGAAGTCAAAAAACACCTGGAGTAACAGGCAAATTTGGCCTTGGAATGCAGAATGAAGCAGGGCAAAGACTAATAGAGTTTTGCCAAGAACATGCACTGGTCATAGCAAACACCCTCTTCCAACAACACAAGAGAAGACTCTACACATGGACATCACCAGATGGTCAACACTGAAATCAGATTGATTATATTCTTTGCAGCCAAAGATGGAGAAGCTCTATACAGTCAACAAAGACAAGACCGGGAGCTGACTGTGGCTCAGATCATGAACTCCTTATTACCAAATTCATACTTAAATTGAAGAAAGCATGGAAAACCGCTAGACCATTCAGGTATGACCTAAATCAAATCCCTTATGATTATACAGTGGAAGTGAGAAATAGACTTAAGGGTCTAGATCTGATAGAGTGCCTGATGAACTATGGACAGAAGTTCGTGACATTGTACAGGAGACAGGGATCAAGACCATCTCCATGGAAAAGAAATGCAAAAAAGCAAAATGGCTGTCTGGGGAGGCCTTACAAATAACTGTGAAAAGAAGAGAAGAGAAAAGCAAAGGAGAAAAGGAAAGATATAAGCATCTGAATGCAGAGTTCCAAACAATAGCAAGAAGAGATAAGAAAGCCTTCTTCAGCGATCAATGCAAGGAAATCGAGGAAAACAACCGAATGGGAAAGACTAGAGATCTCTTCAAGAAAATTAGAGATACCAAGGGAACATTTCATGCAAAGATGGGCTCGATAAAGGACAGAAATGGTATGGACCTAACAGAAGCAGAAGATATTAAGAAGAGGTGGCAAGAATACACGGAAGAACTCTACAAAAAAGATCTTCACGACCCAGATAATCATGATGATGTGATCACTAATCTAGTGTTCTAGACATCTTGGAATGTGAAGTCAAGTGGGCCTTAGAAGGCATCACTACGGCAAGTCACATCTACCTGGTAAATGCTCTGAGTCCCTCTAGGTAAATTTCTTGTGACTCACACGTCAAAATTAGGGAGGCACTGACCTGTGCACTTTCATCAGAACCAAGGAAGTGCTTGGGGTTTTACCTTTTATTTTCAAAGTAACTTTGGGCATTTCTAATTTTGTTCTGGAGTGGAAAGGAAAAGCTGGATGATGTTGCTGTGGGGACAGCAGGTTGAAATCTTAACTTCAGATACTTGCTTTTTATAAAATGTGTCCTGCCTGCCTGCCAAGCATTTCCCTGAAACTCAATCTCACTTCCAGCTTGAAAGGAACAAGGGGAGCCAGAAGAGAGGAGCAAGGGTGCCGTAAAATCGGTTGGCGAAGGAAGTCTTAGGGGCCGACTTCTCCTGATAAAAATAGTCTCTGAGGCCAGCGGCTTCCATGGAGATTCTTAATTGAAAATGCATATTTTCCGTGTAAGGGGAGGGACACTGGCAAACCATTGCCCCAGCCCTTCTACTTCCGTGTGTATCAGCTGTGTGCATCACTGACCCAGGGAAGACATGCTTTCTGCAGTGTGCTTTGAGTAATTAAATGAAACTGCTGAAGTTAATTGCTAAGGAAAAAGAAAAAACACAGCTACACCCAGAACTCTTGAAAAGGAGCCAGAAGTTTTCTGCACCTGCATGACATCCAAGGAGGAAATGTCTGTCCATAGGAGGGAAGGATAACCATTAAACTTAGGCATATTTTTTCCAATTATTATAAAATGGGGAGAAAGAAGTTCCTGAGTTCCTCTTCACGGTAGGGGTTGTACTAGGTGTTTCAAGTAGCAGAAACTGTAGCAGTAGTGATGATAATAAACAACAGATGGTATGTGTATTTTTCACCATGTAATATGATCCATGTTCAACTTTAAGTGCTTTATCCATGTTATCTTACTTAATCTCCACAAGCCCTCTGTATTAATAACCCATTTGTAGAAGAAAAGACTGCAGTTCAGAGAGGTTAGCTATTTACCCAACATCGCACAGTTGATAAAAGGAGGAACTAAGATTTGAGCCCTGATGTAAATGAGTATAAAGCCCAGGTCCCTGATCTCTGCATCAGGATCACATACTTAACAGCTCATAGCATCGTCATTTTATGGACAAGGAAACAAATTTGAGGCTCTGATTTCTCCAAGGTTAGCATCTTAGGAATCGCTGGACATAGACTTTAAAGCCAGTCCTTCACAACACATGCTCTTACTCCTCTGCCCAGTATAAAGCCTTCATTATGTAGCTTATTAATAATGAGCCCAGAAAGCTGGGGCTAAGCCTTTTACTTTGCATTTTTCAATCTGGGGTGTATACTCAGTAGAGAGGAATGCTTCTTTCTTTTGGTTGATGAATTAATCCTACTTGCTTTTTCCAGCAGTCACATCCTTTTTCATTTTCAACTTTGAAAAAGTTGGTTATGGGGACTTCCCTGGTGCTCCAGTGGTTGGGACTTCACCTTCCAGTGCAGGGGATACAGGTCGGATCTCTGATCAGGGAGCGAGGATCCCACATGCCTCTTGGCCAAAAGACCAAAGCAGAAGCAACACTGTAACAAATTCAATAAAGGCTGAAAATGGTTAACGTTAAAAATTCTTTAAAGAAAATGAAAAGAAAAACTTGGTTATGGGTTTGGAGGTTACTCTGTTGACATCTGATTCTAGGAAGATTCCAGAGAGCTACACATGTAAGACCATGGGGAACGTGGTCGCCTTTCCTTCCTGAGCTGAAATGAGAATTTTTTGTTGAGTCATTCTTTCTTGATCAGAATTTGGTTCCATGGGGTGGGGGGGATTGCTGAACAAGATCAATGTGAAATCTATGACTTGGGAGAAGCAAACAGACTTACAACAAGAATCAGTTTCTCAGCATTACCCTGATTGCCTGTGATACTGCTGCTGCTGCTGTTAAGTCGCTTTAGTCGGGGCCGACTCTGTGCAACCGCATAGATGGCAGCCCACCCGGCTCCGCCATCCCTGGGATTCTCCAGACAAGAACACTGGAGTGGGTTGCCATTTCCTTCTCCAGTTCAGGAAAGTGAAAAATGAAAGTGAAGTAGCTCAGTTGCGTCTGACTGTTAGCGACCCCATGGACTGCAGCCTACCAGGCTCCTCCATCCATGGGATTTTCCAGGCAAGAGTACTGGAGTGGGGTGCCATTGCCTTCTCTGGATTGCCTGTGATAAAGCAGAACTTTTGCAGGAGGGAGCAGTGTGCTTGTTTGAAGTATGTTCAGCAAGTTATGAATTTGCTAGCTGGTATTTCTCAATCTGGGCAAAATAACTGTCTTTTATCTCAACAAACACATAAATTTGTTGCCCGAATGTAAGATGCCATTTTATGTGATTTCAGCATGAGCCTCTGTGAGGCTGGGAACCATTTCAGGAACAGGCAGTAAGCTGTCCCTAAACTTTAAATTCAGGCAGACCTAGCTTTGAGTCCCAGCTCTATCATTTATAAATGGCATGACTTCGGAGATAGCACTTAATCTGTCCAGTCTTAGATTCATAATCTGTAAAACAGGCTGCTTCAAGGATTAGATCAGACACTATTTGTAGTGCAGAGCAAGTGCTCAGTAAGTGGTAGGTATGATTATCATGATCAGGATAGAATTCTTAAATAATTCTTTTTTCCCAATTTAGAGCTATTTTTTCCTCCCATACCTAATTCTTCCTGGTGGCTCAGATGGTAAAGAATCTGTCTGCAATGCAGGAGACCCGGGTTTGATCCCTGGGTAGGGAAGATCCCCTGGAGAAGGGAATGGCAACCTACTCCAGTATTCTTGCCTGGAGAATTCCTTGGACAGAAAGGAGCCTGGGGGGCTATAGACCATGGGGTCAAAAAGAGTTGGACAAGACTGAGCGACTAATACTTTCACTTTCATGATTATCATGATCAGGATAAAATTCTTTAATAACTCCCTTTCCCCACTTTAGAGCTATTTTTTTCTCCTGTACTTAACTCTCTTTGCACCTAAAGAACAAGGACATAAAAACGCTTAACTCATCAGCATCAGCTGACAAAGTGATCTCAATTTTCTGATGACAGAGAAAAATCAGACATATACATAGCCTTTCAAATTGAGCCTTTTCAATTTAAGCAAAATATTTATCTTGACAAAATGTGTATGAAAGCCGAATGTGGTAATTTTCTCATGAAGTGTAATGTAAATTCTATGTAAATTCTCTCACAAGAAAGGAAATTCTTGTTTAACAAAATAATCATAAAAATTCATTGACCATCAATCAATATTTAATTCTAGGATATTCAGAGGGCGACTCTGGCAAGACAATTCATTGAGGTAAAGAATAGTCTGTTTTTTTACAAATGGTACCACCTGGAATGGAAGGAGGGGTTCTTTCAGTCTGCCACAAGTTTTCTAAATACAATCAGATTTCAGGCATGGTACATAGTACCTTCATTCAGAGTTCCTTCCTGAACATGTGTGTGTGCTAAGGCGTTTCAGTTGTGTCCGACTCTTTGCAACCCTATGGACTGTACCCACCAGCCTCCTCTGTCCAGGGATTCTCCAGGCAAGAATACTAGAGTGAGTTACCATGGCCTCCTCCAAGGGATCTTCCTGACCCAGGGATCCAACCTGCATCTCCTGCACTGCAGATGGATTCTTTACCGCTGAGCCACAGGGGAAGCCTCCTTGATGTACATCTGAACTTAAAATGAGGCCACCAGGGTGGATCTTAATTCAATATGACTGATGTTATTATAGTGTCAGTCGCTCAGTCGTGTCCAACTCTTTGTGACCCCACAGACTGTAGCCCACCAGGCTCCTCTGTCCATGGAGTTCTCCAGGCAAGAATACTGGAATGGGTTGCTATTTCCTTTTCCAGGGGATCTACCTGACACAGGGGTTATTACAAGGATGTTATTACAAGAAGGGGAAATCTGGACACAGAGATAGATACTCATAGAGGAAGTACAATATCATAGAGGAAAGACAGTGTGAAGAGACACAGGAAGAAAGCCATCTGTGATCCAAGGAGTGAGTCTTAAAACCAATCCTTCAGTCAGACCCCTCAGAAAGATGAAGCCCAGTGGACACCATAATTTTGCATTTCTGCCTCCAGAGCTGTGAGACATTACATTTCAGTTGTAGATGCCATCCAGTCAACAATACTTTGTTTCAGTAGCCTTAGCAAAGTCATACACCATCAATTGGTGCTGTTTCTCAAAAGAACAGTTTTCCTAGACTTCATTAGGTCTGTTTAATTAGATTTGCCACATTAAAAAAAAAGTGCATGGATTATTTTTAGGATAGTTTCTAGGTGTGATAGCACATGAGAAAGTGCACTTTTACCAGCCAACCCATGGTACACACAGAGAGAATCAGGAACAACTTTGAATGCAATTCTTGCCGAATGATTTTTTCTTTCTAATTTATAGGAACTGGCACAAAATTTGTTGCTAGTATAACATTCTTATTAAGAAATGTTTTAAAAGTCTTCATCTCAACCTGCTTCCAACTCACGGCACTGATGGCTGATAGCAACACAAAAATGTTTTTCAGCGCTGTTTCAAATATTATTTTTGGATAACACGGTCTGGAAAAGGTCACATGAAATATAATGAATGTACAGATTAACATCTGAATATAACCATGAGGAAGCATAACATTAAAAGTAAAAGAGAGAATGATTGTTAGGTTACAGCTGGAGGAAAGGCACAAAGATAAATAAATTAAAATGTATTAATATGATATTTTATGGAAATTGCACTTTTATGGGGCCCTACAGAAGTCCTTAGTGACCCATGAACACTCCTATCTTTAAAGTGTTTTATGAATTCCACAGAACGGCTTCCAGTGCAAATTCTAAAATTCCCTGGAGGCTTTATTTTTAAAATCCTGCAATTTATAATCCATAAAAATAGCTCAAACATTCTTAATGCATTGTAATATCATACTTTAGTGGTTTTGGTTTCTTAAGAATATCAAGATATCTCTTTTAAATATAATGTGCTTTAAATTATCTGCCCTCAGATAAAGTTGTTCAAATCTACAGCTGTCAAATCTTATCTTGCTATTATAAAATAAATAACATAAAAGTGATTACATGAAATATAAGATGAGCTATTGAGCAATTAGCCCATATTCATCTGTTCCTTTTAAAATGAATTATTTTGAACATATATAAAGGAAGAAAGCCTTAATGAACCAATTAGAGTGGGTCAAACTGGGTTAGATTCCTGGAACTTTAATAGGTATTTGTTTTGCTTTGCTTAAATTTCTTAAGTGAAATATTCATTCCAGTTATTT
Organism: Oryx dammah; assembly: GCF_014754425.2. NCBI lineage: Eukaryota > Metazoa > Chordata > Mammalia > Artiodactyla > Bovidae > Oryx > Oryx dammah. The sequence goes on from NW_024070194.1 coordinate 58,464,342, forward strand.
ATTTCCCCTTGTCTCTCTAGGACATTATTCAACCATGAAACAAAGTAGAATCGGAAGAAGCAGAAATACTGTGTTCAGCTATTTCCTTTTCTTCACAAATATTGTTTTCTTTCTGGAATGAAAAGACTGCTCTCCAACTTCATTAAAAGAAGAGCATAGTCATTTAGTTAATCAAATCCACGATCCACAAGCAAGGGTTGGTGTCGGGGGGAAGCTTTTCCATTTTTTTTTTCAAATTGCAAGCAGGCGCTGGGGAAGGTATTTTAGATTATTGTAAGACAAGTGAATGAATGTCAGGAAGAGACATGTGAATAGCTACCCTGATCAATGGCCTCCCAACATATGACCATTTTCAGCACTGTTGCTATATGCCACAGTGTATGTAGGAGACATTTATTGTTTTGTCTTACCAGACCTTTTACTTCTTTCCTTGATCGCACTTCTCTGTTTAGAGATACATTCCAGAAGACAATGTTAAGCTCATGGTTCTAGAGAGAGGCTGTCATAGAACACCTCTTCTAGGCTCCAGGAATAGATGCACAGCCCAACTAGGTCACTGAGAGCCCTTTTCTAAGAATTTTCAAGCAACATCGAAAGAAAGCATAATGGGGAGTTCCATGGGGGTCCAGAGGTTGGGGCTCTGTGTTTTCCCTGCCAAGGGCCTGGGTCGGATCCTTGGTTGGGGAAATAAAATCCCACATGCCATATGGCCAAAAATAAGAAAAGAAAGTATGGTGACAACCTTTGTAAGAAAAAGCCCAGAAAGTGCCTGAGAGAGTGAAACTGATACCCAACGTAAAACAAAGATGAAAGCTGACAAGAAGTAAGAGCCTCCAGCACGAAGTTGGTCTTCCTATGGCACAGTAGGCTGCCAACACAGTCTCCATTTTGCCTAAACTGATGGGGTTAAGTTCAACTCTTGCAGCCAGAACAGTCAACCAATCTTTCTCTATCTCCCTCTTTCTCTCACTTCCTAGAAAAGTTAGAAAGATTTGTTTCAAATGAATGAATCATTCACAGGGGAAAAGTCACAGTTATTCTCAAGAAATTCTCACATGAAACCTGCATTTGATTTCAATGTGAGAAGAAATCTCGCTTTTGCAGTCTCTCTTGAATCTGTTCCCTGCTTTATTCTCACCGTTAGCTGAGTTCAAGATTTTTTTTTTTTCCACTTAGAAAGTATTGCTAAAATCATCTGGGGTCATGCTATGCTCCTTCACAAGGATGGTAAAGCCTGTCTTTTATTAATATTTATAGGCTTGGCGTGGCATTCAACACCACCTCCTATGGCACATGGCCTTCCAGCCACTAGCCTCTATACAGACCCTTACGATGTTTGAGTTCTACTAGAATTCTCATTCCTCAAAGTGCCACATACTTGACTGCCTTTGGTCACCATCTTTTTCTCTCTCTTTTTCAAAGATCTTTTTAATGTGGACCATTTTTTAAAATAGTATCACTGACTCAATGGACATGAATTTGAGCAAACTCTGGGAGATAGTGAAGGACAGATGAGCCTGGTGTGCTACAGATGGAGTTGCAGAGTCAGACACGACTTAGTGACTGAACAGCAATGATTTTTTTAAGTCTTTATTGACTTATAACGTTGCTTCTGTATTATGTTTTAGTTTCTTGGCCCCGAGGAATGGGGGATCTTAGCTCCCAGACCAGGGATCAAATCCTCACCCCCTGCACTGGAAGGTGAAGTCTAAACCAAGGGACTGCCAAGGAAATCCCAGGAAATTTTCTTTGAATGGGAGGAAGTTTCCCTCTATTTGGCAGGTCCAAATTCTGCTCATCCTCACGTGCGTGCATGTGCTCAATTGTGCCCGACCCTTTGTGGGTCCTCTGTCCATGGGATTTTCCCAGCAAGAATACTGGAGTGGGTTGCCATTTCCTCCTCCCGGGGATCTTCCCAATCCAAGAATCAAATCCGCATCTCCTTTGTCTCCTGCATTGACAGGTGGATTCTTTACCACTGAGCCTCCAGGGGAAGCATGCTCATCCTTACAAGTCCCCATTAACCCATGGAGAGCTCCAGGATGGCTTTTCTTTCCTGCTTTCTGTTAGCTTAGTTGCAAATATTTGTTTTCTCTCCAAGAACAGTAAGTTATTTCACTTACTCACTGAACAAATATTTAGCATCTCTCTGTGTGAGGCCAGGTTTTATATGCTGGGGATACAGCAATCAATCACCTCCTCATGAAGGTCTATGAGTATGTTTTTGTGGGACTTGAAGCTTAATTATACAACTAACTATACAAATAAACTGTGAGGATGAAGACATCAGCCCAGTGGAGAGTACAGTGCTCAAAAGAAGTGTAAGAGCTAGAAGACATGGAGGTGGAAATCCGTGTGGGCAGGAGATCTGGCAGGAGAGGACAGGGCTCATTTGAGGAAAGGACCAAGAGCAAGTGAGACTGGAGAACAAAGTGCTGGCCAAGTTGTTCTCGGCAGTGCTCGGCGGGCCCCATGAAGTCAAGGTGAATAACGTCATGACACTGAGAGCAGTTTCCCCACTGGAAGAGTCCTCAATGGGGGAGAAGCATGATGAGACGCCTGTTCAAAGGAAGGGAAGAGGCACGGGGAGGGGCTTAGAAACAGGACCTGAGGGTAAAGGGAAGGCAGGGAGGCGGGGAGGTGGGGAGGGTCCTCAGGGTAGACTCCACAGGATTTGGTAACTGATCAGAAGGTGCATCGGGGCTAATGCAGTGAGGCAATTAGCCTACTGTCTTGAATATAATATGTCTTCAAGGATGCATATTAAATTGAACTACTGTAAGGTTAGACAAGGCTTCCCTGGTGGCTCAGAGGTTAAAGCATCTGCCTCCAATGCAGGAGACCCGGGTTCGATCCCTGGGTTGGGAAGATCCCCTGGAGAAGAAAATGGCAATCCACTCCAGTATTCTTGCCTGGAGAATCCCATGGATGGAGGAGCCTGGTAGGCTACAGTCCACAGGGTCGCAAAAAGTCAGACACGACTGAGCAACTTCCAAAAAAAAAAAGGTTAGATGGAGGGCCAAAGAATTGATGCCTTCAAACTGTGGTGCTGGAGGAGACTTCTGAAAGTCCCTTGGACAGCAAGGAGATAAAACCAGTCAATCTTAAGCAAGAGCAACCCTGAATATTCACTGGAAGGACTTATGCTCAAGCTGAAGCTCCAGTATTTTGGCCATCTGATGTGAACAGTCAACTAATTGGAAAAGTCCCTGATGCTGGGAAAGATTGAGGGCAGAAGGAGAAGAGGGCATCAGAGAATGAGATGGCTGGATGGCATCACCAATGCAATGAACATGAACTTGGGGGAACTCCAGGAGCTGGTGAGGGACAGGGAGGCCTGGCATGTTGAAGTCCATGGGGGTTGCAAAGAGTTGGACACGACCTGGTGACTGAACAACAACAACAAACGGTTCCCCTAAGTTACCAAGGACATGCAGCCACTCATGTGACATACAGTTATGCTAAGATGTGTGTGTGTGTGTGTGTACTGTATATTTTTTAGGCCTCAAATGCTTAAATGTGGGGTAAAAATCTGTCAAAGATCTAGGAGCACAAAAGTACCAAGAAAGATGACATTCTCACTGAACCCCAGCTTTTACTTTTTAAATTCAGTTTTAGAGAGGAAGAAGATTAAAATGGGATCATTAGAGACTTATCTGGTGGTCCAGTGGTTAAACTTCATGCTTCCAATCCAAGGGGCGAGGGTTCAATCCTTGGGGTCAGGTAACTAGATCCTACATGCCTTGTGGCCCGGCCACAACTCTTTAAAAAAATAAAATGGGACCATTAAAGGTGTTCACAAGTTGTAGCTCTCTTATGGATTCACCAAACAAAATGACTCTCAGAGTTGTCTTCACTGAGTCTGGGCTTTTGCCTGGAGGTTTGGAAAATATTTCTGTAGTAACTTACTATACTGATCTACATAGTCAATAAAGCTTATTTTCTTTCTGTTCAGCTAGCACGTAGTTCCCTCTTTCGGTGTTTCCTCCAAATTTATCAGATGCCATGTCTAATCTAAAGATCTTGGGTCTTCCACATTTTCTCTTACTGTTCTCGTCCATTTAACTGCTCATCTGAAAATAGAATCTCTCTTCATCTCTTAGATTTCTGTGATGAAATGGACTGAAAGAAAATGAGAAACCATCCTTAACAACTTGGGCTAACTACAGGAATAATGGCAAATCAACCTAAGAGGTTTATAGTTAAGCTCTCCATTAGCAAAAACCAAATATATGGTAAAATCTCCAAGCGATTATACTCTCCAGACATCTCACCATTTGTTGGATGGTCTCAAATGCCAGGATTTGCTTCCTCAGTCTCCTTGTATTTCATCACCGACAGCCTTTCCATGGGGCAGACAAGCTGCCTGATGCAGACTAATGGAGGCTGGACAATCCCATCCCAAACACTAGTTCCTTATCATGAGAGTGATTACAAATGCCTGGTCCATGGGGACAGCATCCAAGACACTATAAAGGGTGGGAAAGAAGCCTTTTGATGGATAAATGCAGTGAAAAGTCATTCATCATTGGTCAGTGGTCCCCAGATCACCTTCTCAGAGGGAAGAGACCCCACTGGAACTATCACCTCAGTATTGTAGCGTGGGAAGGTAATGGTGATAATGAGGTGTATCTGCCGAGGCCCTCCCATGGGTGGGCACTGCACTTCGAGCATTCTCTAATCTGTTTGGAATGAATGCATTAACTTGAGTGGAGGACAGGCTGGAGCTGAGGACTCACACTGGGGGAGCCAGAATGCATGGGTTTGAATTCACACTCCGCTGCTTATTAGCCATGTGACCTTGGGCAAGATGCTTAATCCTTGAGTGTTTCAGTTTTGTCTTCTGAAAAATAGGGGTTCTGACGTTGCCCATCTCAATGAGACAGTTACGTAGACTGAGTGGGCTAATATCCAAAACGCACATTAAAAGAACTTGGAATTGTAAGCCCTATGTGAAAACCCTTCCAATAAGCCCTCCACGTGTTAGCTGTTACTGTTGGTGGTATTATCATCTTCATTATACAGAGATGGATAGATTGGATTAAGTGAATTCATCTAGATCCAGTATTGGTAAGTGCAAAGCCAGAGTTCAAACGCAGCTCTTCTTCACTGCAAAGTGTATATTCTTTTTATTGTTTTCTCCCCTCAAAGCATGGCTCAAATCCAAGCCCTGCTATTTAGCTTTGAGACCTTGAGCCAGTGTCTCAAATTGAGACCCAATTTTCTCATCTATAAATGGAAGGATGGTACCAACCTCACCAATGTGCTCTGATGATTAAATGAAATGATACATGATACATCAGGTGCTCAGTGCAGAGTAGGTAATCAGTATATGTTCATTTTCCCTCCCTTTTCATTGAGGAGTGAACCAATGGCCAGGTTGCATAAGAATGTTCCTGCTTGCTGAGCACATCTGCTCTAATCTTTCTGGCAATTGAATTACTAGAGGACGAAAGCCCCAGATGGTTTTAAAGACAAACAAAAGAGCCAGTTGAAAAAAAAAATCACACTGAAGCCTTGTTCAATGGATGCAGAAAATGACAAACTCTTCAAAGAGCTGACATCTTATCACACAAATACGTTTTCATCTGGCCTTTGGATAAAACTGACCTAAATCAAGAAAGTATTGGTTTCATAGCAAGAGAAGAGTTTCATTTATAAATTTTGAAACCCATAATGTTTTTATTTTTGTTGGGAAAACACTCAAAACCTCCTGGAAATGAACTGATTCTTCTGCAGAAGATTCTCCACCAATTAATTCAGAAGTCAGCTCTGTATACAATTAACTATTAGGTCAATCAGTTCACCAATAACAATAATAATACCTAAACGTTTATTCTGTGCAGGTATTATGCTAAGTGTTTTAGATTCATCATTTCATTTGATCTATCAGAATAATAGCCACACAAGGCAGATGTTATTATTACTTCTATATTATACATAAAGAAACCTAACCTGCCAAAACCCACTTGGCTAAGAAGGGGGTGAAGCCGGGTACAGTAAAGACCCTTAATTCTTCTCTATATGGGTTCTCTCCTACTTCTTGGCAACACATGAGAACTGTGCTACTCAGACTCTGGTAGTTAGTCAAAACCATAAGACTTTTCTAGCCAATGAAACATGGATAGGAATGATGAGTGACAAGACTTCCCTGGCGGTCCAGCGGCCAAGATTCTGCACTTGTCAGGGAACTAGGTCTCCTAGGCCGCCACTACAAGTTCGCAAGTTTCAATGAAGGTCGAAGATCCTGAGAGCTGCAATAAGACCCAGTACAGCCAAATAAATTGTTTTGTTTTAAAGAAATGATGGGTGACACATAGAGGCCAAGGCATTCAAGAGCCAGTGTGTCAATTTTATACTAACTTTTTCCCTTTTCTTTGCAAATTTGGAAGCTGCATGTTGAGACAGCAATGTCTCAATTTGAGGAGCCTGAATTCTTGAGACACTGGAGATGGAAGAGAGCCATTATTGACCTGGATCAGATTTTACATAAAAGATAAATATACTTACAGTATGTTAACCCATAGATATTTCAAGATTAATTTGCTCCTGAAACATATGCAAATACATCCCCAACTTTAACACCATGTTACAGCACTGGGCAGATTTCAGAGCCTAAACTCTTAGCCATGATGTGATACCTTCTAGACCAGGGTCCCCAGCCTTTTTGGCACCAGGAGCTGGTTTTGTGGAAGACAATTTTTCCTCAGACCAGGGCAGGGGTGGGAGATGTTTTGGGGTGATTAAAGCACATTACAGTCATTATGGACCTTATTTCTATTATTATATCAACTTCACCTCAGATCATTAGGCATTAGATCCTGGAGGTTGGGGACCCCAGTTCTAAACCGTGTACCTCACTTTCGCTAAGAGCCCCATCCTAAGGTTAGCTTTTTAAAAATATTTGCAATATTATCAAATAGAATTTCTCAAATGTCTTCTCCCAGAAAGTAGACAAGAAGTGACATTAATAGAACCCCTTGTGTGAAATCCCCGGTATCTGCTGTTGCCCTTCACCACTTTGTGCGCACAGGCAGTCCAAGTGATACGGAGGTGCTGCTGACATGCAGTCATACATTTCTACCATTGAGTCAAATCCTCCCGCCTGAAATGATGGCTGGTCACAGCCAGAGAGCTGAGTAAAGACACCAATTGAGTCTCAATCCACGGATAATAATAATAACATTAACAGCTTACATTTAGGAAATGGTTTAAGGTTTACAGGTTACATTCATACACATTAACTCATTTGTTCCTCATGACAACACTAGGAAGTAGGCAAGCCCAATGTTACCATCCCCATTTCACAGATTAGGAGACTGAGGCTCACAAAGACTAACAGTCACAAAGACTAAATGGCAGAGCTAAAGCCGAGACTCAGATTTTCCAGATCCTAGTACCTTGCTCCTAGGTGGAAGACAGTGCCCAGGAAGAGTATGAAGAAGAGTCTTGTTCATCCTGCCATGATAGAACAACTCCTGAATCCCCAGCTGACACCAGGTCTTTAGAACTGCCCTGCTTACAGCATTCAGCTGGGGCAGTTTCTCTCAGCAGTGGACACTGTTAAAGCCCCCATGGTTTTAGGAACAGATCACAACAGGACTGCCTTTTACAAGCTGGAATTTCACTATGTTCCTACCTTTGGAAAACACCTGCTGAGCACACAGAAATGATGGGCAGACATTGCTCTAGAGTGCACAGCAGAAATGTAAAATAACAGGACAGAATAGTTTCTACTCAAAAAACCCATGGTTCTATGGGTGATGACAAATGAAGTCCCCAGAAGAAGGCAAAGCTGGCCGACAGGTGATGTAGATAGAATGAGTTTGCATATCCACATGGTATTGGCTGGATGCAAGCCAATCTTCCGTCACTTAGTCTCTGCTTATTACAGAATCTGGCCCAACAATTGCTGAGCAATTATTCTCTTGGAAAAAGGATGATAATCCCTGTGTGCAAGCTATTTCCCAGGAGAAAATAGCCATCCCTTTTCGGATGGCACATGAATTCTTCCAGCCTTTTAAGCCACACTGATTGAATGTACATTTCAGTCCATAAAATGAATCTCTGGTGTCCTAAGTAAGTAAACACAGCTTCCTATATGCTCAGCTTGGTCCAAGTCTGAAATGCATGGGGAAAAAAACCAGAGACGTTAGCTCTGAGGTTCTCTGGGGAATATTTTAAATGATAAGAAATGAGACTAATGTTTTCCATTTGGAAAGCTATAGCTACATCAACAGGAAGAGGGCATTTGAGACACTAAAAGATTTGGGTCTGTGAAGTTGTTTGCGTACAGCAAACTGGGAAAGCTATGGCATTTGAATGCAGACAGAACTGAGTTTGAATCTTGATTTAGTGTGACCTAGGGCCAATTATTTTATTTTCTGACCTTCACGTTTTCTCAAAACTAAAATGAAGACATTTAGAGACTCTTAGAGTTGCCTGAACTTGCCTTGCTTCCTCTTGCCAGTCTTTTTCTTACTGTTTCCTTTTCCTTTCCTTCCCTCCAGCTTTCCTGGTACTGCTCTCTTGCTTTAGGTGTCAGCTCAGATGCTCTTGCCTCTTCTAGGAAGGTGATCCTGCCTTCCTAGGGCTGGATTAGGTTCACAGGATCACACACGTTCTTCTTGTCCCAGATTTCACTTGTACCTTTCACATCAATGGTAATATCCCGTTTATGTGTTCATTTCTCAACCGGAAGTTTGTTAAGAGCCAAGGCAGTTTCTTTTATCATGGACACTCCATTAATGGCACAGCAAAATGAATATTTGTAAAACATTCATTCACTCATTCAATAAGTATTTATGCCTACTGTATCTCAGGACTTATTTTAGACTGTGGAAATGCAATAGTAAAGAAAAGAAAAAAAAAATCTGAGTTCTCATGCACCTTACATTCCAGTAAGGCGAAAGAGACAAAAGCAAGTAAATATTCCAGTAGGGGGAAAGAGACAATAAGCAAGTAAATAATACATATTATATGCCAGATGGTGGTGTGTTGTCTCCAACCTCTTCCCATCCCAAACACAAAATCACCCCATCCCTTCCTTTTCTGTATCCTTGGACCCAACCTCAGCCCCATCCCAGTCTCTAATCCTACCCCATTTTCTGTCTTTCCCCAACTTGAAATTCATTTCCATCACCATCCCCAATGAATAAATTAATGAATAATAGAATTACTTTGTGTTTTGTTTGAAATAATCCCAGTAAAGGCCCTGGCATGGACATGGCCTAATTACTTGCTCAATAAATATTTCTTTCCCCCTGTCCTCCTGCCTGCAATTGAGTCTTAACATTTATGTCTTTAAAACTTCTGTGGATCAGAATTGATGAAATGTAAAGATAACACTATGAAAACATACAAGAAAAAATGTTGAAGAACTCCACCATACAGCATTTGAACTTAATCGTAACTGCTGTCTACTCATAAGGCAATCAAAAAATCCTCACAGCACTTCAATGCAGGAATTACCAAAATCCTAATAATCTTATGTAGGAAAAAAGCCCTAAAACTTTGTAGACAGAAGCTGGATAGTTGCCATAGTTAACTACCACATAACTACTATTTGCCTGGTGGGTTAATACCTTTGGTATTAAGTCTTCTGGGGTTAAAGAGTTAAAGAGGGAGGGATCTTGTTTCAAATTTCTGCTCTGATACTTACTAGTCCTGGAAGACTGCAGTTCCCCTAATGCCTCTCATCTGATTTATTAATCTATATGATTGAGATAAGAAAATCATCAGCCTGCCATGGTTATTATAAGGATCCAATGAGTTTAACAATTTAGAGTCTTGGAAGAGTGTCTCACATACAGAAGGTGTTCAGTAAACATCAGCTGTTGCCATTCTGATTCTAGACTATAATGCTCTCCCACTGAATTGACTTCCTGTGCAGCTGAAAATGGCTTAGCAAACAAACTAGAGAATTTTAATTATCGAGAAGTTACAATTCTGTCATTTGATATTTCTCCATTGCTTTATCTGCACAACACTGAACACTCGTCAAGTGTTCAAAATAAAATTTCATTCACAGGATTTGCACTGTCAAGAGCATAACTGACTTTCAGCTGAGCTGCTTTGAAAAAAGAGACAAACTTTTCTTCAATTTTATAAAGATTAAATCTAAGAAAAGTAAGAAATAAAGAAATGTTGATGTCTACTTTTCTGGTAAATGAAATTTATAGCTGCAATTTCTTTGTGGGTATCTGGATTTAATGCATTTGTAATGTTATTCCAGGAGAATACAAGTAATCATTGTCAGAGAATCACATTCTCACTCTGCATATGTCATACAATCCTGTGTACTTCTACAAATTAAATAACATAAATAACTCTGAGAAGCAACAAAACAACTAGAGGTGTAAATATAGATGAATCAACTGAAAAATAATCAGACTTACAAAATCTCATCAGAGTCCCCTAGAAAACAACTGTCCTCTCACTGCTTATTTGCTTTTGCACGAGGGTACTGTGTTTTACTAGCACGCCCATGTATTTTCCGTCAGGCTTTCACAGGGTCTGTGAACTTGACAAACACCTTAACTTTCCAAAGATTTATTTAAGAAGACTTCAAGGGAGGATCTTGGGAATCAGCCCAACTATCCCTAAAAGACAAAAGGCCAATAAAGAATCTTCTCTGACTCTTCCAGTTCTCTCTCCCACTTTACTTCATTCACTTTTTTTTCTTTTCTTTTCAAAACATCTAGCTCTTTCTACCATTGGTTATTTTTTTTAAACGTCCCTTTAATACCTATGCTCCCAACTTGTGAGCCTGTTGAGGGCTCACAGTCTAGCAGATTGCCTTATAATAGATTGGCATTCAATCAAAGTTCCAAGAATGAGTAAAGTTTACAGACTGATAAATAATAAAATCCTACCAGAATTACTGACTAAGCCAGAATCAAACCTGGCTCCTCAGACTTCTGTTTATAGGCATTTCATTCATTCATTATTTGCTCATTAATTCATCATTTGTTCATTCATTCATTCTTTTGTTCATTTATTTGTCCAATTTATTGAATGCTTACCATGTGCCAAACACTATTCTAGCCATTTGGGATACATCTATAAACAGAACAAAACAAGAACAAAGCAAAAACAGAGACAGAACAAAATAAAATCCTTGCCCTCATGAAGCTGAACTTCTAGTGGATGGAAAATGCTAGTAAAGAGTAAAGAACAAATAAAACTTTTCTGATATATAGGGACTCAGCTTTCTTTTCAAAACCTCAACATAACTAAGAGATATGCCATCTCTCATTTCTTTAAATTTAAAATAAAACTTCACTTAATCCAGTATCACTTCAAAATACTAAATAAAATAGCATTTGGTTATGGTATTGAACTATAACATTCAACCCAACCCTAATTTGAAACTCTGCTAAACAAATACCATAAGTGGTCTTCTCTGTATAATTTAATAAACAATGTGTCAAGCACTGTTCTAAGTGCATTGTGTACACATTAACACAACAACCCTATGAGGTATTATCATCCTTACTCTATAGCTGAAGACACTGAAGCACAGAGAAGTTCGGCATCTTGCCTGTGGTCACACAGCTGGTGACAGCTGGAAATGGAACGAAGGCAGTTTTCCCTAGAATCTGAGTCCTTATCTGCTAACAGACTAACTGCTCATGTTTCTACTGGTACCAGCAGTAAACAGTTCAACCAACATCATGAAGGCAAACAAACTGACAAAGTTTAATATAATTTTGGATATAAGAACTCAGAAAAGCTTATCAGATTAGGTCACAGACATGTTGGAAAGTCTCTGTTCCATGTTGCCATGGGTGAAAGGTAACTGAGTAAATGACCAGCCTTGGAAAGATCCAAGTTGATGAGTTAAGGAAAAAGATCCTCTTCTCTGTCAGGGGTGGGTATTGGTGGGAAGGCAATAAATCCTCAATTATCCAAAATTGGATTGGGTGCATTTCCCCTTATGTAGATGTTTCTTCTTAACTTTCCCCTTATTAGACATCACCATTTAAGATGTCACCTACGTACTTATTTACTGTTTGTATCCTTACATGAGAGTTTAAGCTCCATGAAGGCAGAATCTTTGTTTAGTTTCCTGCTACATCACCTTGCCAAGAACAGTTAACAGTCACATGGTAAGGCACTCAACAAAAACTTATTGAAATAATGAAGGAATTTAGTGGTAATTTTACATTTTTAATGCAACTGTAGTCACCACCTATTACTATCTCTTGTTGAAAAAAGAGAGAGGAAAGATTATGAGATGCAAAAATGTTACTTTTACTGCTTTGTGCAATTAGGTAAAAAGCTTTGGTATGGGATGAAATGTAAAGGACTGGCTCAAAGAAAAGGTTGGAATGTTTATCTATGGATTGCACATAATGTGATTACTCTAATTACAAGTAGAAATAGGGAATTAGCTAATGAGATCAATATTCACTGCTTAAAAGTCATAATCCAGACTTTTGGCAGCTAAACAAAGACTCTTTTGAAATATTTTTAACTACATTTTTTCGAGACACAAATGCTTCATTATTCATGTATATACATTTGTCCTTTATATTTTAATTCTTCTAGGATTAAATAGAGTGATGTTCCAAAGTCTCTCCCAGACCCCATCCTTAGAAATCAGAATATTATCCAAACCTTTTAACCATATAAAGATGGATTTTTATGGACTCTTGAAGAGTCTATATGTAGACTGTTATGTGATGATAAAGTCCTGTCAGGTAAGTGTTAGAATAATAAAGAAGGAAAAGAAAGAGGAAAACAACATTTAGCAGTGGATAATTTCTGCATAAAGCTGTTCTGTATTACTGCTTTTTAATTTCTTTGGAAGGTGAAGACGTCAATTGCATTTGTTTAAAAATTTGTTATAATGGGCAGCGTGAATTAAAACTCCACCATGGCTGTGTGTATGGGTAAAATATGGATTTAAAACAAATACATAATTAAAGAAACACTTACACAATCTGAGTCCCTGAAATAAATCAGGAAGCCTTAATGGGATTTTAGTCAGGTTGTTTTTCTACATGAAATTTTCTTCTACCTGCCAAGTAGCTCCCTTAGTGTTTTTTTTTTCCCTTTTCTCTCTCTCTTTTTAAACGAACAGACATTGGAGGCACACAGTCTATGTGTATTTTCTTCAGACAGATACCTGTAGAGAAGGGTGGGAAACTGCCCACAAAAATGGTTAACTGTGTTTCATAAAGTGGGTATTTGTTATTGTTCAGTTGCTAAGTCATGTCCAACTCTTTGTGACCTCATGGACTGCAGCACATCAGGCTTCCCTGTCTTTTATTATCTCCCACAGTCTGCTCAAACTCATGTCCATTGAGTTGATGATTCCATCCAACCATCTCATCCTCTGTCGCTCCGTTCTTCTCCTGCCCTCAATGTTTATCAGCATCAGGGTCTTTTCCAATGAGTCAGTTCTTTGCATCAGGTCGCCAAAGTACTGGAGTTTCCGCTTTAGCATCAGTCCTTCCAATGAATATTCAGGATTAATTTCCTTTAAGATTGACTGGTTTGATTTCTTTGCTCTCCAAGGTACTCTCAAGGGTCTTTTCTAGCACCACAGTTCAAAAGCATCATTTCTTGATTTAAAAAAATCCCTCCAACATAATAAAAGAACTGTGAGAGCCCCTTAGTGTTCTGCTTTTTTATTTTAGATAAAGTTTATTTTACACAGATTTTCAATATAATCTTTTTGTGTTTTGATAAATGTGCAGTTGGCCCTTCTGCATCCATGGATTCAACCAACCAGAGATCAAAAATATCTGAAGAGAATGTAGAGAAAAGGGAACCCTTCTACACTGTTGGTGGGAATATAAATTCGTGCAGCCACTATGGAGAACAGTATGAAGGTTCCTTAAAAAACTACACATAGAGTTACCATATGATCCAGCAATCTCACTCCTAGGCATATATCTGGAGAAAACCCTAACTTGAAAAGATAGATGCACCTTGGTGGTCCAGTGGTTAACAATCTGCCTCGCAATGCAGGGGACACCCTGCATCTTGCACCCTGGTCCGGGAAGATCCCACATCTGTGAGGAACAGGCCCATTTACCACAACTAGTGAGTCAGTGCTCTGAAGCCCACATGCTGCAAATACTGAAGCCTGGAGGCCACAGAGCTCAGTGCTCTGCAGCAAGAGGAGTCACTGCAAGAAGAAGCCTGGGCACCACAACTAGAGAGTAATCCCCTCTCTCTGCAACTAGAGAAAAGCCCACGCAGCACAAAGACCCAGTGCAAACAAAAATAAATAAAAATAGATAAATATTTTTCAAAAGATAAATGCAGCCCAATGTTCATAGAGGCCTTCCCTGGTGGCTCAGCGATAACAATCTGCCTGCCAGTGCAGAAGACAAGAGTTTAATCCCTGGGTCGGGAAGATCCCCTGCAGAAGAAAATGGCAACCCACTCTAGTATTCTTGTCTGGGAAATCCTATGGACAAAAGAGCCTGGTGGGCTACAGTCCATGACGTCACAAAGAGTCGAACACAACTTAGTGACTAAACAACAACAACAAATGTTCATAGCAGCACTATTCACAATAGCCAAGTCATGGAAGCAACCTAAGTGTCCATCAACAGATGGATAGAGAAAGAAGATATGGTATATATAGACAACAGAATACTACTCAGCCATCAAAAGAGTGAAATAATGCCTTTGCACCAACATGGATAGACCTAGAGATTACCATACTAAGCGAAATAAGTCAGATAGAAAACAACAAATATCATATAGTATCATTTATATGTAGAATCTTAAAAAATAATACAAACGCACTTATTTTATAAAAACAGAAACAGATTCACAGATGTAGAAAACACACTTATAGTTACCAAAGGGGATGGAAGGGGGAGGGAAAAATTTTGAATGCACAGATACAGACTTTTACATATAAAATAGATAACCAATAAGAACCTACAGTATAGCACAGAAAACTATATTCAGTACCTGTAATAACTTATAATGAAAAAACCTGAAAAGTATATATATATATCTACACATACATACATACATACATGGTGGCTGTGAGAGCACAGGAGGGCCTAGAGGAGCCATCCCATGTTGTCTAACTCAGTGAAACTAAGCCATGCCCATGGGGCAACCCAAGATGGGCGGGTCATGGTGGAGAGGTCTGACAGAATGTGGTCCACTGGAGAAGGGAATCGCAAACCACTTCAGTATTCTTGCCTTGAGAACCCCATGAACAGTAGGAAAAGGCAAAATGATAGGATACTGAAAGAGGAACTCCCCAGGTCAGTAGGTGCCCAATGTGCTACTGGAGGTCAGTGGAGAAATAACTCCAGAAAGAATGAAGGGAGGGAGCCAAAGCAAAAACAACACCCAGCTGTGGATGTGACTGGGGACAGAAGCAAGGTCCAATGCTGTAAAGAGCAATATTGCATAGGAACCTGGAATGTCAGGTCCATGAATCAAGGCAAATTGGAAGAGGTCAAATAGGAGATGGCAAGAGTGAACGTGCAAACTAAAATGGACTGGAATGGGTGAATTTAACTCAGATGACCATTATATCTACTACTGCAGGCAGGAATCCCTCAAAAGATATGGAGTAGCCATCATGGTCAACAAAAGAGTCCAAAATGCAGAACTTGGATGCAATCTCAAAAACAACAGAATGATCTCTGTTCGTCTCCAAGGCAAACCATTCAACATCAGAGTTATCCAAGTCTATGCCCCAACCAGTAATGCTGAAGAAGCTGAAGTTGAACGGTTCTATGAAGACCTACAAGACCTTTTAGAACTAACACCCCAAAAAGATGTCCTTTTCATTATAGGGGACTAGAATGCAAAAGTAGGAAGTCAAAAAACACCTGCAGTAACAGGCAAATTTGGCCTTGGAATGCAGAATGAAGCAGGGCAAAGACTAATAGAGTTTTGCCAAGAAAATGCACTGGTCATAGCAAACACCCTCTTCCAACAACACAAGAGAAGACTCTACACATGGACATCACCAGATGGTCAACACCGAAATCAGATTGATTATATTCTTTGCAGCAAAAGATGGAGAAGCTCTATACAGTCAACAAAAACAAGACCAGGAGCTGACTGTGGCTCAGATCATGAACTCCTTATTACCAAATTCAGACTTAAATTGAAGAAAGCACGGAAAACCACTAGACCATTCAGGTATGACCTAAATCAAATCTCTTATGATTATACAGTGGAAGTGAGAAATAGATTTAAGGGCCTAGAGCTGATAGATAGAGTGTCTGATGAACTATGGAATGAGGTTCGTGACATTGTATAGGAGACAGGGATCAA